>NW_026000057.1:9908977-10006941 GCF_001458135.2 Marmota marmota marmota | reverse complement strand
ATATATATATATATATATATATATTTGTATGAAAGGATAAATCTAAAAAGAAAAGTGCATGTTTGAAAGCAATTTTCAAATGAGTTAATTTTCTTTGTCTTGTATCAGGCTGGTTTGGATGTAAATTCAAGCCGAAGTACTCTATAATAGATGTTAAAGTTTTGTCTTGAAATTAGCTAGAGACTTGCTAAATGCATCATTTCCAGCGGATGTTATCAGTATTGGAAATTGTCACCCAAAATTTTGCCATCCTCAAAATGGCCACTTACCTTTTGAAGAGGATCACCTTTTGTCCTTTCCATTCTTGTTAAATTTTCAAAGTAACACTCCACTAGAATCATAGGTATTATATTACAACAAACCAATGTTCTTGACAAACTACTCCACAGCTTTGTGACTCATAACAAACAAAAATGATTTTATTTATTAATGTTCATTGTTCCTGTAGGTTAGTAATTTAAGTGCTCACCTGGCCATTACTAATTCAGGTTTACAATCAGATTGTTTCTGGAGGTGAAACAGCAGGAGTCTACAACAGCTGAGGGATGACCAAGAATCTTTTTCTCTTCTAGTCTCAGGACTGTTCCTTATGTCTTCTTTTTACTGGGGCTAGTTTGTGCTCTTTCACTGCATAGTGGCCTCTAGGCAGGGAGACTACTTCAACAGCACATCAGGGCTACCACCCGTTCCAGCAAGGTAGAGGCTGAATCCCTCCCAGCCACACACACACCCTTACTGGGGATTGAACCCAGGGTTGCTCTGCAGTCCTCTATCCCCTCCCTCACTTTTTGAGGCAGGATCTTGCTGAGATGCCTAGGCTGGCCTTCTCTTTTCTCAGCCTTCAGAGTTACTGAATCTCTTTTTTAAGGACTTAGCATGGGGATTCACATGTCACTTTTACCATCACTAGTGGTTGAAACAGTCACAAAAGTCTGACCATTTCTTAAAGGAAGAGGGCATGGCCTCTACCTCTCAATGGAAGGAGTGTCAGAGTCACATTGCAAGAAGAGCATACAAGATGGAAGAAAATATTGTGACCATCTTTGAGAATACAGTTTGCTCTCGGCTATTATAATATTTTTGTTTTTAATCCTGTTTTCTTTTCTATTTGGACTTTATAAAAATTAGGTATATTAAATAGAGTCTATATATAATATACACATGTCTTCTGCAATGCTTTATTTCAATTATCTACAGCTTAGGTATCTGGCAAACAACTAGGTATCCAAACAACTAGGTTAGGAAATTTCACAGCTTTCTTATGACTAGATTAGGACCAAACATTTTCTAGAACAGATATTCTGTTGCAAAGAATGAGTTTAGGAATTAGACCTACTGGACTTAAACTCTCAGTGCAATTCATTGTTCCAATCTGAAATGAGACAAGTAATTCTTAAACCTTTTACAGCTGCACACTTCCTTTATATCTCCTGTTAAACCCAGTAGTCTCTTGGTATCCCTAGATGACTTGTTCTTCATCCCCAAATCTTTCTATTTCAGACATTCTCCGGAATTGCAGGGGTAGGGTTTTTGATTATTCATTTTTAATTTTTCTTGATAGCCAGTTAGTGTTTTACTTACTGGAAAGAATGAAGACTTAAACTTCAGCTGTAACATTAATGGTGATGTTTATCAATGTACTTTGTTCAATATGTAATTTCAGTGGTGTCAGAGGCCAGTGGTATCACCTGTCAGCCCATCCAGGAATGAGGCCCTAGATGTGTTTTCTATACCTTTGTTCTATAAGTATTTTCTGTGTTTAAAGTAATCCTATACTTAAATTCTATGAGATACTTTTAGTGAATACTAATAAATCTTGTGCTTTCATGATATGTTGGTGAAAATTATATAAATTATACTATGTCTTGCCCAAAATAATTGATTTGTATTCATAATTGCATCAGAAACTCAACAGTGTAGAAAACAGTTATCTCCTCCCTCTTTACTATGTTACTTTCTCAAATTGTTAATGCTGTCAGATATTTTACGTTTCAATAAATTTAGCTTTTTAGTTTTTATAGGAAAAATCCTTATGATGTGTTGACTGTCAGTTTGTTGAGCTTCCTCAATGATAGCTTAGTTTTGTTTAATTTTGTTAAAGCTCTACCACAAAATCACCTGAATTACTTACTTTTAACTAACTGATAAACCTTAAAAGAGGTACTATTCTTATTTATGACTTACTGACCTGTAATAGTCTTCAGAAGTTTTACAGGGGATTATATATTAATAAGTAATATTTATTTATTTGTATCAGGGATTGAACCCAAGGGCACTTAACCACAAGCCACATTCCCAGCACACTCCCTTCCCTGAGCCTTTAAAATATTTTTAGTTGAAGATGGACACAATACCTTTGTTTTATTAATTTTTTATTTATTTTTGTGTGTGGTACTGAGGTTTGAACCCAGTGTCTCATACATGTGAGGCAGGCACTCTACCACTGAGCTACAACTCCAGCCCCCCAGAACCTTTTTAAATTTTTTTTTTTTTTTTTTTTTAACTTTCAGACAGTGTGTCACCAAATTGCTTACGGCCTCACAAATTTGCTTTGAACTTGTGATGACCGCTGCCTCATCTTCCAGAGCCAGTGGGATTTGAGGCATGGGCTACCATGCGAGGCAATAAGTAGTATTTATTTTAACTGTAAGATTGATGAACTAATTTTTGTTTAACTCATTCATAAAAGTAACTTAAATGAGGAACCTTAAAAAACTGATAGTTTTTATCTTACACTTAAATTTTGAGAATTGTAGAAAATAAAGTTGCTCAGACCACTTATTCCATCATCACAAGAGGTTTTTGCATGTCTAAAATACCTTTAATTACTATGTCATTTTTGTCATAGTTGACTTAAAGATATAACTATAATAATCATCAGCTAAATTCTTGGTGAGCAGCTGTGTAAGGCCAATTTAACAGCTGGGGTAACCCAAGGCAGACTGTAAGAGTTAAAGTTAATCATGAGGTAAATTATGTTATAGTCATTGAGGACTTCATACAAGGCATGTCTGAAATACTTATAAAATTTAATCTGATAGTTGAATTTTTGTTTTATCTGAAATATTTCTTTAAATGTCTAATGAAAGAATGGGGGAAAGTATCATTTTAGAGTTAACAACTACAACTAGGGACATAGCTCAGTTGGTAGAGTGCTTGCCTTGCATGCACAAGGCCCTGGGTTTAATCCCCAGTACCACAGAACACACACACACACACACAATTAAAGTTCTTATACACAAATATAGGAATAAAATCTGAAGCTTGCTTACTTAAAAGATCAAATATACTTTTGTCACTGTTTAGATTACTGTGGTAAGTGGGAGAGAAAATAAAAATATGCAAATTACTATAATAACGTGGAATCAGAAAAAGTCTGCTGTTTTTGATAATTGCAAGGTGCTAGGAAAGATTAAAAACTGATTCAGCACAAAAAAATAATCTTAGTCTGTATCTCTAAATAATTGAGTATATTTGTTCTCTATTAAAAGAATATTGATTCTGGTTTATTTTCATTTAGTAGTGATGTAATTTTTAGCATCTGACATATCCTCTTTCTATGAAAGTAGGTCTTGTTGCTTCAATTCACAGAATCAATGAGGAACATCGAGTATTATGGGACTTATGTTAATACTCTCCCTGTCAAAGGTTTTGAGGTGAGACTCTGAAAACTCTTGATATAAAATCATTTGTTCCTAGAACTGGAGTGATGGTGCCGCTGTGTTTCTAGCTACTCTCTGGCTGAGTGGGGAGAATGGCTTGTGGCCCAGGAGTTTGAGCCATGTCTGGGCTACGTAGCAAAACCCTGGCTCAAACAAAAATAAAACAAATATCATTTGTGCTTGTAGGTAAACATATGTCTTCCAAGTGATTTGTTTTAGCTGATTCAAGAAGAGTTTCTGGAAAATGGAAAAATGTTTTTGCATCCCTCATGCTGTGGCCTTTGGTCAAGAGTAGTTGAATCCTAATCTTCTGTGTAATACTACTGAATGAAAGAAAAATAAAATGTGGAAGTCTAGAGTAAATTGCCATTAATGGCATTTTTTGTTGTTGTTAATAGAAGATTGGAAGCTGGGTGTGGTGACGCATGCCTGTAATCCCAGCAGCTCAGGAGGCTGAGGCAAAAGTATTGTGAGTTCAAAGCCATCCTTAGCAACTATGAGGTACTAAGCAACACAGTGAGACCCTATCTCCAAATAAAATACAAAAAAGGGCTGAGGATGTGACTCAGTGGCAGGGTGCTCCTGAGTTTAATCCCCGGGACCCCCCCCCCCCAAAGAAAGAAAATTGGAGTACATGAATCTGTGATCTGAATACCATACTAGTGATATTTTGTTATATGTAACATTTGTATATAATGGTTTCTGCCAATGCAAACTTAGAAGAAAGAAAATCAGAATGTGATAAGTAGGCAAAATAAATCACCTTATTCAGAGACCTTTTCTGAACCACAAGCTTTCTAGTTTTAAACTCTTCTTGGATGGTATTGTTAAGCTGGCATCTTAAAATGCCAAGACATCACAGTTAAGATATTATAGCTTCATTTTTAAGGTGAAATTATTGAAGGAATTAATGGAAGATTTCTGAAAGTGATAGATATTGTTTTAAAATATTATACTCCACAGTTATTTTGGGTGGATTTTAGAATTCCTGCTTTCCTTCCTAGTTACTTTAGAAATTGATTTGTAATTTACAAAGCTCCATGTGATCCCCCCACCACCACATCAGGAATTGAATGTAGGTGCACTTAACCACTGAACCACATCCCCAGCCCTTCTATTTTTATTTTTTATTTTAAGACAGGGTCTTGTTAAGTTTCTTGGGGCCTCACTAAATTGCTGAGGATGACTTTGAACTTGCAATCCTCCTACCTCAGCCTCCCAAGTTGCTGGGATTATGTATGTACCACCATGCCCAGCTCTATGTGACTTTTGATCCCAATAATAGTAGTAGTGATCATGATGAAGCATTTACTAGAAGTGAGCCATTATTCTGTATGTCTGCATAAACTCATTTAATACTTGCATCTGGTCATGAGGTAGATACTGTGTAGGTGAAATTGAGGCACAAAGGGATTAAAAGTCATCCCTGATAGAGCCAGGGTATACACTAATGCAGTTTGGCTTCAAAGTTCATGCTCCCACCTGCTATTGTAGCTTTAATTCTTGTAGTATCATCTGGAGGTAAAGCAGAAGTTAGTAGTGGTTGTTATAATTAAAAGTATCTTAAATATTTTTAAAAGTAGAATTGAGACCAAGACTGTCTTGTCTTAGACCCACAGGAGTAGCTCCAATGTATTAGGGGGCTCTCATCTATATTGTGTATGATTTCCTTTATTGATAGAGTCTTCTTTTATATTCAAATCCTCAAATTTGTATAAATTTTTCAAAATACACTCTACCATCCTATATAACTAAAAAGAACAAATAAAAGATAAAATAAAAAAAGACACTGTTAGACATATAATTCCATTTGATGATAATTTGCTGCAGTTGCAGTACCCCTTACTATCCAGTTGAGGGCAGCTATTTACCAATTAAAAAAAAAAAAGTTGAATTAGAATGTCTTTACTTTGTGCTTACCAGAACTTGATATCTAGTATAAGTCTTTGTTTTCACTCCTGCTTTGTTTCCATTATCACCGTAATAGTTTCTTGAAAAGGGGAAGTCAAGTTTTACTTCATAGTAATTTTTACCCTTAAGACACTGGGGAGTGAAAACCATTGAGGTTAGTTTTAATTTTCCCTAAGTTCTTTTCAGTCCCCAAACTTTTTTTCTTCCTTAGGATTAGGCTCCAAAAATATTAGAGATCTGGCTTATCTTCGAAGTATCTGCGTGTAAATACATATGACTTTGAAGTTCTTTGAGACATTTAAAAAATAATAGTAAAAATTTATAATTTTCAGTTTGCTATCTTCAACCCATTAAGTGAAAGATAAGTCAGAGCTGATCTGTTTTTATTAGTTTTTCTATGCAAATAAATATTAAAGTTATGGAATGTAGTGACATATTTTTTTCTGTGTTCACTTTTCACATAGTTTATATCTGTGATTCAGAAAAAGGAATTTAGGGAAGAGGTTAATGAACTGATGTAAAAGATTATAATTGATAGATTTTTTTTAGAATAAATCTCAGTTTACATAAAACTCTATTGTAATACTAACAAAGCAGATGGTGATAGGAACTTGGAGGAGGATTATTCCTTGGGAGCTACTTTTTTTTTTTTTTTAACAAAGGGGATTTTTAAATGAGAGACAAGATATGACTGAAGGTTATATTATATAAGTGAAAAAATTTGTAGGTCTTAGGAAATAAAGTGAACTTCAGAGGAGATGCTGAAATTAGAATGAGCCTATTCTGAGAGGTAGTAATAGCCTGGTGGGGCTATAGACTTATGTATCTTGAATATCAGTCTTATTTTCCCCCCTACTTTATCAAGTTATAGATTTCCAGTACCCTAATACTATCTCTTCTCTCTCCCAACCCTGGACCTCTATTGAGATTTTTATTGTGTGATGATTATATTATTAGTCATTTACTTTTTAAATTTTAAGATATTTTTTAGTTGTGGTTAAATACCTATAATATATAATTTAATATCTTAGCCATGTTAAAATATATAGTTCAGTGTCATTAAGTTCATTCATAGTGTTGTATGACTATTACCACTTTTCATCTCCAGAAATTTCTCATTTCCTCCACTGAAATTCTGTACCACTTACAGTGTCCCATGTTCCACTCCCCCCTGGCCCCGGCAACCACCCTCTACTTTCTATGTGTGATTACACTATTCTAAGAACCTTGTGCAAGTGAAATCATGCAATATGCATCCTTTTTTTGACTTACTTTACTTAGTATAATGTCTTCAAGGTTCATCTATACTATAACATGTTTAGAATTTCCTTCTTTTTAAAAACTAAATATGTATTTCATTTTATGTATATACTGTACTTTGTTTATCCATTCATCAGTTGATGTTTGGAGAGGTGGCTTTTGGTTTTTGTGAATAATGCTGCTATAAGTAAGGATGTGCAGATATCTGTTCAAGTCCATGTTTTAAATTCTTTGGGGTATATATATATATATATATGTCCAGAAATGGAGATGTATCAACTCTGCCAGTGACTTTGCATTTTCAACTACGTTTTGAATTGTGATATAAGAGAAAGGTCTTCTATAAAAGCATGGCATCAGGTTAGGACTGGGACTATTTCTTGTGTATGAATATCTCCCCAGAAGCCCACTTTATATTCACTAAGATGGATCTCTCCAAAGGAAAGAAAGAAATCACCCTTTTCTTCCAATCTCCTTTGTAATTCTTTCCCTATCACATTCTAACTTCCCATAATAAAGTTCTATTAAAAGAGAAGGAGAGATAAGTGAGATGACTGGCTATTGGAAGAAGAAAATAGAAGGAGAGAACAAACTAGTTCACTGAAAATTGTGAATAGATAGTTCACATATTGTCTACTACCTATTAGGACTGTCTATTCTTACATTGAGCTTTTTCCATATCTTTATAACAGTGTAGTTCATAGGCTTGAATATAGAAGGAAGTATAATATTAATTACCACATAAGTGGTTAATTTAGGAAATTATTTGAGGTAATATGGAAACAATTAATTTGGGGTCACTTGAGGAGTTGTCTTCTCGAAACTTTGTCCTAGTCATTGGGGAGCTATTGAAAGTTCTTGAGGAATAGATTTTTCTTTTAATACCACATTTCTGTATTTTAGGAAGATTTACCTGTCCATGTTGTATTGCAGAAATTAGGCACTATGGATTTTCAATGAATTAGCTACTTACTATCCATTTTACTGTAGAGTCATGTACTGCATGGTATTTCGCCTCCTATATGAAGGTAAACCGTAACATCTTATCACTTAGTGACATTACAGCTGTCTTAGTTTGTGTTAGTACACTCTGTGATGTTCACCCAATGACAGGATCTCCTAACAGCACATTTCACATCACATATATATCCCTATTGTCAATGGCATATGATTGTGATTACTGGCCATCATAGGTTACTTTATAAATAAATAATCTTTTAATATATCTTTAATAAACCACAAGACTATTTTTCTTTCAAGTAAAATCATTGAGTTTTCAAATCATAGAAATTGAACTAAGATTGACCAAATTCTGTAGGAAGATCAATCTGAAGCATTATTAATAGTTAGAGCTAGAGTGCTAGTTAGTCTATGTGAGTATAAGATAAAGAGTGGTATGTAGAAAAAGAACATGCTCAAGATGAACACTTGGAAATAGTGCTCATTGCAGTATATCAAAAGTAGAACACGCTTATGTGTTATATGTATATTTTTTTAGCATGCATAAACCCCTCCTTAAATTTGAAACACAATACAAAGCATTCCTGAAGTATTAATGCTGATATTTGGATAAGGAAGACTTGATAAGATATCTAAGAGAGGATACAGTGTGGGGTTTGTTTTGTTTCATTGTTTTTATAAAGAAAATAACTACTTAAATTCTCTAGGAACCACCTAGCTAGTTGGAGAAACATTGAAAGGGGTTCCACAGCACAGCTCTGCTTTTGGTCGTATTCAAGTTACTGACTTTGTATGGGAGGTTCACCAGCTGTTTGACTGGCAGGAGCAGGAGCTTTCACTTCAGTAGTTTATAATTCCTGGCTATTCTAGGATAGTTTGCACTTCACCAAGCCTCAGACAGGTCAGGACATTTGGTAGGAGAAGGTTGAAAGACAAAAGCAGCAGGCCTTGGGTTCTCAGCCTTTTAAAACTACTATTAAATATATATATCTATATATATATTTTTTAATTTGGTGGTTAGAGTTTTTAGTAATGTGCCTGTATTACATGTAGAGAGTATTCATCAACCAAGAAGAGTTTTAAAATGTCAAAACCGGGAAAAGCTACTCTAAACCATGGCTTGGTTCCTGTTGATCTTAAAAGTGCAAAAGAGCCTCTGCCACATCAAACTGTGATGAAGATCTTTAGCATTAGCATCATTGCCCAAGGCCTCCCTTTCTGTCGAAGACGGGTAAGTCTTACATGTTTGAAAAATATGAATGTGTATTTAAATGTTATACTTCTGCTTCCTTTTTGAAGAAATGCTTCAAATTGCAATTGATATTTATAACTAAAACTAACAGTGTATTGTATATCCAGTGAAAACATATATAAATGATAGTTTTACAAGTCTGATATAGAACCTAAAAGGCATGATTACCTAATCCACCTTTTTGGTTTTTCCACCATTTATTTTTTATTTAAGTTTTATCCTGTAAACTTACTTGAAATTGGTAAATGTGAAAAGTTTTGAAAGATGTTAGCAAATATTAAAACCCTCAAATTTATGGCTTTTACTTTGTATGAAAAGCAAAAATCTGGTGCTACTCTTTTTATACCTGGGAAAAATTTAGTATTTAAATAGCTCAATTAAAGAGCATTCCAGGTCCTTAAGTTTATTTGGCCCTTTAAGATGGATTATTTTTAAATTGCTGTTTTTTAAGTTAAAAGTAACATTTTAGAGACATTACTTTTTGCTGTTATGTGAAAAAAATATCATGCCATTGCATAGCAGTTATGATACAGTATACATACAGACCACACTGAACCAACAAACATGTATACTCAAGTTATGATCTAGTGTATGTTTTTCAGGACAAATTTCTCTCCCCAACCAAGCTTTGAAATATTAGAATTTGTTTGTATTTTCCGAGTTAGTTGGTATTCAGTTATTTACTAGACATTTGCTAGCTTTCAGTTAGATTTCAGTTATTTACTAGGTCTAAATATTTTAGATCTAAAATAGGTCTGTGGTCCTTAAAAATATTAAACCAACATACACAAAAAACATGTCTGGAATTAAATGAGTGTGTGTGAGATCAATGCTGTTAGTATCCTGGCCTCCCACCCCCACCCCCAATACCTGTTTTTAAATACTAAAGGGGAAACAGACTTAAACAAGTAGAATAATCCATAATAATAATAATAAATAAGGAAAACAATATTTTTCCTCCTTATAAAGAGGCACTTCTACGTAGTGTGACTTAAATAACCTTTGTAAAAATACATTTTCTAATTAGCTTAGTTCCTTTTGAGTGGCTTCTATTTCTATTCCAAAGAAGTGGCAGCCATGTTGGAAAACATTTTGAGTCAAGTTATAATATAATATAATTTAAACATTGAAAAAGGAATATGAATATCCTTTCACCTTTCGTTTCTTTTCTTATTTACTGTGTCTTCAGAAAGTACTGCTTTTAAAATTTTGTGGTCTTTTACCTTGTCAGTTTTATAGCTTTTGCTGAATGAGGTCACTGCTCTGATTTAAGCATTTTATACATAGGCCTCTGATAATTTTAATGTCATTAATAAACTAATTATTTTTTAATACTTCTGTAAAAGAAAATACCATACAAATAAATTTAAAATTTGAGGAATTGTTAAGATATTAACAGTCAATTTTGTTCTGTTTTGTGGAATATTTCTAATACAGTTAAGTACAATATATGGGAAAATTATTATGTTTACTTTTGTCTTCTACCTCTGTTTTCTCCCTCTATCTTCTACCTCTTTTTTCTTTACATGTAATAGATACTACGTGTAAAGGGCAAAGGAGGAGATTCTATAAGACAAATTAATAGAGGCCCACAAGGCTTTCTCTGAAGGTTTCCTAGATTCATTATTCAATTTGGCTTTTCTTGGTTACTGTGTTACATTAAATTATACCTTGCTGTTGTAATAACAGCATAGAACTAAATATGAAAATGAAATTCCTACTAGAAAATTTCTTAAAGGTTTTAAAAGTTATTTAAAAAGCTAAGTTAACATGTTCAGTATTTGCCTGCCTGCCAATAGTTTACTATTGCATAACTCATTGACACTACTAGAAGTATTAGAGGGAGTATGAAACTATATCCTGACTCCTTTTTACAACTGGTTAGTTTAGTTAGCTTTAAGTTGATTTACATCCTATTTGTTACATAATTTACTAACTTTCCCCTGTTAAAGTTTATGATATGCATTTTTTAAAGTATTTTTCTAGATCAAAGATTTAAAAAAGACTTTTTATGTGATACGTAATTAATCTTATTTGTGTTTAATATGTTATCTAGCTTTTGCTTTAGATATATTTAGCTTCTTTGAAGCAGATGGCTATTTATGATAGCCTATATTTCGCAACCTACTTTTTTTCTTAGAAGTAGTGAGCTGAATGAAATGTATAGTTACTACCTATAAAGCTGTATGTAGGGGCTGGGACGATAACTCAGCGGTAGAGTGCTGTGTGAGTGCTTGCCTAGCACATGTGAGGCCCTGGGTTTGATCCTCAGCACCACATACAAATGAATAAATAGAATAAAGATATTAAAAAAAAAATCCTTCCTTAAAAAAAAAAAAGCTGTATGTAGTCTTGATCTAATTTGAAAAGCATAATATTATCCCTCTATCCATCATAGAGGTGAGGGATAATATTAAGATGGTAATACTATATTTCTTAAATATTAACTGCTGAATCAGTTAATATTTGCATGGCCCATTAATATTTTATGTGCACATGCAAATAATAGTTGGGAAATTTGGAAAATTTTTAAAATTAATAGTCATAACTACAATTCAACCTCTTCAATGTTTTTAGGAATTTTGTTTACTTTGACTATTAAGTATAATATTAATACTGCTAGTTTAATTTATTATTATATATTTTTTTGGCTGTCTTCTGAAATATATAAGCATTGGTTTAAATACTACCAATAGAAAATAAATAGCAATCTAGCTATTAATCAGTTAATCTTAAAATATTTTTAGTGTTGAGGTCCTCATAATTTATATTTGCTAAGATTTAATATAATACCAGATAGAGTACTTGTTTAAAAGTTAAGTCTTGCTGCTGTTTTTACTATCAGAAAAAGATGGGATTGAAACTTCCAACTTAAAAAAAAAACCTGATTGTCCTTTAGGGGGAAGAAAAGCTTTATAATAATTAGTTATTTAACTTAAAAAAATTAATTGAAAAGTTATTTTATTTTTCCTTTGAAATTGTTACACCTTTAAAGATGGTAATACTATATTTCTTAAATCCTAAGGTACATTATTTTTCACATTTGAAACTTGCTGAAATAAGGATGCATCTTGTTGGAACTTTATAGTTTCTTTTCTAAAAATATTTTTTTAGTTGTAGACAGACACAATTATTTAATTTTATGTGGTGCTGAGAATCGAACCCAGTGCCTCATGCATGCAAGGTAAATGCTGTATCACTGAACCACAACCCCCAGCCCATACATAGCTTTTGTATATGTGTGTGTGTGGTTCTGGGGACTGAACCCAGGGCCTTGTGCATGCAAGGCAAGCATTGTACCAACTGCGCTATCTCCCCAACCCCTCCTTGGAACTTTGTAGTTTCTAGCTTTTTTTTTCTTTGTAGTATAGAGAATTAATGATACATTTTATAATTAATATTATGTTGGTAGAAAAATCACTTAATGCTTAAATCTTGTTTTTTTTTCACTCATTTTGTTTTATTTTGAAGCACTTTTAAAGCTTTTAGAATATTCTTTTAGATATTCTTCAGTGTTAGTGTTTTGGTAGAGAGTTCCGCATGACATTCAATTATTGATTTATGTAGGACTTTTTAACACACTTTATTGACAATATTTGGTTGTAGGCAGATACTGTTTTTAGAGTGCCTCATATATTTTTGGGGTTTAGGTAGCATGGGCATCAGCAGCATGGAAAACTAAGTAAATTGGGGTAGACCTCTGGTGGGAAAGATAGAGTATGGGTGTGGAACAAGGACTTGTGTATTTGAAATCCAGGAACTCAGGTAGCAGTGAAGTATATAACTGGAATTTCTGGTAGTTTAAAACAGTTTTGTAGTGATTATTTTCTATATCAAGCTCTATTCTCAAATACTATATTTAAAATACTTTTCCTTTAAAATAAAATTTAGAGTATTGGTGATTTCAGAAATTGTTAATAGCATTCCTGTGTATTGCCATCATTCGAGGATAGCTTAAACTTGTCCAGACTTTTTTGCAGAGGGCCAGTAAACATTTTAGGCTTTGTGGACAATGTAGACTCTTGCAACCACATAGCTCAAGTAGCTGTAGATTGTGGGCATGACTGTGTTTGAATGAAACTTTACTTACAGAAATACTGAAAATAGGTTTTTTACTGTTATATCAGTACTCCAGTAAATCTTGGGCCTTTTGCTTATGCATAAGTTTCTGCTTCTAGCAAATTTTTAGAATAGGATAGGTGGAGCTTTTAAGCCATTCGTTCCTTTAATCTTAATCCCCTTCTCAGATTCTTTGGTAGTGATGTGGTAAAGAATTTTATGTGTGTGTGTTTAATCACTGGAATCGTAACATGGTGCTTTTTATTATTTCTCTTTTAAATGTTTAGTATTTGTTTAATAATTCTATAAATGGTTGCCGTCATTTCAAAAGAACCTACTATGTATTCTAGGCATCCCTTCCTTATAAAATGTACTCATTTGATTTTTTTCTTTTTGGTACTGGGGATTAAACCCAGGGGCACTTAACCACTAAGCCATATCCCCAGCCCTTTTTACATTTTTATTTTGAGACATGCTAAGTTGCTTAGGGCCTCAGCAAGTTGCTGAGGCTGGCTTTGAACTTGACAATGCTCCTGTCTCAGCCTCTTGAGCCACTGGGATTAGAGGGGTGCCCTGCTGGGCTTGGCCTCATTTGATTCTTAAATGCTTTCAATGTTAGTTAAGTACTGTTACCTAAAGTATTCTCTCAGTAGATGAGAAAACTGAAGTTTAAACAAGCTAACTCTCCCAATTTTCCTGGTAAATAGTAAAAGTGGTATTTAACCTCAGGACTGACTAATACTGCAGGTACTAGCCATTCTTTCTGTTGTTTTGTGGCCTGTTTACATTTTTTTCTTATTAATTCAACACTTTTCTACTACTAATATATTATTTTGGAGGGGAGATCTATGAACCAAGCACTGTTATATTATTTCTTTGAGAAAATACATTCTAAGTTTCAAACAATGGACCTACAAATAATTTTTGATCACACAATCCATTTATAAATTTAGAATTTTCATGTAACTTTTTGAAGATATTTCTTTTAAAAAGTTGTCCTAGCTGTTATGTAACAATTTTAGCAAATTAGATACATTCAGACCTTATGCTTGCATATTCTCTTTTTGTAAGCTGAGGGATGATATCTTAGGGCTTGTGTTTGGCAGAAAACAACTTGAGAACAGGGTGTCTGACATATTATCCTCAAACTGCATCACAGTACCTACCATTCTCTTCATTTTTTTCAGTTAGTACTTTTGACAATAATGACAAAAACAACATAGCACCTGTCTTAGTGATACTATGTTGGGTTAGATAGAGGTTTTTCTTCATTGTTGAGTATCGATAATAGATAAGTCCATGTACAAAATTTTAATTTTCTCATTGAGACATAATTAATTTATTATTTTATATGAATAGTCGTCTGTATGTAATTTTAATCTGTTGTGATCCTTTAGTAGACTACTGACCAATCCTTTAGAACTTTTCAGCAAAGGTCTGCTAGAATTGTTAAACAACTGTATTGATTTGTGTCAGAAAGTAATGTTTCTAATTCTTTATCTTATAATAAAATTTTTATGTATATGAAGATTCTCTGTCTTCCCCCAAAAAATGAACCTTCATAAGCTCTATTGGTCAAAGAAAATTTAGAAGTTATTATCCTCCCAAATGGATATATAGAGTGACTTTTTGCCTTCAGTATTTAATTTTTTTTTACTTCTCTATAAAAATAGGACATTATCAACATATAAAACTAAAAAATATTTTTCTTTACAGTTTTCTAAATGACTAGTAATTTCACTGCTAGGAAATAACCACAATGGTAGTTTTAAATATTTTAATTATTTTTAAATAAAATTGGCACTTACATCTATCTTTAATATACTGCTAGTGTTTTCCCATGGCTGTAGGTAAAAGTATAAAATATGTCATATGAATGTACCTTAAGTTTCCTGGTGTTGTTGATTTGGATAGTGAGCTGCTTTGAACATTTTTGCACTAAATCTTTAATAATATAACTATGCACAGATTTCTAAAAGTGGAATTATTTGGTCAAGTGATGGGAATTTCTTTAGATTCCTGATAAATATTGCTAAATTATTTTCCAGAAAAATTATGCCAATTAAAAAAAAAAAGAACATGAGGGCCTTCTAATGTTATTAAAACACAAATCATATTTTAAGCAAATTGATTCCTACCATGGCAAAGTTTTGTGGACTTCACTTGGTGAATTCTGTATTGTTGAATTTCCCTATTTATTGTAGGTTTTCCATCAAATTAATTGTCTTCATTTTGAGAAAATAACTGTTACTGTTTACTTAAGTCTTTATGAGGAAGATATGTAAGTAGATCAAAAAAAAATCTGTTGTGATTTTGGTTTTTATTCTTATGGAAAATAATATTTGCCTTAGACTTGTCACTTGTATTATTTTCAACTATAATTTTCTTCTGTTACGGTTTTAAAGCAGAGATTTATGTATTTTTATCTAAATAAAATGACCCCCATGTATGATTTTATAATTGATTATTGATTCTACATATCATTTTTACCTGTTAGTCTTCTTATACCTTGTCTCAGTTTTTGTCACATTATTGATTATACTTTTACATTTCTGAATTTTAGTGAGATAAGTTTACAGTGTAAACAACAGCCTCTCCCAGAGTATATTGCTATTAATAATCTCAACTATAAGAGTACTTCTCATGCTAGCAGGAGCAGCTGCCAGAAATACTTGCCTCTTTCGTATTTAGCACTATTACTTAGTCTGACATTTCTGTCATAGCTTTGTCAATTAGCTGCAGTCCAGGTTAACCTTTTTAATTTTTTAAAATTCTAGTCTAGCCATTATTAATTCTCATTTAAAATAGTTGAAGCAAGTTTGCTCTTCTAAAATATCTTGTGCCTAAAAGGGATTGCATGAAACTCAACATCTATTTCATGGAACTTTTAGCCAAGTAGGAATATATGACTTTTAGAAGCTACTGTTGTGCCCCTCTTCCCCGCACTAGTGTATTTAGAGTTTACGATTTAGAGTCACATTCGAGCCTCTGACTCTTCCCATCCTTCTCATGTCTTTACCGTCAGTCAACCCTCCTCTCTGCTGAACTTCCTCCTGGCACTGACTTCAGAAAGGGTCGTCCTCGACTGTTGCGGTGAAATGTACTGTACTCCTTGACAGTACCTGTGGAGCTTAGGCCTATTTGGACTCCTCAATGTTGTCACATGATAACTTTGTATAGATATTTTTGTCTTCCCGGGTTATAAACCCTTAGAATTCAGAAGTTATCTTTAGTATCTTTTTGTGCTCTCAAGTGATATGGAGGAGAACATACAAATATTTGTATAGTTAATTCGTTGAAATATATGTTAAAGCTTGGAAAATTCTTTAAGGAGTTTTTGTACTTTTAAGAATATGGCATGTTTTTGTTTACTAAATGTTTTTAAATGACTGCAGCTGTGATTTTGAATATTTCATTTTCTAAATTTAACTAAACTCAGATACAGTTTGACACTTAATTTTAAAAGTAATTACAACTTACCAATTTTAGAAGTAAGGGAGAAACATACTATGGTGTAGTCATTTAGGACATACTTTTGAGAATCTACAGTGGCTAGAAAATGTCATCAAATAATAAAAAAAAAAAGAGAGAGAGAGAGAAAAGAGAAGAAAGAATAGACTGGTGATATGAGCAGATCCAGAGAGGGATACAAGTAGGATATCTGATCTTTTTATATTTTTAAATTTAATTTTATTATTGTTTTAGTACCATGGATTGAACCCAGAGACACTTGAAGCCAACCACTGAGCTACATCCCCAGCCCTTTTTATTTTTTTATTTTGAGATAGACTCTTGCTAAGTTGCTGAAGCTGGCTTTGAACTGGCGATCCTGACGTCAGCCTCCTGAGCTACTGGGATTACAGGTGCACACTACTACACCCAGCCTTTTTATAACTTTTGAAGAAACAAAAGTGTTTCTTCCTAAGCTCCTCTTTCACACACATATGTTCTTTTGGAACATGGAAAATATGAGCATTTTCAGATCTTCTGATGTCATCTCTTATGGTCACGACTTATTTTATCAATAAAGGAATTAGTTATTGTTAATCACCACATATCAAACATTCTATTTTAAATCCTATCAGTCTTTTTTTGGCTTAAGATTGTATCATGCATCATACATAAATGTGTAAACAAAATATAAATTGTGAGTTTTCTTGAGATCTTATTCTCTGTCCTCTGCAAGGTACTGGCTACAAATAAAAAGTTGCTGACCCCCTGTGCCCTTGGGTGTATAAAAATGGAAAGAAAAAAAAAACACAGTCCTTTAAGCATCTTGCTGTCTAGTGGTAAAATCACAAATTGTCCACTGTAATACATAAGTAAAATTCCTTATATGGAGCTATTTACAAACTATTATGGGAGGAGAGGAGGCACCCAGGTCTCATGGTAAATGATTAAGGAAAGGCTTCTCTGTATCTTTTGATTCAAAGTGTGAAGATTTTGGTAAACACACAGTAAAAGGAGTGATAGAGGGAATATATCATTGCTTATATCTTGTTTTTCACATTTATTACATTGTTGCAAAGGATTCACTTACATCTTGCCATTGATTTATTGTATTAATATCAGCCAAAAAATATTGAGCATCTAGAATAGAGTTGGAGAATTTTTCTAGAACCTGTATATTTAATAGAATTACAGAGACAAAGGTCATGTCCGCATGGAGCTTATTGTCTCGTTGCAGGAGACAGAAAATACTCTTGTTAATGCTGATGTTTTGATGACGATAATAAAATAGTCTAATTTGGTATGTAGGGAAGGTGCTACTCTAAGAACTTTCCATATGAAAACTCGTTTAATCCTTGGGGCTGGGATTGTGGCTCAGTGGCTGAGCACTTGCCTAGCACACGTGAGGCATGGGTTTGAACCTCATCACTATAAATAAATAAATGAATGAATGAATGAATGTATTTTAAAAACTCATTTAATCCTTAAAATAGCCTTATAAATCGGGTTATATTATATTATCCATATTTTACAGATAAGGATTCTGAAACATTAGAAGGATTAATACTGGTCCCACAGCCAGTAAGTGATGTAGCTTATCTGGAATAAGCAACATACTTACCTGGAATAAAGACTTACTGAGTAAACAGATGGTTTCAAGGTATTTTAAGGGTTAACTTTTGCCATATAGTTCTGGGATTTTAAGTGTATAGTTCTCACTTCCTTCCACAGTTTATGATAATCTCAGGATCTAATTACTGATAACTGTGCTTTCTAGGCATTTTTTTGTTTGTTTGTTTTAGTATCAGGTGTGCCTCAGTTATCCAATATGAACACAAAACAAATTAGCACATAATCTACAGATCTACAACCATGTTGGGAAACAACTTCCATGACTTACAATTCCTTTTGATAATAGGGAGTAGTTTGTACAAATGGTTCAGTAATTGTTTTGTTTTCTTTTTGAGGTACTGAAGATTGAACATAGGGCCCCACACGTGGTAGGCAAGCACTCCACCACTGAGCTACATCCCCAGCCCACAAATGGCTTAGTATTTTTAATATCACAGGAATTCTTTTTAAATTTGTAGCTTATGTTTTACAGAAAGCAACTGCATATTAAGACTTATAATAGGTAAGACACTTCAAAATTATGCTAAAAGTAAACGTGGAACTAAGCTCCTGGCAAGGTAAATAAATGTAATAAATCTACAGTACCTTGTCCAGAGACCAGAAATCTAACAAGCTTTGAAAACTAAAAGTTTTAAAATAAAGATAGCAAAACCTAGCTAACACTAAGGCAGTCTCCTTTATTTATCTGAATATTTTTACATTTTGCTGCAGAAGTATTAGTTTATAATGTATATATTATCTTATAAAATTTAAATATAATGTGATATATTATCTTACAAAATTTTTCTGAATTTAACAATAGTTGCTACAGAATTATGAAACTCGTTTCATAGACCTTTGAGCTTTACAACTGTCTCCCACATATAAAAAATGGAATTCATTTTGAAATGTCAAAATACTCTCAAGTTTTATTTTAAATCTCTGTGTACTTGCATATTTAAATGCTGTAAGACATATAAAGGAGTATCTAAATTTTATTAACTTAAATATGGGCAGCTCCATGTAACATAATGATATTTGAGAGCTTAAATATGTTAATTTTCATTGATGAGGATGCTGCAGATTTATACTTTAAGTGAGGGTTGAAAACCCTAACCACATTTTAAAATTCTCCCAATATTTTCATGAGACATGAATGCCACTAAATCAATTTTCTGGTAACACATATTCTGCATGCTGCCTATATGGGCTGCTGCTGTTACAAAGATGAATAAGGCAGGTCACCTTCCCTTAAGGAGGTCACCAGTGCCTTTTTGTCTTGGAGAGACCTGTCTCACTGCCCGCATTCCATGATCCTATATCAAAACCAGAGGAACATGGGTTCATTCATTCATGCATCCAACAAATAAGCCAGGCACAGTCTAGGCACTTATATACATCAGTGTATAAAAAAGGAAAAAAATAATCCTACTTTGTATGTAACAACGTATTAGTGGCCCTGAGAAGTCTGTCTAAGCCTGAGGCAGCATGTTCAGTTTGTGCCAGTATATAGTATGTCACCAGGCCTCTTTATTAAATAAACTATACACTTTTATTTCTAAATTAGTTGGGATAATTTGCGTTTCAGTTTCTTCATAAGTATATATAGATAACTACTTATATATACATAAATATACACTTTACCTGATTTGGTATGATTATGTTGGTAACCTTATTGAACTGTATAATCTGGGGGCTGGGGCTGGGGCTGAGTGGCAGAGTGCTCGCCTCACATGTGTGAGGCCCTGGGTTCGATCTTTAGCACCACATAAAAATAAGTAAATAAAATAAAAGTATTGTGTCCAACTACAACTAAAAAATAAATATTAAAAAAAGAAATGTATAATTTGTTAGTTTTCAATAATGCTAGGTGTAGTATTCAGCACAGAACATTATTTTGATGTTCTCAAAGAATATATATGATTCCATCTTACTCTTTCTTTTCATGATCTTGTAAGAAAAACTTTCTTCCAGAGTCTTTAATACCCTGTCAGGCACACCTTAGTGATTTTTTTTTTGTAATTATTCCTGGGTCAGAATTGGAGTTCTTGCCAGGTACAGAGGGGCATATCTGTAATTCTAGTGACTCAGGAGGCTGAGACAGGATTCCAAGTTTGAGGTCAGCCTCAGCAACTTAGAGACCATATCTCAAAAAATAAAAAGATCTAGGGAGGTAGCTCAAAGAACTACTATTTGTAGTAAAGCCTATGGTATTGTAAATGTCCGTTACCTCTTTTCACATGTACCTGTTGATGCAACATATCTCTTTATTCATGTAGTGTTTTATTCCTTAAGTGTAAAAGATAAAATAATTCACATGGGTTTTTAAAGTAAATTTAATGCTAGATTAATAAAATTGTCTCTTATGACTTCAGTAATGTCTCTCTCAATAAGCATCTATGTGTGTATAAACTATGAAAACTTAACTATAGATGGAAAACATTCAGCAGTGTTTCTTGAACATTAATATTATTGTCATAATTATGTTTTCTTTATACTGGATACTTTTTGGAGCTAATTAATAACAAAATGGCAAACTTTTCTCATCGGGACAGTGGTCGTTTCTCAAACATACACATCCTATTACATTACATTATTTGCATATTTGTTTTTCTTTAAAGGATAGACTAGTTCAAAGTAGCCATTTGTAGTAGCCAACTTGGAAATACAGGTAATGCCCGAGAGCATTGTATTGATCCACCATCAGATATTGAGGTAAATAGTTGAAACATGATTTTGTAGTGAAATTCCATAGTATTTCATTCTTTAGAAATTTACTTACAACTAAATCGAGACTTTGAAATTGAACCTCCTTCCCCAAATAAATCTAGGCGTAAAGAAACCAAGATAGATAAGGGCAAATATTGATTCCAGAAGCACATGGCTATCTAACTTCTTCTTCATTATTTTATGATACCCTATTTGGATTATAATGAAATCTGTTTTAAGAGGGGAAAACTATGGTAATTTTAGATGAAATTATCTTAAATTTTTTCTCCTTTACTAATCTTGCACATGAAAATTAAAAATTATTAATTATTCCTATATTTAATTGCATTTTTCATGCTGTGGGTGATTCAGAATAGTTCATGTGGGAACAATTTAAGCTTAAACAGATTTTAAATAATCCACAGAAATCTCTGCATTATTACTTTAGATTTTAAAATGTCATTGTTACTTCTAGTGTGAACATGTAGGGGCAGTAGAGTACTGTTTCTGTAAAACTTGTCTGAATTTGTGGCTTTTCAAAATATCTGTTACTGTTAAAGTTTGCTCTTCTCTGAGAAAATATCTTTTTAAAGGATAGTTGGTACTGCTTCATTAAGTTCAATTCAGGTACTCTTGTGATGAAAACTCATGGCCTTGGTTTCTATTTGAAATCAAGGAATATGTTAAGTTAGTTACAAGAAAAAATGCACTTTTATAGTCAGATGATAAAAATGAGAATAAATGAATTCATGAAAATATTCAAACTATTAAGATTCAAGCAGTTTTGTTCTTATTCTATACCAACCTTTCAAAATGAATGCTTAGAGACATTTTTTAGTGAGTTGTAGTTCTTCAACATGACAAGCAAATGAAACAGATTACTAAACAGTCTTATTTCAAGATTCTTTAATTGGCAAATACTATTTTTTGCATCAAAACAGTTGAAGTTATTACAGATTTTAATACAAAATTTGGTAGAATTTTTTTCCCTTGACTCACACTTAAAAGAAAACTGAACAGTTGTTTCTTCATCTCTTCATTTGCTGTGTCAACAACTCCTGTAATCCAAGAGCTACTTTAGGTATTTGCAGTACAAAAATGAACAAAATAGACCAAAATTCTCACCTTTGTGGAGTTTATATTAGAATAGTAGAGTACTTAAGAGCATGGATGATAGAGCTATTTGGACCTGGGTATAGGTTCTTTGCTCTACAACTTACTAAGCCTCATCTGTAAAATGAAGCTGATAATAGTAGCACTTACTTCACAGGGTTGTAAAGGCAAAATGAAATAACCTTTAGCAAGTATGATTATGTAATAATTCACTATCAGGAAGCCCACAAGACTTTTAGGTGTGTTGGTAGAAATTGTAATTAATTCTCCTGCTATAGTAAGAATATTTTTATGCAGGGTAATTTGAAAATTTTTTCACTTTTAGTTTCTTCAACTTGTGAGAGAAAATGCATAACACCAAATTCGAATAGTCAGTTTTCTTAAACAACTTCCTTAGTGACTGTTAATCTTCTCTAAATGGAAAGATTCTACACATGAAAAGTTAATATGATTTAGTTCTACTTATATTATGCAGATTCATTCAGTGTGGCTATCATATATGTAAAAAATTAACCCCATTATGTCTACCTAAATGAAGAAAATGATATGTGATATGTTGATATTTTGTTTGGGACTCTCATATGTTCAGAATATAAATGTGTTGGCTTCAAAGGCCATTATACTAGTATTTTAAAAGTGCTATATAATAATTAAAAACAATTGATTTACATTTTATATTTTCTGCTGTCTAGTAAATTTCATTATGACTTTTAAGTTCTGACACCTTTTCTTTCCCTAAAGCCCCCAAAATTTGGTAATTAAGAAACAGAACATACTTGTTAACATCTTTGAAAGTTGTCTTGCCAAAATGGCATTCATTACTATATAAGAATTGAGACTTAAGACATTTAAAGAACAGATCCACAGATTTTAAGAAAAATACTTAGAAATTTAGACCTTTCTTTGGTACCTTGTGCTCTCTTGGTTCTGTTTTCCAGTCGTGTGGAAACCCTGTGCTTAACATGCTTGTGTGTATGAACCCCTTTTCCCCACAGATGCCCCCCAAAACAGTTCTACCTCCACCTCCTGTTTAATAGCTTATCAGCGATGTTCATGCTGCACTGCTTCCTTGAGGGGGAGAGCTGCTCTGCTGTTTTCATATAGCTTTGTTATCATGCAGTATTTTTCAGCTGCTCATGCTCATTACCATACAGCTGGTATGTAGAGAGTAGAAGGAAGCAGGCAGAAGTTGTACTGGCTACAAGAATAAGCAGCTCTCTTGCAGATGGGGTGCTGGCAGATGGGGCATGTGTTTGAACAGGTTTTACTAATAACAGAGTGCATTAAAAATCATTCTGAGAAAGTCGAAGGTCAGTGCCATGCATTCAGAGTATGAGAGGTTGCTCAGCTTTTTGTAGACTCTTTTAGAATATTAATTAACTCTGATTCCAAAAAAAAATTATAAACCACAAGCCACAACCTCCTTAAAATATGTGATGAATTTTTTCTTTTTAGTGTATTTTAAATGTAACTTAAAGAAAAACATTATACTGTTAGCTAGTGTCATCAATTTGTACTGTCAAAATTTTTTAATATATTTACTTTAAATTCCCAGACTCTGTTTCAATATAAAAGCATATATACTTTGAGAAAATATATTAACATTCTTCAGTTTAAATATATAATATTAGATTATTTATTAGAAGATGAAGCCAAAGATTTGAAAAATCTATATGTATAGTGTCGACCATGTTGAAGATTAAGTTGAGTTATGTTCTCTCCGTATTCAAAGTTAAGGGTGAATGGTATACCCAGAAATGTATCTGTTACTGTTATTACTTGTGGTTTTTCATCCTCACAAAATCAAAGTGAGACATAATTGAAATAACTTTGAATAATTTTTTTTTTAAGTGTTGCGCTGGGATCTTAGTCCTTTTGATCCTTTTTTATTAGCTTTAATGTTCAGTATATCCTGTCTTTGGAGGCAGAAGGTGATAAAAAGCAGCTAAAGAAAAACAAAGCCAGGTAATTATGTAGAATTATACAATATTCAATTTAATGTAAATAGAACTATTATTCTGTTCTCAGAGATTAGAATATATAAATGTGTACTTTATATATGAAATATAAATAGTGAAAGATTTTAAAGCTAACATTAGTTATAATACTTTTGGAAATTGTCAGAACATTCATGTTTCAGATTGTTAGTAAAGTGAAGTACAAAATACTATCTGTTAGAATAATACCTATGAATATCTGGAATGATTTAAATAAGATCTGTAGGAGATGATATACATTAAGAAGCTTCATTAAAACTGTATTTTCCTTTAAGGAGTTCAAGTTTTTATTCTGTTGTTCCTTTTTAAAGGATAAGAGGTTCCAAGCCATGCAATTGTATTTTCATTACACATCCAACTGCATATTTTCTTCTAATTTAACTTATTAGATAAATACCTAGAAATAATGTTTTCTTTTCTCTAAGGAGAAAATGTGTAAACACAAAAGACTATAAATATATAACCTAATAAATTAATATAAAAGGTCAACTATATCAATCACCTTTTTAAGAACTTTCCAAATCATTTTAGATTAACATTTTAACATTTTTTTCCTGTAGTTGTCATTGTTGCTTAGTCTGTGTCTTACATTATTCATTCATTCATTATAATAAATTACTTATTGATACCCAACTTGTGTATGTGCAGGAGCCATATGAGGAATTAAGATACTACAAGAATCAGAATAGAAGTGGTCACTGCACTAGTGGAACATACAGTCTATTGAGGACAAATCATGTGCTAACATTGTGATAAGATTTTGGCTCAAGCACTGTGATTGACAGCTTTAGAATAGGGAGAAGGGAAAGAAGTTAGAGATGACCTATATACAGATGACTCACCTACTTTCATCTCCAACTCTGACCTTCCTTCTGACTACAGAACCCATTGGAGCATAATATTCTCACCTGGATGTGTTAAAGTCTGCTTAATATCCTCCTTACCCCTGCACCCCAGAAAAACAAAACACAGCTGATCCTTGTTCATGTCCTGTGTCTTTTCCCATCCAGTTACACAAATGAGAAACCTGGTGTCACCTTTGAAACTTCCTCTCCTTTATTTCACATGACCATTCTGTTCCAAATCCTATCGGTTTTTTGTCCTGAATGTCTCTTAACTATTCACTCCTGTACATCTCTGTTGCCACCCATCTATTCTAAGCCACCATTATCTCTTGCCTGGTCTAGTAGAATAGCTACGTTATGTGTGGTCTCTCCATATCCACTTTCACTTACTTCCTTTCCCTTTTCAACGTTAAATTCAGAATAATTTTTCAAGATATATCTGATTTCTTCTTTTCCTTGACTAACATTCAGCATTAGCTTTTCATTGCTCATATATAAAAATCAAAATATTTTATGAGACCTTTCATAATGTAGCCCTTGCCTACTGTAGGCTTCATCTTGTACCCACTGTAGGACCCTCCAGCTCAGTTCTCCTTTGGGAGAGATGTCTCTGACCCTCGACCAGGTCAAAACCTTTACATTATAGAGTCTTTAAATATTTGAAAGCACTTACACAGCTGCAGTTTCGCTTTATTGTCTTCATACCTCCTGCAGTATAAACTCTAGCCATGAAGCTGAGAACATACTTAATTTAGCTGATATGTAATAATCAGCTAAATAAACATTATATTGAATGGATTAGTGTATCTATGGGAGATTAAAACGATCATGTAAATCTACATTGGTTGTAACTAGGAATAAAGGTAGAGATAGCTGGGACAGTAAAATATAGGATAGAATCAGAGATATGCATATAGTAGCACTGATGTGTTCTGCTAGGAAGTGATAACCCCACATGGATCAAATTGACATTTATTAAAAATAGATTGACTCTTAGGAAAAGGACTTAAGAAATTAAGAAACAGGGCCAAAGTGATAACCACCTTACATACTCTGTATGTGCCTGTATTTTGCATGTACTTATGTGGAAAATCTTGTATGTGTGTGCGAATTAGTTGATTAGTGAAGCAGTTTTAGTCTGTGTATGAAACTAAAATGTTTGAAGTCACGGGGAAGTTACAGACCCTTTCAAGTGTACTTAAGTTGGAGTAATCAACAAAGTACATTTAAAAGCAGTTTCTTCAGTAAGTGTTATGATATATAATTTCTGTCAGTTTCCTGTAAGGTTCAGATCATTTTGGTAAAGATAAAAAAAAAAACAAAAAAAAAAACTTTGTAGTTTCTTTGAAAAAAAACATTTCAGCAGAGATCTTTTTGGAGTATTCTGTCCTTAGCTTTCATTATTTCGTGTTTTAGAAAAATAAAACAGGGGACCATGAAGGAGTGAGGGTAGAACATGAAAGTTCTCAGAACTGGAAAGAAGAAGCAAACCCCAGGAGTTCTTGTAAGCACATTTCATTGGACTTTCTTCCATTCTGCCCACTGAGACTGACTACCATTAATGTGTCAAAGATAACAGGAACAATTCTTAGCCAAGGAGGCATCAGCAGTAGTGTAACAACTCTTTATGAGGTTACTTTTGGTAAATTATCAGAAACGGAGATGTCAGAGTACACATTTAGTTGCCTAGTTTGTCTCCTCTCTGTGACTGCAGTGGCAGTAGTACAGATTTCATCTTCACATCACACATTTGCATACTGAAATAGCTCAGAAAATATCATAGAATCTTTAAACACCCAATATCTCTTGCCTTGTATCTGGAGAATCCTGTTTTGTTTTCTATAAACTGGAGACCACAGTCTGACCGTGTTCAGCTGCTTTACTTAATAGTTGTATAAGCTTGAGGAAGTTAAATTCTCTGTACTTCTTTCCTCATTTATAAAATAAGTATAATCAATACAGCTTCTGTGAGTCAAAGCAAGTAAAGCACTGCAGAGTACCTGACTTACGTTACAGAAAGTGCTCTTCCCTGAAGAGTTCATTTTCCTAAGAAAACATCTTTTTTAAAAGGAGTTGCTTACTCAAAGCTGAATTAAATTTATGGCATCTTTGACAGTGGGTGCTGAAGGAGCACTTGACAGTTTAAAATTCAATGTTTATTTTTCCTTTATTCTTTTGATTTCAAACATTACCATGTGCATTTCCTGAAAGATTTCTCACTTATTCTTTCTAGCATGATGTATTGTCAAATAAGTTCAGTAATTCCATTTATTAATTACAAAGTTTGTCTTTTTTTGCCCCCTCAGTGCTCAGTTTTGCATCCTTTTTGCTTAATGCCTGTTTTTTAGTAACCTTGACTGAATTTTTCTAAAATGTGATAGATCTAAATAAAAAATAACAATAATGTTTGAATCACTGCTTAGTCCCTCCCCCTTGCTTTATTGTTTACAAAGTAGAGAACCATTATATCACTCAGGATTCATTTTAATGAGACTGATAATTCTGATCGAATTTGGGAATTAGAAGATTACTATAAATTGTTCTCACAGTAATTACATTTTCCTTTGCTACCTGTGTATAAACAAATATAGTACATTTCAAAAAATTAAAGTATTTGAAATAAATGGGGGTAGATTACATATTGGTTTAACAAAATTTGTTTCTTAAAATTGTTAATAAAAGTCAGATGAATAAAAATATCTTAGGAAATATCATTTAATTTTTAATCTTTGCTGCTCATGTTGTGATCAAGGTGATTAACATGTCTTCATTTATCATCTCTTGAAAAATATTCAAAGTTTTTCTTAAAGTGCATTTTGTCTCTTGACAGAAAAGAATGGCTTAAAGCGAAGAAGGAAGTAATCTTTATCTTAAGGGCTTAAAAAAAACAACAACATGATTTTAAAATATACTAAAGTTTGACATCTTTTTGCTAGTTTTGAATTTGTATTCCTGGAGTAGATTTTAACTATCTCATAAGATTTTTTTTTCTGTCAAATTCGGAACATTTGGGGCTGGGATTGTGGCTTAGTGGTAGAGCGCTTGCCTAGCATGTGTGAGGCACTGGGTTCAATCTTCAGCACCACATTAAAAAAATAAATAAATAAATAAAATAAAGTTAAAAAATTCTAAACATAGACTTATGAACTTACATTTCAAAAATTTAAGATTTAGTTTGTAAAAGTAAATTACCATATAGCAGCTCTCAAGGATCTAGCTGAATGCCCTTGTTCAGATCCAGCGCTCCTCTTAGAGTTGTAATGCATGTTTATTAGTAGTGATTATTGGCATTACATACCATGCCTTCACATGGCTTTTAGGAGACTCATGAAACCCATCCTGCATTAAGAAATTTTGAGAGTCCTGTATCAAATGAGACAGACTTTTCAAAGTTAGTTTTTAGGGCTGGGGATGTGGCTCAGGCGGTAGTGCGCTCGCCTGGCATGCATGCGGCCCAGGTTCGATCCTCAGCACCACATACAAAGAAAGATGTTGTGTCCGCCGAAAACTAAAAAATAAATATTAAAAAATTCTCTCTCTGTCTCTCTCTCTTAAAAAAAAAGTTAGTTTTTAGACATTTGGAGGCCTCAAATATTTGTTGATAATATTTTTAGAATTATATGCTAAAATATCTTCTAAGTTTTTTAAAGAAAATGAATTTGTAAATAAAACAATTCTAAAAATTTTGTGAGGATACCAAAGTGCTGCTGTCAGTCTTACATAGCTCACTACAAATAAAATACTATTATATGTCAAACACCTTTTTAATAGTTATTTTGAGACTGTTTCCAAGATAGGCAAAACTACATCAAACCTGCTTATAACCCACTTATTGCTTCTTTGTATTCAAATTTTATTTACCAAATCTTCATTCTTTTGGAATCTGGAAAGATAGGGGATCATGTAAGCATTATGCTAGTCTTAATTATTGAGTTTTTCATAGCAAAGAATGCAGTTTGTCAAATTACATATATAGTAATTGCTTTAAAATGTAAATTCATGTTTCTAAAATGAATATTTAGAATCTTCACTTTTAAACATATTGGGGGCATGATTATTGGGTTCTTTCCTACTTACTTGACAGCTATATCAAACACTTGAATAAATAGCAAATGAGAATTTGATTAAAGATAACTATGTATATTTTCTGAAGAACGCAGTGTTACTTCTGTTTCTTACCCTCTAACACTAGTACAGAGTAAATGTTCAATGAATGATTTTGGGTAAGTTAAATAAATTTGAATTTACAAACTCTGATTCATAAATCAAGTTCTAAAAGATTGGTTAGAGTTCCTTATTATTTTGAATTCTTCTGGAAAATTAATAAGATGCTTGAGATGAAAAGAGCTGCCTTTATTTTTAAAGGTTTAAGAAGTTTGAGTCTGGAGTTGATGTATTTTCAACCACATGTTGGTAATTGAATATAGGTATCAAAATCTGTGAGCCCACTAATAGAAGATTACGATATTTTAGATTAAGCAAATCTGGATGACTGCGTGGTTGTACCTAAGGATAGGATTAAACTTTGATTGAAAGCTTTTCCCCATCTTTTAGAATCTATGATTACTTTCTGGGTTCTTTTATGGTCACAGAAGCATTTTATAAAGAGTCTTTTCGGCTCCAATAACTAATAGTAACCACATCTTTCACTGTAGTGTAGATATTTGCTTAAATAAAGTAGGCAGATACATTGATAGTCTGTAGAGATCCAAGCCCAGTCTCTCTTTCTCAAAAAGAGTAAATTATCAAATGGAAAAACAGAACATAGAAAGTGGAAGAGCAAAGAGATAGAGAAATGATATGGTAGATACCTCTTCATTTTCATAGAATTGAGTCCCTAGATCTAAAGCATGGCACATGGTACATGGGAATTAAGGGTTATCTGCTATTCCAGTTCTCTTCCTCTTCTAAGTTTTGGGGACTTTTGGGGGATAGATTTGAGAGAGAGTTTTGAGATGGGAAATAATGAAGGAAATGAAAGAGTCATTGCTATTTGGAAGATTGAAAGAAGTTCAAATACTTTTGCATATTCTTTTCTCTGTATGTAATTTCAGCAAGTGAGAGTTGTTTTGGAGTATTCTTCAATTTTGTATACATTTTGAGAATATTAGAAATAATATGGGCAAAGATTATGCAGAAATTGAGTTATGTTAAATTATTCCCATTTAGAAAACTTCTCATTACTTCACATTGCATTCCCAAACTCTTGACCATGATCTGCAAGAACCTGTGTGATCTGGCTGTGTTTACCTATCTGACTTCATCTTTTAACTCTCACTTCACCCCAGCTAAACTGCCCTTATTCTTGCTGCTCCATTTTGGCTTAAAAGTTGTTACCTGGATATGCCATTCAAAACTAGCCGTACTTTTCTGTTACCCTAACTATTCACTACTCTCATAGTACCCTGTTTTTTCTTTCTCTTAGAACTTACATTATGTGAGATTATTTTGTTTATTAGTTTCCTTAGTATATATCTCTCCCTTTCCAGAATGTAAACTATATGAGGGTATAGAACTCATCTCCATTGTTCTCAAAACTATGCCTAGTACCTGGGAAAGTTGCTAGTACCTACTAGCTCAAAATGTTAAGTTTGCTTATGGATAAGATATTAAGGATACTCTAATTAATCCAGTTAGATAACCACTGTTAAATTTTTATATATTTATCTAGGCTTTTCTCTCCTACCCAAGGACTATTATTGAATCTCATGTATTTTCTAGTTTACAGTAGCTTTTCTAGTTCTGGATGTGATGAAGGTGTTTTCTGCAACTTAAAAAAAAAAAAAAAAAAGAAGTCTGTTTCTTAGAATGAGGCTTTGAGTCTTGGTGCTGTAGGGCAGAATTATATGGGGAGAGAGGGCTAAAAGTGGAACAAGAGGAAAATTTTCCAAGCAAGTCACATATTTTTTAATAGCAGAGGTCACATATTGGTGAGAATCCAATGAATCATGTCCCCACCTACTTTCCTGAGTGACATTTTTTACTCTTTTGTAAAATTTTTCTGAGGGTGTAAGGTTTTAATGAATGTTTAAGAATTTATCTGCTCTATTCCCCCATTCCACTGTATTCTAGAATGCAACTTGCTTGTATGTATGATTTTGGGTTTGAACATCTATTGAAACAGAAAGGCCTTTTATTAATGAGTATTTGTAACCAAAATAAAATGTCAACAGTCTTTATACTGACACAGTAAAGTTCTCCTTGTACAGAAAGATACAGAGCTCTAAAATGGAAAGATGAGTCATGACAAAGAGTCATTTTGAAGAAACCACCACCATTACTAATAAGTTAAAGAACAATGATGTTTGACACAAATGTTTAAAATGTAAATGTAAAATGTTTAAATTGAGAGATAGAGCACCACTTTATGTTATTCTGCAAGGACCCTTATAAGACCAGTGACTATTAGAAGTCTTATAGACATTATTACTCCTAGAAGTTGATAATTGTGGTATTTCCACATATATCTCAGGTCCACAGATAGTAATTTCTTTCTTCCTCCTTAATGCCTGCTAAACTTCCATCTTTTAAACTCAGAATATATCTTTTATGAAATCTTTAGACTGTTTAAGTAACTTCTTCATTTTCTGACCTACCCCATCCCAGTTTGATGATTGCTATTTAGTCCAATATTGTTCTCTATTAATTTCTAGTGCTAGCAGCTGAATTTTAAGTATCTTGGGAGGAAAGCTATCACAGTGTTTTTGTTTGTCTTCATTGCATTTTATACAGGTTGGGATATAGCATGTGATTTTCCTTTTTTTTTTTTTTTTTTTAAAGCAATCTGATTTATTAGCTCAACTAATAGAAATCAGTTGATCTTGGGGACCAGAGACCAAGGTTCTAAAGACAGCTGGCTGTTTAACCCTGAGAAAGCACTTCATTTTCTACCTCTCCTTTCTCACCTATTAATAACATCTACTGTCTATTTGTTGCATACAGGGCATTCATTATGCCCCCAGTGGCTCTAGGGTAGGTGGGTAATGTTGGTAGTATTACCATTACCAATTTCAAATAAGAGAAAACTGGAACTCATAAGAGTCCAGTAGCTGACTGAGGTTATGCTCTTAATAATAGAAAAGCTAGTGTTTAAGCCTAGGTTTCTCTGATTACAAAGTTATATACATCCCATACACAAAGAAGAATAAGATTAGAAAACTTTTAGGATTACTCTATGGCTTATGACTTCCTGTTATGTTTTTTGTTGATTCAGTAAATACCGCTTTTTTCCCTTAGCCTTTTTTTTTAATTTTTTTTTTTTGTTGTCAATGGACTTTTATTTTATTTATTTATATGCAGTGCTGAGAATCAAACCCAGAGCCTAACACATGCTAGGCAAGCTCTCTACCACTGAGCCACAACCCCAGCCCTAACCTTTTGTTCTTTTTTCAAAACTTTTGTCATGGCTATCAGCTACTAAATTAATTCCAGAATTTAAAAAAGTCCTTGAAATTAATACAGTATAAATTTACCGGCCCATGAAAATTTTTTCTCAAGTCAGAAAGATATATTTGAACATCACAGACAACCTCAGTAAATATGGAATTGAGTAAAATAGAAGAATGAGTGAGGCTCTAGACCTTCCATTGAAGGAAAGTTGATTTCTTGCTCTACCCATGTTAATTCTTTCCTGGGTGATATTTGTTATTTTCTGTTTTTTAAAAGCTTTTAAAAATGTTTTTCCATGATATTTTCCTTATTTTACTAAAAGTATTACCATAAAAAATTTACAAAAAAATTTTAGAGGAAACTTTTGCAGACAAATTCAAGACTTACAGTTTATTTTGGATGTGAAGCATGGGATATAAAGATTAAATGCTTTCTAGATAAATCAGGGTAACTTGGGTAACTTGCACACTTTTTTGTCAAATTATTGTACTGCTGATGGTTCCCTGTTAAAAAGTAATGTAAAGAATGTTAACAGCTCTATAGAAATATAAATTTTAATAGAACAAATTTAAAAACTCACATTTTTATTATTTTCTTCTGTGGCTATAGTAAATAGAACTCTTAACTTGCATTATTGGGTGCAAATTCTGTGTGTATGTTTATATATTTGTAAATACATTGGTGCATATGTTTTACTCTTTGAATAACATTGTTATTGAATTTGTGTCAAATCATCAGGGGGCCACACATCTTTGTAAAAAGAGTTTTAGGTTAAAATTCAAGAAAAAAATAGTTATTCCTACAATTATACTTACCTTAAAATTAAAAAAAAAAAAACCTGAGCTATGATATTTTGATTCATACTTTGATTCACTGAGGTTAGGATTTTTTATATTATTATAAATATCCCCCCCCCCCCCCCAAGTAAATTTATTTTAAGCAAAGCTAAATCATATATTGTACTATTGGTGTTTGGGATTTGTTTTCTTATGTATTAGTATTATAACACTTGTTTACCTAGGTCATAATATCAAACTAGATATGGCTCATTATTTTCATTTTATATTTTTAATATTTTTTTAGGACAAATTTCATTTGGAGTTTGGAGAGTCAGATATGTGTATACATTACCCAATTCTGTGTCTTAAATTGACTATAAATTTAATAGAGGAATAAAAAATGTCTCAAATTATATACTGTCCTGTGCTGACACATAGTAGGGGCTCACTAAATCTTAATGAATGAATAAATGTAGGAAATACTGATCAATGTTGTCGCCTACTTACATTGTTGAAAATGTAGATGCTGGGCATGTGTACTATTTTAATTAATAATGCCTGTATAGAACAGATTTATTAACTTGCCAATTTTAGTTATGAGCCTTTTAATAAGAACTTAAATCCCACAAAGTTAATGACAGTGAGTTAGTGGAGTTTCACAAAGTTTGTTTCAGCCTCAACATGCTTGACATTCCTTTCTTTGATGTTGAAATTTTGAACTGTCTCTGATCTAAATTCTGTGCTCTGGGCAAGACAGCTACTGTGGTAGGTGGTTTCCTATTCCTTTCTAGAGTAAAGAGTGTTGTCATGATGATGATTATAAAATCATTGACATAGGAGTATAAACACATTTTCTTACTATTATAAAATGGAAATGTATTTGAAATGTTATCAAGGTAATGAAAACCAATAGTATTCATAATATCAGCAACTAATTATAATAACAGTTGGTAAACATTTTAATACTAATTATTTTAATATTTTGTACCTTAAAAATATGTATTTGTTAATTTATATTATACTTACTAAATAATGCTGTGGTTGCTCTTGGTTGCTTATATAGCCAGTTATTAAAAACTCTTTGTTATACATCATTTTTCTGAATGCCATACAAGTAATGTTGAGTAAGCTGTCAACCTTCAAGGAGTATTTTAGGAGAGAAAGATATCTAAAAATAATGACAGTGAGCTATGACAAGTGCAATAATAAAGCTACGTATGTAATAAGATGAAAATAATAAACTCTGAGAGTCAAGGAAAAAGAAAATACTCTTAATTACTTCCTTTGTATCAACACTGTGTATGCATACTTCTCTAAAGTCGCATGATTCGCTGAGGACTTTTTTTCTATTTATGTGTAGATTGTTTTTTGTTTCTGTTCTTAATCACAACTTGCCTTCTAACAAACTTAGTTATCCCAATAATTTGCTCAGAAAGAGCCATTTCTCTTGTACTGACTCATGGGTTCATTGTTCACTCTACTGTCTTTTCAATACCCCATAGGCTTATATTCTGGGGCAGTACCATATTATATCTTAGCACTATTTTTTCTCTCAGGTTACTGCTACTATCCATTCTTACTCACCTAGCTTAATGGAATTGTGATTAGATGAACATTGGGTCTGAGTTGGCAGATGGACTGTATTCTAGGACCTTGTCATTGGTCATTCCCCTTGCTAATGGATTTTCAGTAATGCTTACAGGCTGTCAGTCAACACAAGAAATAATTTTTTATAGACTGGAAAAAATTATTACCTAGCTGAAATTATGTGAAAATTTAATTTATTGTAATGAAATATATTTAATACTTTGACACGCTTAAGTATTTTCTTAGTGAACTTACATAATGTTTTAGCATAAGATAAAATACTTTTTAAAAAAATATTTATATAATACATAGGCTGATGTAAGGGTAAAATGTTCCTGTTTACCACAGGGTAATATAGACATAGATAGCAACATGCAAAGGGTTTTTTTAAATATCATATTACTGAAAAATTTGAATACGTTTTAAACATCTATATGTTAGCCAAGGCTACCAGAAATAGGAATTTGGGAATGATTTTATTTGCATTTTCATGTAAGATTTTGATGGCAGTGATATTTTTCATTGACAGTACTCTAGAAAATGTTAAAAATAATTATTTAATTCTACTACTTTTAAGTCCAGTTAGAAGCTTAGTTGACCAGCTTTGTTTGGCAAATTCTTTGTTCACATTTAAATTAAAATTGTAAACAAGATACAAGGGGGAATTGTTTAAATATGTGGGAAAATAATATTTCTTAGTAATTAAAAGCATATACATTTCTCACTTAAACGGTAAACATATTAATAAAAATCATTTTCAAGTCGGAACCTTGGTAAATGGAGGATATAAAAAACTTCTTAATGTGTAGGGTTTTTTGTATGTATCATTTTAAATTTTGACCCATGTAAATATTTTACCTACTCAAAACCAAAATATGTATATGCATACCTACATATAAGCAAACTTTTGTGGAGGTTTTCCTGTGTCTTCATAGACATAAGTAGAAGCCATGTAACCATGAGAACATTCCTTTGAAGATACAAAATCAAGAGAGATTTTCTTTTTAAACATCATCCAAGGTTTTGAGAGGATCTTCCTTACTTTCTTAAAGTTGGTCTCAGTTTTTAACTTGGTAGACTTTGAAATGATTAGTTCAACTAGAGATAGAACATGATTTCATTTGAGTCAAAGTATTTACTTTGTAGTCTTATGACAAGTTACCATGGACAAATTCTAGAGGAAATTTCACCGTATTCATTGTATACTTTTCTTCACATAGCCCTGGACAGGGAAGAAAATCATTATTGTTCTTCTTTTTTTCCTTTCCCAAATCATGAATGTTCTAAAGTCTCTAATAAAAAGGGTTTATGAGTCTCTTCCTAACAATTAGATTTTTTTTTTTTTTGCTTAGAGAAAGAGATTTCAATTAAAAAATAATTTCCCTGTGAAGTGGGCTAATTGATTATTTAGAAAACTAACTTCTGAGTATGTGTACATATTGTTTCTGAGGGGAAGAATCAATTTAAGAGCCAGGTGGAGTTTTTTAAAAAAATAATAGACAATAGGATATAATTTCCAGGAGAAGATCTAAAATGTGCATCTTCATAAGTTTTATATTCTTTAATGTTTTAGTAATAGAGGCATAAACATTTAGTTTTTAAATCATGATTCTATTTTATGCAGTATTTGGAATCATTTTAATAAGGAAAGTAATTTCCTATCATAGCAGAGTATTAAAATTTATTAAAGTCCAAATAGTTTATTCTTTTTTTCTGAAGAAGCTTTCTAAGTACTTTAAATAACCATAGGCACATAGGTTACTTGTAATGAAGAACACTAATGGGAAGGGTAGGAGTTAATTAACTAGACCCTTAATAATGGGCCTTTCTAGTCCAAAAAAATCTTGTAATTGCCTCTGAAGCTAGTTGTGTAGCAAGTTGCAAGATGAAATATCTAGATTGTAGTAGTCATTCTAAGAAAAATGTTGCCTTCAGGCAAACTTTGGTACATTTATTATTATGTAAAATGCCTTTTTAATGATAAGCAACTCACAGAGTCCAAATAATTTTAGAAGTAGAAGTCCAGCGTCTCCTCTTTGCTCAAGATTAAATTAGTGTGAGCCTCTCCAATGAGCACAGCTTTTGCTCCCTTTGAAGAAAGTAGCCTTTCAGACAAACTTTACATTTGATTTGTTTGTCTTAAAAAGATATTCTCATGATTACTGCTGAGAGCTGGTAACATGTGTGGTAGTTTTCTTGAAAATTCTATTTAACAGAATGAAATGGAAAAACCTAGGGAATATTTTCAGGAAATCTTAATAGAAGAGACATGCAACTTGAAGTAGAACTTATATTACATAATTCTGCAAATGCTATATGCACCAAACTGGTTTACCTTATTGTCAGTTTCCCCAAAGGATATTTAATTTTTCCCTTTGGAATTGCCCATTTTGTACCCATCCAAGCTCCTCGAAAAATCTCATCAGTCTATGCCAGAACTACAGTAGAATGACAGTTAATGAAAATAGCCTGCCTTGCCACTGCTGGGGCAGGGATGGTGGGGGGAGCTGTATGAAAATATATTTCATTTTCAAAATGTTTCTGGAAGGACTTATTTATGGAAATGTTGCTTGTTATTTAAAACTCTTCAAAAATGCAGTTTTCACAAAATACAAAAAAATAATCTCCTGAAAGTTTGAAAGGGGTGAGGGGGCTGTCATGTGGGGGCGGTCTCTGTGCTGCCCACATCCTCCCTCTGTTCGGTGCGTTGTGTGCTTACGGGTTCCCTGGAGCGGATCACCATATAATTGATGTGCAGTCTGCATTGCTGAATCCTGGACTGCACCATTCTCTGTTCAAGGGAAGATGTAATCTGATCCCTCTGCTGCTGAGGGAGGAATCTGTTCAGTCAAGGCTTTGACAGGGCATAGTCTCCTCCAATAATCTTCTCCGTTCTCTCTCATTATTCCCTCGAGTTCTTCTCAGTCAAGCTGCATGTATGTATGTGTGTCCCGAGAAGCGGTTTGATACTGAGCTGCATTTGCCTTTACTGTGGAGTTTTGTTGCCGGTTCTGCTCCCTAATCTTCCTTTTCTGACGTGCCTGAGCATGTCCACATTAGAATCTGTGACATACCTACCTGAAAAAGGTTTATATTGTCAGAGACTGCCAAGCAGCCGGACACACGGGGGCACAGAATCACTGAAGGGAAAAAATACAGAAAATATGGGTTTCTACGGCACATTAAAAATGATTTTTTACAAAGTAAGTAATCTGTTTTCTTCCTGTGCTGTGTGATTGTGTGTGTGTGTGCCTGCCTGAGAAGGAAAATCTGTATCATCAGAGATGGCTGCAGTATCCTCTAATTTTGGTGGGTGGCTGGATGTCTGGTATTCTGTTTTATTTCATGAATGTAAGCGAATAATGGAAAGACAGCATGAGCTGGGAGAAGCTTTATATTTAAAATAAAATGTATATTTGAATCTGAAAATTTTTCACTAAAAATACATTCAGACTTTAGAAATGTGGCACCGTTTAATGCTGACCTGGAAATACTCTATCCTTAGTTGGTTTTTAGTGAACCTTTTGCCTTCAATTTTTTTCTATACATCATATACATATTTTTATCTTTTTATTAGGTGATTCTTAGTGTGTAGAATCATTAGAATATTTGGTATTTATATTTAGAGAGGTCATATTTACTTTCTGTTCCCCTCAAAAAAATTGAATTAATTTTTGATTCTAAAGTCAGTATTTTTTGTAAACAGTACAGTATTTAAAAGACTTTTATGGTCATTGAGAAGGTGCTTTATTTTATAAAATAAAAATAAAATTATTTTTCAGAGGTTTCCTTCATACATATTTTTTGTACATTTTTATTCTTTGAAGGATTTCTAAGATGGAAATAAAGTTTGCTTTTAGTGGCAAATGGCATTTGCACCAATGTATTTACAAGATATCCTGGGAAGTTCTGAAACCAGTATTACAAAGTTAATTAGAATGAATATCAGAGTTTCTCATAGTATTTATGAAGATAATCTGTGAAAGTTATCAAAAAACTTGATTTTAAGGTAATCTGTACTGACTGACCTTCCGGGTAGATTCATTTGTGAATGTGTATGTATATTTCTATAAATTATATACATGGAAGCACGTGGCTACTTATATATTATAGCTTTTTATATTATATTTATATAGACATTTGCTTTTTAATGCAATTACTTAGGAAAAGAAAATAATGGATTTTGAGAGAAATCCCTTTAAAACAATGTAACGAGTAAGAAACTTCTGAAGGGAAGAAACCAGGCTATTTTTTTTTCCAGTATGTATTTCATGAATTAAGGCATAAATTGTGGATAAGCTGGTTGTACCCCTACCTCTTACTCCTAGTATCATAAAATCATCCTGTATTGATTAGAAGACGTCTTCATAATGATAAAAACGAAGTCTTTATTATCCAGTATGGTCCAAAAAGATTTTTAGAGTCTCTTTGGTTCTCTGTAGTATTTACACTGTATCATGCTGAGTTATGGTGTTCCTATGAGGCAATAGGTAGGAAACTAAGACTACTGCAAAATAAGGGTTTTCACCCTACTATCAAAATTAGGATAGCTACACGTCACTCTAGGTGTTCCCCCCAACTTGTAGTAATACAGTTAATAAATGAGTGGATGCAAATCTGAAAGAAGTTGTCAAATTAGAGAAAAGTTGACTCTTATTAGATCTTATTTTCTAGTTTAAAAATAAGCATATGTTCATATGACCCCAGTTGACTGATAGTGAAATATAAAAATATTTCAATATTGATATGACAAAATACAATCCTGAGTATATTTATAGTGTTTCATGGCATAATGAAACACCTTAAAAATATAAACGTTGGATGTGTCTTATAAAAAGCGTAATTCATTTTCCTCAAATCTTTTTGTTGTTGTTTCAAGTTAACATATTTGTCCGGACTGTCAGTAGAGCTATACTTTGTATATATAGCAATTGATGACTTTTTTTCTTCAGCTGCATTGTACCATCTCCAGATTTCTCTGGTTATGGATTTACCATTTTTACTGATCTTATTGCCCATATAAATTACTTTATGCTTTAGTATGATTTGTATTTAAGATTATTCTATTTTCAGTGCTTTCTTTACCCTTTTGTAATGATATGGGTGTTTAAAATTCAGTTTCCATTCTCATTTTTGGTTTTGAAATTTTGAATTTTGTTATTTCTTAATGTTTTTAAGGAAAAATGAAGATCAATGAGGAAGGCATGTTAAATGTGGTTCTTTTCTGTATGGATTATCATGAGATTTTTCTCCTTATATCGGTTGTTAAACTGAAAAACATGAAAGGTATTACTCCTGAAGAATATGTATGATGAATGTCAATTTTTAAATCACCATACGCTGTTCTCTAGAACATAAGAGCGTGGGGGGATATATATTTCCAGTTTGTAAGCATAAAACAAAGTAGAACAAATAGAGGAAACCAAGAAATACTTATTTTCTGTATTAATTGACTACCTAATTTCCATTGTAGACATATGAAATTTTAAAGAATTTTTTTTATATTAACAGTGCTAACTCAAGATTTGATAGTTTGACTGGTGATTTTTTTAAAAATATATCTTGTTTTACCTTATAGATGAAAAGAAAGTTGGACCATGGTTCCGAGGTCCGCTCCTTTTCTTTGGGAAAGAAACCATGCAAAGTCTCAGAATATACAAGGTAATATTAAATATAATAATTTATTCTCTTGTGGTTCTCATATCTTTTAAAGCTGATAATTCTGAAAGTATCTCTTTCAGTTTATTCCCATAGAATAATAATGTTAACAGTACTACTGACTCTTTAACATACTTCAAAGTTACTGAAAATTGGGAAATATATCATTTTAAATAGGGGGAGGAACAACTACCACCATAATTTATATTCTGTTATTAATACATTAAAGTAAGATGAGTAGAGGTTCTCTTGTGAACAAAATTTTAAAATCACAATTTTGAAGGAATTCTAAAATGTAAATCATAAAATATGAACATGAGCAAATGTATCTTGTTACTATAGCAACAACTGTTCTAAGATGGATATTTATATTCACAAAATTGGAGATAAATTTATTAGCAGTGAAATAAACACCCCAGTTACTAACTAAATCTTATTTCATGAAATTAATGTGTTAGAAATTCCCTTTTATTAGCTTGGTAGGTCTTATGTCTTAACACATACATTTCTACACCAGTAGAATAGTTTCCATAACAACTAAATACAATTGTAGTCTTGTTTCCTGCTTCAGTCCATCATTTTTGGATTTTGCATCAGTATAAAACTTTTCCCACTCTCACGCTAATTAGGCCAACTTAAGTACAATATCTATTACCCAGCCAATTAAAAATGGCTTTGGACGTCACTTGGAATGCTGTATTTTCAAATTTAAATGACAAAAGTATCTTAAGAACTCTTTTTTTTTTTTTTTTTTTTTTGTATAATTGTCACTTCAAATAACTGATCCTGAGATAGCAATAAGAACCCTAAGAACTCCTTGGTTATAATATAGTTCCTTCTTTTTCTCAAAGTATTTTGACTTAGAATTATTTTTGTTCTGTAAGGTGAAAAAAAAATTATTGCCCAGATATAAGGCTTTTTAAAAATTGAACATTATTACAGATTTTCTCTCTTTCTCCCCCCTCCCACCGTCTCTGAATCTTTACAGAAACAATTCATTCTTATTTCATTCAGTTATAGAAAATATTTCTTTCAAATGCTTTTGTATGAAATTTCAAAATCATAATAATTAGAATAATTGTACATATAAAATACAGGAGAGATGATGCAAAGGCTAAAAATAAAACTGTCTCTTAGTTATTCAGGAGCTGCATTTCTGTGTGATTTTTCTCATGTTGACTATCCCCCTCTTTACTCCTTGCCTTTTGACAATTTTACTGTTTTGGCACTTCCACCAGAGGGTGTGGAGGGATAGAGAGACAAGCAAAACTATTCACTTCATTTTGCTTCTAACCTTAATAAAGTATTTCTTAGATGAGAAAGTTGAGTTGAATGTTGAGCTAATTGTAAATGGTCTTTTATAAATGTATAGAGTCCAGTAAGCCATATTATTTTCGTCTTCTATTACTATGGCTGAAACTAGGACAAAGGTATTAAATTGTTCACTTGTTTCAAGGCATCTTATCAAAAATAAATGTTGAATTTTTATCATAGAACACATAAAGTTTGTCTTTAATTGTTCACTTTTTTATTGAGAAAACAACTGACTCTTAAATAAAATTTACTAACACAGAATTAGCCCCAATGGGATATTTCGTATTTATTTCCATGTCTTTTTTTGGAGATTTTGTCAGTTACTAATGTATGTATTTGGTGTTTTATATTTCACAGATAATAAAATGAAACTCATTTTTCTTTTTTTTTTTCTATTTTTTGTCTTAGAAAATTTAAGTTATAAGCACATTCTATTGTGGAGAATGAGAAAACTGAATTTACCTTTGAATTTAAAAGAAAAGAGGATAGACAATTGTTGAATATTAGAGATTAACTTAAATGTGTGTTCAAAGATTCAAAGATTACAGGAATGAAGATTTTTATGTAAAATACATTCAAATACATTTCATATCAAAAAATTGAAGAAAACATTGGGGAAGTTGTGTCACAAGTAATTTAACAGAGCTTAACACTCGACTATTATGATACAATACGTATGTGATTTTTGGATGTAGAACACTATTATAACTCAAGAAATTAAGGATTAGTCTAGAAATGTAATTTTGTTAACTAAACTAAACCATCTTCTCCTTTTTTTTTTTTGTAATATCTCTAAAATAGAAATGAAGAAATGCTCAATATTTGCCTTGAGAGTAAATAATTTAATTGGATACAGAAATTTAAAAATAAAGTTTAATATATCAATAGCATATCTATGTTCTTCCTGCTATTAGTTGTTTTTAGGAGAGTTAGACAGGTCATTTGGTCTTAACCTCTTTCATTTTATACTAGATGCAGATAAGTTCTTCACACTTAATTTGAATAACTATACATCTAATCAAGGCTGATTCTTATCAACTATCAGACCAAGCTTTATAAATAACAGTTAAGAATTAGATAGCAACAGCTTAAGAGTATAATTATGAAGGCATCTGGGCAAACTTAAGGAATTGTTTGACTAGTGATATCCAAAACATTTGAATATTCTGTTTATATACTGGAGTTTTTAAAACAGAGTCTCAAACTCCTTTTTATAAAGAAAATTTAAAATTTAAACTTTATGTCTTAGAAGAGGGCCTATATATTCTAATGAAATATGTGATTGATTGGTTGATTGGTTGATTGGTTGTGGCTGGATATTAAACCCAGGGCCCCATGCGTGCTAAGCACATATTCTAAATTGGAGCTACATCCACAGCCCTAAGGAAATATTTTACCATTATTTGTATGTATGTATCTGTGACTTGCAGTTTTGCCATAGAGATTCTGTTATTTGGTTGCAGTTAGCATTGCTGGGATAATAACAGGTGGTTATGTAGGAGGGAGGAAACTTGCTCCAAGAATAGCAAAATGGGTTTTGTGTACTCATGTTCTCTGGGAATAAGCAAATAAAAGGAATAATTGGATTGATGTTTGAAATATGCCCAGGTCATCATCCTTTTTATTAAATAAGCATTCCTTATTTTTAAGAAATATATGTCTTTGCTTCTACTGTGTGTGTGTATATGTATGTATGTATGTATGTATGTGTATATATATATATATATATTTTTTTTTTTTTTTTTTTTTTTTTTTAGTACCACTGGGCTTGTGCCATGTTCAGCAACACCAACAACTTTTGGGGACCTGAGAGCAGCCAATGGCCAAGGGCAACAACGACGTCGGATTACATCTGTCCAACCACCTACAGGCCTCCAGGAATGGCTAAAAATGTTTCAGGTAACATTCGTACACACATTACTTGAAATGTTTTACTTAACTGCTACAAAAAATAAGGGACATTCACCCATAAAAAAGAATGAAGTTACATGTAACCCTGAAAATGAGCCTAGGGAACATTATACTGAGTGAAAGAAACCAGACACAAAAGGCCACATGTTGATTCTGTTTATATGAAATATCCAGAATAGGCAAACCCATAGAGACAGAAAATAGATAAGTGGTGGCCAGGCAATGAGGGGAGAAGATGATTGAGACTACCTGGTACTAGGTGTAGAGTGTCTTTGGATGGCAGAAGTGTTGTGGAGCTAGATAATAGAGGTGATGGCTACACATCAAGGTGGGTGTGCTGGGAACCACCTAAGTGTGTACTTTGAATGGCGAATCTATGTGACATGTATCTCAATAAAATGCTATAAAAATAAGGGAGCTCATTTTAATTTCTAAATGTACTAATTAAGAAAGTCTAAGGCTTGTTTTCTGACGTATATTTGCATTTTTATAGATTATTAAGCAATAAGACCATTTTTCTTTTTCTTATTCATGTTTGGGTCTTGGGTTGTTGAATGTACTCTTATTTTTTAAATTGCATTGCTTGTAAATTAGGGACTTTCAATTAATTTAAGAACTCCAGTAATCACTGGAGGTGACTTATTTGTCACTACAACCCCACTGGAGTTGATGAATGCATCTTCTTCTTATCAGTGACATGCGTATATATGACTCAGCATGCTCCATTTCCACTAACTATCTTTTACTAGTATTTAAATTCTTTGAACATTTACTGGGTAGATTGGTTGCTACCAAACCTTGAATATTATGAATTTTATGACTTAAGATAGTGATATTAAATTGATTTATCTCTTCTTCCTGTGAGATAATGCATATGAATCAAGTGTTTAGCAAAATAGTTGGCATGGATTAAGCACTTGCTTAATTATTCTTTGCAAACAGTAAATAGAAATGATGTGAAGATCTGATATTATCTACTATACTAATGTAAAAATGAATATATTTTACTACTTCTGACTGCTTGAATTGCTGGGTACATAATGAATGCACAGGGAAATAATAGTTGAAAAACATACTTCATTTGACTTCATTTGCTATTTCAGATTTTTAAGATGTCACCTTATGTAAATCCTACTATTTCACATACCTAGGCAAAAACAGAATAAATGTCTCATTTTTTTTCTGGGGGTGGAAAACTTACTTAAAGCAATGTTGCTTTTAAGTGGATTTTAAAATTTGTTTTCTACCCTCCAAGTGATTTCAGAAGCACTAGGATATAGCCAATTTGAGGAAGGATGGTAACTGAAAGCTTAGAACGCTGATATTCAACAGGGTTCACCTTCGTGGTTGTTAGAACCGTGGGGGTGGATGGCCACTGCTGTTCTCTAGAAGGTGGAGGCAGTATAAAAGACAGCCTCCCACAACAAAGAATTATCCAGTCCAAAGGTTAAGAATCTCTGGGTTAGGGAATTAAAGTTATATTTAATTCTTATTAAAATGTTATGAAGCCGGATGCAGTGGTGCACGCCTCTAATCCAGGAGACTTGGGAGGCTGAGGCAGGAGGATCACAAGTTTGAGGGAAGCCTCAGCAACTTAATGAGGCCCTAACTAACACAGCAAGACCCTATCTCAAAAAATAAATAAATAAAATATTTTTTTTTTTAATTTAAAAAGGGCTGGGATGTTGCTCAGAGATAAAGTACCCCTAGGTTCAATCTCCAGTACTAAAGAAAAAACAAAACAAGTTATGAACCCACTGCAATTACAAAGTGGCTTTTTTTAAAGTAAGTTTTCATGGTCATTTGTTCATGAAACATACCTTTTCTGCAAGAATTATTCCTACCCATGCCCTCCCCCTACATTGTTTTACCTCAGGTTCAGGTTTTTTGAATTTTTATTTTTTCCCGTGTCCCCAGAATTCTGAGTGTTTTATTTTGTCCCATTCTTGTAAAGGAAATTTATACATCAATAAGATTTGAAAATAAAGCACAAGACATTTATATATTCTTTTTAAAAAAAAATATTTATTTTTTAATTTTTTTAGGTGGACACAATATTTTATTTTTATGTGGTGCTGAGGATCAAACCCAGTGCCTCATGCATGCTAGGCAAGCACTCTACTACTGAGCCATAACCCCAGCGCCTCCCCCCCTTTAAATATTTATTTTTTTAGTTTTTTAGGTGAACAAGACATTTATATATTCTTAAAGGAATATTTAAAGATTTCTATCGTCTCTGATTAAGCCAGGAGATGGGTGTGTAGGTGTGTGTTGCCATGCTTGTAGGCGAATGTCAGTTTACAATACAGCACTGAAGAGGATTGCAGAGCTGATTTCTTATTTTTTTGTACTGGAGATTGAACCAAGGGGTACTTTACTATTGAGCTACATCCCCAGTCCTTTTGATTTTTATATTTTGAGGCAGCGTCTTGCTTAGTTGCAGAGGGTCTTATTAAGTTGCCAAGGCTGGCCTTAAACTTGCAATCCTCTTGCCTCAGCCTCCTTAGTCACTAGGATTACAGGTGTAATTCTGCCGGATTCATATCATTTTTGCAAGAATATACTAACATGATTGAAAATTACCCGATTAGCAATGGTTTTATCATCATTGTGGACAGCTTCTGATTGTATGTGAAAAGATTTATTTCTTAGAAGGTTATTTAGAGTTAAGATTTATTTTCATGTGATAAGGCCCATTTTTTTCCAGTGTTTTAAAGTACCAAAATATTTTTTGCAAACCAGTTAGGATATTTGCCGATTTTAAAGGAACTCTTTAATATTGATCTATAGTTTAGGGCATTTATGTTTTATTTTGCAGTAAGGATATTTGAGAGAGTTCTTTGATACAATGTTTGTTTGTTCAGTTAGCTTATGCTTTCCTTTATCAATTGTCCAAATGTTACTACTTGCTATATTTCATCAAATCTGAGACTCTATAGATCCCAATTTCAGAAACATTAATTGTAAAAGCCAAAATGAGAAACTGTTTTGTAGAATCAATGAGACTCAATAAACTAAAGAGTGCTAGCCAGCTTTTGGCCCAATAAAAGTATTTGTTCATTTGAGAAGTAGGTACAGTGAAGAAAACCTGTTCTTAATTAACAGGAATAACATGGAATTATCCTCAAAGATAAAGAACCATAATTTTTTTAAGATAAATATTATTTAGCAATCAAATCTATAGCAATAAAGAACAATTTGACAGGTAGATCAGGACCTTAATCTTCTCAGTACCATGTGTGTCTTATGACACACCCAGAACTTCATTGTCATAGATTGCCCCCCTTTTTTAGGGCTGATGCCAAAGTAACTAGAAATGAATCATTTACCTAAAGGCTTACAATGCTTTAGTGCCTAACTTATAGGTAGATATAATTTCATAGTAAAGTGGGGGAGTCATGAATTGACCTATGTGGTACAGTTGAGGGATAATTAAACTGGCACGATTTCTACAGATATGCTGTGGTGGCATTTAATGATGACTTGTCTGTTTCATAACAAACAAAATGGGAGATCTTGTACTCTTACTGTCCTCCTATTGCTCCTAAGGCAGTGATACAGCATTGTTTGGGTCCAGCTCCATCTATTCTAACAAAAGTATTGTGTACTCAATTTGTATATCAAATGAGAACAAATGATACACCATCATGGATAAGAGGAAATTAAAACACAGTGCTACTACAAAATAGAAGTGCAAATTAAAGACAAAAATAAAAAAAAAAAAAAAAAACAAGTTTTACTGTTTGAATTTTCAGTAGTCATGGATTTACTTTCTACTTTTATTTTGCAGCCAAATTGAAGCTTCAGATTATTAATTTTGAGGGAGATAGTTGGTCTTTTGGTTTGTTTATATCCTTTGAGTATTAATATATGGTTTCTCACTTGAAGTGTTTAGACTAGGTGAAGACTAATGGCATGAACATTCTTTTTTTTTTTTGGGTAAAATTTATGTTCCCAGGCATCCTGAAAGAATAAGCATATATGACCTAGATGGAAAAGCTCTTCGTTCCAATTTTGGCTTTGCCTCTTAATAACTGGGTAATTTTATTGATGTTATGTAACCACTCTTCCCTTTATATTTTTACTCCATAAAACAAATATAACACTATGAATTTATCAAAAGGAAGAAAACATATAGGTGTGTTTAAAGCTGTCCTTGGAATTACAGTGGAGACCATTAAGTTTAGCTTTCTCCACTGGTCAAGATACAGCCTTTGTGGGCCTCAGTTTTCTTGGTCTTAAAACGGGCTGTCAAAAATAGTAGTTTCACATCCTACCATGAGGATCAAAGAAATATGTGGAGGAACTCTAACATTGTATAAATGTCATTAGTTTCAAAGTATTTTAATCAAAGCATATTTGCATTGAAGCTATAAATGTCTTTTGAAAAGATGTTACACTCAAAGTAATAAAAATGATAAAATATAAAGTATTTCTGTTTTGATAGCTAAATGGGAGTCAACCCTATTAAATTGAAGGATTTAATCAAGTTTCATGCTAACATAGAAGCTGTATATATCTTCTGATGTATTTTATACAAATCTTGTTTGCTAATCAACAAAAGATTAAAACCTACAGGATAGTGCCCAAAGAGGCTAAGTTATATTACTTTGAAATTTTTTTAGTTATAATATGAGAAACCTTGTTAAACCTTATGTGGGTGAGTTGAAGAAAATCATGTATTTGACCAGAAAAGACTAAAGGAGAATTTCATATGTCTTGAATATTTGAAATACTTTTGTATTAAAAGTAGAAAGAGGCTGATTCTTGGTTTCTTCAAAAAATAAAACCTGTGTTGTGTTCTCTGGGTCAGATTTTGATGTTAAGTAGAACTTGAAAATTAGAACTGGCCCACAGTGGAATGGTGGAAGTACTATAGAAGTCAGTTATTTCCCACATGCAATTCAGGCCTGGACCTGACTAGGGCAATAAGGATCACCTATACCAACATGGATGAGTTGCTTTTCTAGAAAAATAAATATCCTCAGCTGTATCTTGACCACTGAAGCAGACTCTCAGGTGGTAGGTTGTAGGACTATGTGATTCCTGTACTCATTGGTCAGCTTTGGGGGACCACTGGTCCAGACTAAGCCCTTATAATGTAGGTGGAGTTTCTGAAACTTCATCCACTTGCACAGTGAGTTTACTGATAAAGTTTGGGCTCCTGGTTACATTTCCCTGCCCCTACTACTCTTCTGTATTACTTGTGTGCTCCAGTTCCTAAAATAAAATGATATTTCTATGGGGAAATTTTCAAATTTGTATTTGCAGTTTTGCCCACAAATTAAAATTTGTTTCTCTTGATCCTTTCTAAACCTGGAATGTTTTTCCTATCCCCTTTAATATGCTACCACATAAGTTTACCATGAAAGGCCAAAAGAGGTGAATTTTTTTTCCTTCTTCCAGGAGGACCACTTTTTAGATAAAACTAAAATAATGATTATCAAAGTTATTCATCAGTTGCAGATAAACTAAGGCCTGCCAATGTTTAGTTTCCTAATCCTAAGTAAAATGTTCTTTCTACTATTCATTGTTAAAAGTTTGTTGTGTGTGGTTGTTCTTTTTGTATTAATATGGTCATTAACTGCAGTGTTTTCAAGTTAACACATACTTCCCTTGCTGCTCAATCATGCATGGAATTTGAAAGCAGTTTTGGAACAGACAGCAAGCAAGTCCTAGTGTTACCATCAACTATAAAGAAAAGAAGCACTCTCTGGAGAGTTTTGAGATAGCATTGGTATAGTAATCCCTTTCTCTGTGGGGATTCATTCATCTATTCTACAAATATTTAAAAAATATGCATATTTTGCACCAGCCCCTACTTTGGGTCTGGGTTACAATAGTGAACAAACAGACAAAAAATTGCCTTTTCATGGAACTTACGTTCTTGTCAGGAGGAGTTGGGTGAAGGGTTAGAACTGGTTTCCGATTTTAAAAGGTTGCCCAGGGAGGGCAGAGAGGAAGGGTGGATGGGAAGAAGACAGGCCTGCCTTATAGGTATCTAGAGTAGAATGTGACAGGGAACAGCAAGTGAAAGGCTCCGAAGCAGAGCATGCCTGGAGTGTTTGAGGCCTAGAAAGAATGTGTGTGGCAGAAAAAGTAAATAAGAGGAAAAGGAGTAGGAAATTAGAACCTTGTGGGCCAAGCAAAGACTTTTTATTTAACTGAAGTGGAAAGCCAGTAGAAGGTTTGAAGCAGAGGATTACTGAGTACCGAGTGGAGAATAGAAGGAGCAGGGCAGAGGTAGGACGCTGGGAGTGCAGCCATGGGGTTATGCCAACAGTCCAGGTGAGGGATACTTATGGCTTAGACCATGTAATAACGGTCAGATTCTGGGTGTGTTTTGATGTTTGAGGCCACAGAATTTATTTGGGTCAGAGCCATCTGTTGATGAGAGAGAAAGATGAATCAGGGATGACTCTAGTTTTTGGCCTGAGCAAGTTGTAGAACAGAATTGTGTTTTACTGAACCTAGCAAGACTATGGAAGTGGAGATTTAGAAGGAAAGATGGAGGAGTAAATTTCATTTACTATAGTTATAGCTTATGTTCCTCATCCTTGTTAGTGATATACTTTTCAATAAATTAGCTCAAAGTAACATTTACTGAATGTGTATGTAATTTGAATTGAGACATAATTTAAATTTCATTTGACTCTTGTTAAGTCAAATATTCTTTCAAATCAAAATATTATCCAAAATACTGTTTACTCTTAGAGACATTTTGCTATCTAGGCATAATTTTTTTTCATGAACTTTCTCTTAAATATATAGAAATTTCTGACACAATTTCAAACATTTACTTAAGAACTGAATTATTTATCTTCTATTCTGGTTTATTATTCTATTCTACACCTGTCTATTAAAAGATTTGATAAAAGATATTTCTCTTCTATTAGCATCATATACTTTGTATTGATATTATTTTTCTATTCTTTTAAAAATCAATAATTCATTAACTGGAAAAAAAAACATTGAACATGTATAGCTTATTACCTTAAATTAGATATAGTATTTATTAATCAAATGCATACCTGTTTAACATTTAAAGTAGTAAATACATTGAAAGATTTTTCTCTGTCTTTTTACTATAGAAATTTCCATGGAATGTCTTGGTTGTTAAATCAAAAATTTTTTTAGATATTTATTTTTTAGTTGTAGTTGGAAACAATACCTTTATTTTATTTATCTTTATGTGGTGCTGAGGATCAAACCCAGGGCCTAGGCGAGTGCTAGGCGAGTGTTCTACCGCTGAGCTACATACAGCCCCAGCCACTTAAATCAAAATTTAATCATGAACAGATCCAAAAATATTTTTAAAGCAGGCATTCATATAGGTGAAGATTCAGAGGTTTATTCTAAAATTATTCTATCAAATGCCTTCCTTTAAAGCCACATTTTAATTAAGTCAGCAGACTTTTCCATCACCCGAAATGGGCATGTCCTTATGGTAGCAGTGTCCACAAACCCCTATGATGTAGATTTGAGGGAAAACACATTATAAAAAGCCACCGCAAATCCTGCAAGGGATGTACATCAGTAAGTCAGTGAGTCTACACTGTGGGTGCTGAGTGGTCAGAGATGAGTAGAGATTGATCAGATTGTCAGATAGGCAAGTTTTGGGTCAGTGTTTAAAGTTATATGAGGGAAACCAACAAAATTCTTAAGATGGTTGTAATTGACCGTGTGTGTGAACACATGTATGTAGTATTTTTCATTTTTATGTGTAAATCCTCACTCTGACCAAAAAGTATATAAGGTACATATTTGATGAATGTTCCGAACATATATGTTGAAGTAAAAGGGAAAAAAAACCCACAATTTATTGGAGCCTGTGGTTCCTTATATTAGGTGGTGAAATGGAGTATATTATAGAAATAGCTAAATACTATTGAAATATTTCATAGTATTACCATAATCTGTACTTAATGATAGGAAAGAAGACAGGTTCATTATAAATTCTAAAAGTGTAAATATTTTAAAATTGCTTTAGGAAATATTCTGAGTAAGGCTTTTTGGATGCTTAATATATCTCAGTATTTCAAATATAACAAAATCCAAGAAATGGAGTATCAAAATGCAGATCTTTCTAGCTCCAAACCTCACTTATTATTCTCTATTCACTCTGCTTCTGAAATGGACATTATAATTCACAAAGGTACTCAAGCAGGCATAGATTTACAGAAGCAAAGGTTCACCCAAGGGTGTTTTTTCACTTAAGTATCCTTAGTTATTTAAATATTTTGCATGATTATTGTTAAATTTTAACATTTTTTTTTTATTTGCATGGGTTTTAAGTTTTTCTATGAGAATCTTGGCTTTTCTATGCAGGTGCTCCTCACTGCGGGGGGCGGGGGGGTATTAATTAAAAAAAAAAAATCCCTTAATGTCCTTTTTAAAGTATAATAATGTTTTTGTTTTTCTATGGTAATAACATTTTGTTTCTTATTCTCATTTGGCCTTTGCTTATATTTTCAATAATACTGTTAGCTATTATTTTCTATTATTTGCTGTTTTTATCTGAAATTATTTTCATAAGACAAATCAAATCCCCTTTATTTGTGAGAAGTACTTCTCAGATACGCAGAATATCCAGTTATTAGTTCTTCTCTAAATGATGCTGTCAGTCTCCTCTTAGGTGAGTGTCTTATGGAAACCATCAAATTTAATGGTGCCCACTAGAAAGAATATAGAGAAAGAAAAATTAGTCAAAATTCCTTATGTACTCAGTTACCCAAATTGATGTTTCTGGAATAAAATTTTGGTATCTCAATGGTATCATAGTTGTAGATGAACAAATAACTATCATCATAATGTAATACAAAAATATTTTCTCATGACTTTTAAAGCTTTGATAATATAAAAAACAGTAAACTTCAGACTAAATCATATCACTTCAGTGGATTCTGAAGAAAATGTGATATAAGCAGCCGCTTTGTAACATACAGAGTGCTTGCTTACTTTGTTCAAGTGTGGTTGTGTGTTTTTCCTTTATGAGTTTCTAACTTGGAACATCTGTTAAAATAATAAAAAATTCTAATTCCTCTTTGATAGAGCTGGAGTGGACCAGAGAAATTGCTTGCTTTAGATGAACTCATTGATAGTTGTGAACCAACGCAAGTGAAACATATGATGCAAGTGATAGAACCCCAGTTTCAAAGAGACTTTATTTCTTTGCTCCCTAAAGAGGTAAGGATGATCAGTTACAGTGTTCAGTGGGTGTTTTTTGAATATGTAACTCAACTGCTACAACCTTTAAACATTGTAATACTAATTGTGGTATTCAGCATTTTCAGTTTAACACTCTCGATTTGTGGTCAAGAGGGCTTTAAGTTGGTAAACTGCCATGACTTAATAATGTAATTATCAAATTAAAATACGCTTATGAACTAAGTTCCTTCTTTCTACAACTTGATTAAGTCAGATATATGAGACTAATCATTGAGTTTCATTCATTTTATGTTTCTTTACCAAGATTTTTCCCTATGTTATCTGAAGCCCAACGTTCAGTTTTCTTGGTATGTTCATTATTTGTAGTGTGGATTTTTAAAAACAACAATTTTTTTTTCTTATTTTGTCATTTATGTATCCTAAGTCCCTTTAAGACCAGTAGTTTTTTTGATGTTATTGAATTGTGGCTCTCTGGTACTTAGATTATATAATTATTTTTAAATGTATAGAATTCTATATGTATATCTTTTTCTACTACTCATTCTCCTCTTTGACTCCATTATACACACACACACACACACACACACAAACATACACCCATATCAATTACATTTTTTAAAATATTTTTATTAGTTGTTGATGGACCTTTATTTTATTTGTTTATATGTGGTGCTGAGAATCCAACCCAGTGCCTCACACATGCTGGGCAAGCGCTCTACCACTGAGCCACCAGCCAGCCCCCCAGTTGCATTCTTAATAGCACTTTTTGGAATTATTTGTGCCCATTTCTTTCTTTCTTTTCTTTTGTACCAGGGATTGAACACAGAGGCGCTTAACCACTGAACCACATCCCCAGCCCTTTTTTATATTTTATTTAGAGACAGGGTCTCACTGAATTGCTTATGACCTTGCTAAGTTGCTGAGGCTGGCTTTGAACTTGGGATCCTCCTGCTTCAGCCTCCTGAGTTGCTGGGATTACAAGCATGTACCACTGCACCTGGCATCTTTTTTGGTTTTTGTGTAAACTGATATTATTCTTTTGTCATGGATTGATTATTGTCATATGGGCACTCTTGACTGAACAAGGTATAGTAGAAGATATAGTGTTGTTATTGATGTTATAGATTTCATAATTTCATTTTTGACAGCAGACAAATAATATAACATTAAATAATTGATGTCCCCATGATTTATATTTGTACCAATTATCATGCCATTAATTATATGTCCACCCAGAAGACAATATAAAATAGTAGTAAACCATTTTAAATTATCCTGAAGCTTCAAGTTTGAACAGAAAAGGAGTTGATTTTTTTTCAGATGATCATTCTAAATACCCTAACAATATTAAATAGTGCCAATTATAATTTTACATTGGTTATGAATAAAATAGTATTATATTTAAGCATAACTTCAGGGAAAAGCAAAATTGATACAATATCAATTTCTTGAAATGTTTTTTCTTTGGAGTGTTTGTTAAAATGACATTGTTCCAGAAAAAAATTCTTATTCTTGGTAGTTCTTTCTAAAACTGAATCTTCTCAATAGATTTGGCTTATAAAAGTGACATAAGCTCTCTTTGCTTCCAGAAGGGCATTAATAAAAGGAAACACTTTCATAAGTATTTGACTGAAAGTAAATGTACTCACCTCTGATATATTTTTTGTGGTTTCTTTTGATATCCTCCTTACTTTGGAGGGTAGCATTTTTGTTAAAATGCAGTTTTCAGAGTCTAGTTTATTCCCTTATCTCTGAGAATAGAGAGGGTTTTTTTTTGTTTGTATGTTTTGCTTTGCTTTATTTTCATTTCTGTAGTAACTTCTTAATACACAAAAATGTGATTTAAACTCAATAGAATTTTGAAAGTATTTTTAAAGAGTCCAAGAACTTAGCACAAATTATCAATATCAAGGGTAAATCCAGTAAAGATTCTGTTGGCTTAAATATTCTTTTAAAAGTTGCCTGAGGATAAAGAAGTGAAGCTAGAGAGGAGAATAAGAGAGATCCTTAGCTTAGCATATTATCTGTGTTTTTCCTTTTGTTTTCAACTACAGAATGCTTCCTAATTTGAAAAATGCTTTATTTTATACATGAAGAAATAATGGCATAGATCTGCCCTTAAATTAATTAGCTTTATCTTGCCCAGAGACTCAGTATTATCATTATTTAAAACATTATTACCTCTGTGACAGGAGATGGAATTATAGTGTTTTTCTTATAATTATTTGGGAAGATCTCAAAGCTATTTACCAACATTTACTTACTAATCTGAAAAACCTTGACAAAAATGGCACTAGTGTCATAAGAGAAGCTTGTGTTAAATAGCACTCTCCTTATTTTGTGAGTAAATACCAAGGGAATCATAGTGGTATAATAGATAATCTAGAACAAAACCTGATATTCTTGATGTAGGATTAGCCAACATTCTCTTTGTTCATTTAAATTTTTTTTCCTTGACAGTACACTGAAATATAGCAAGCCTGGGAAAGTATTAGCCACCTCTAAAGTATAAAATTATGGTCTCTGTCCCCTAATAAGGATCCTGTCTTAGTTCAAGCTACTGTAAAAAGTATCACAGACTGGTCATCTTATAAGCAGAAATTTATTTCTGACAGTACTGAAAGCTAAGAAGTCCAGTATCAGGGCACCTGCATGGTTGAGTTTTGGCGAGGGCCCTCTTCCAGGTTGTAGACTTCTGTCTTCTCATTGTATCCTCATAAGGTGTGGCTGAAAGAGGGTAAGAGGGTTCTCTGGGTTCATTTTCTAGGGTACTCATTCCATTCCTAAGGGTTTCATTCTGATGACCTACAAAAAAGCCCCACTTCCTAAAAACATTACATTGGGAATTAGAATTTCAACATGAATTTGAGGGGACACAAACATTCAGACCCATTTCAGAGCCCCGTATGACAGAACCTTGATTCCTTTGAGGAATTGGTATACTTCTCCGTAATACACAGTTAGGATCATATAACTTATAGTTGTTCCCTCTTTACTTGACAGTTTAACTCAAAACCCATGTAAGACACTGTTGCTAGTATATGCATGATCTACTTTTCCCCTGGTTTAAACCTTCTTTGCTGATTTATGTTTTTCCTGGCTTTTTTATTCATAGTTTTCTGTTTTGCCTTGAATAGTTTCTCTATTAGCTATATGTTTCAATTGAACTAGCTGTATGTAAATTGACAAACATTTAATAATTGCAAGTTCAAGGTTGAATTGGAGCCTCTGCTCCTTTAAAAGACAGTATGTCAGTTACCTAGTACACTAGCACTTCAGCTTTCTTTAGCACCTGAGTGTTGCTTTGCATTTTTCTAATGCATCCAAACACTGGACTTGGATGAAAAGAAGGAAATTTTTCCTTTTGGTTTGAAGAGGTACTTTTGAATTCTCAACTATTCTTAATTTCTTGCTTCCTTGTCCCTAGCCTTTAAGATGAATTGAATGTTTCTGTAAATTACTTGGTTTCTACTTCAGTCTGATAACTCAAGATAAAGAATAGACTTTTTCATGTGAACCATTATAATATCTTGGACATTAATCAGCATCTCTTTTGCACAAGCATCTTTGTGCTGGACAATATCTATATTGAATTACAATTTCACATAGATTAATAATATGGTAACATCACATTACTGTTACAATGAAACTAAACAAACTTGCCTAGGCTTTGATTGATGGGTAATTTTAAAATTAAGTGGCTTGTAGAGTACCCGTTAATCAAATAAAATGTTGAGAGATGTATGTACACACATGTTTATATACACATGTATATATAGGTTATTGAATATAATCATGACCTTTTATTTTAAATGAACTCGGTATGTGTAGGTAAGAATGATCTTCTGAGAGAATCAATTAATTCAAGAAAAGTGTTTCACTTTTATTCATCAATAGTAGTATTAAGCTTAGTACTGTCTAGGTGGAGTGTTCTGTATGCAGAATGTGCTCAGAGTGTATGTGATTAGAAGTGAACTCCATATATATATATATATATATATATATATATATATATATATATATATATATATATATATATATATAAAATCATTAGGAAACCTTAATTTAAATCATGTAATTCTCATTTAGCTTTGAAAAATAATTCAAATCATACTTTCACTTCATATGTAATCTTTGGCACTTTAAATGGTAGTTTGACTTAATCCTTGCCATTTAGTTTATAAAAACTAGACTTTGGATAAATTTTCATTCTAATATTGTAATTTAAATTTGTATGTGATGTGTGAGGCTACTTGAATAAACATGGTCAAAGGCCATCACTTCACTTCTTTTCCTTCCTTTTTCTTTACTTGAATTGGCTTCATACAATGGAAAAAAAATGATGGTTTGCAAGTATTATAAACAAATATTTTAAATTAATAGTAATCCAAAGAGCTAGCTGAAATATACAACTCTATGTGACCCATCGAGAAAATCCCCATAAGCAATGTAAAGTAATTAGAACCCAATTACTTTTATGTGTCTGTGGAATGACTTAATAATTGTCTCATTTTGTCATTTATAGTCAAGTGTGTAAATGTTTTAGAAGTTTTTCATTGTGATAAATAGTTTGATGTGATGAAGAATCACTAATTGTGATATCTGCCTATCTGAAATGATAAAAAATTATGTAGAACTCTCATTTTTTATCAGTCAGGCTATCAGGAAGGCCTCAGGTTCTGTCTTCAGTGAACTTGCATTGTAGAGGGGAGAGAACACGGGTATATATAATTACATAAAAATTAAACTTATTGTGGTGAGGTTCACAGAGCAAAGGCAAGAACAGAGACAGAGGTTTAATCATTATTGTATAAAGAGATAAAGAGTTAATGCAGTGAAATTCATAAAAGCCAAGAGGGTGTTTTTGTTTCTAATCTAGTTTATATTTGTTAAAATTGGAGTTACTGTCTATCATAATTTTACAAATTATAATGTAATTACACTTATATCTAAGTGTTTTATCCTGTGGAGAATAATTAACCTTTAGTTCTATAATTTAAAAATATATATATATGGGTATACTATGTTTTTCTTCTGTTCAATAGCTGGCACTTTATGTGCTTTCATTCCTGGAACCCAAAGACCTGCTACAAGCAGCTCAGACGTGTCGCTACTGGAGAATTTTGGCTGAAGACAACCTTCTCTGGAGAGAGAAATGCAGAGAAGAGGGTAAGGTTCAAAATTGCACAGAGAATATGCTTATGCTTTGAAAAGGCAAAGTAATTCTGAGAACAAGTAGACAAAATAAAAACAAGTTTTATGTGCAGCTAGAATAAAGTGGTGGATAAATGAGTAAAGAGAACTTTGGTAGCCTATCAAAGAATGGATCTTCATTTAAGGGAAAGAGTCAAGATGAGGATGATTTAAAGGCAACCCAAAAATTATATTATCAATTAAATACCCAGCATTGAGTATTCTATTTTTTTCGTCATAAATATTTATTGAATACCTCCTGTGAGCTAGACATTCTTAAATGCTGAAGATATAGAAGCATCTTGCCTTTTTGATTTTTTTTTTGTTTTTGTTTTTCCTGTCCTGGAGCTTATATTCTTAGAACCTGTTTAAAATCAGAAAATCTGTTTTAGTAGAAGAGTAGGCATCATCCATATTAAAGGGAGTATTTTTCCCCAGCAGCCTTCTAGAAAATGAATCATTTGGACAAAAAAAATATGTAAAAATATCATTTGCCTCTGAGAAGCAACATTTTTGTGAAAGAATCCTAGAGGTATGGGTAGCCATATGGGGGGGGACTCCCTAACTGTATAGTCAAGGAGAGCATTGATGGTTGGTCTGGGTTAATAATGCCTTGAGGTGAAGCTCCACACTTGATTTCTAATCCTGATTCTATCAGACCCCTGTCTGGATCTTGGATTAATCAATGAAATTATTCTTCTCGTGTATGCATATATATAAGGTAGGATTAATCAACTCTGCCTCATCTCTCAAAGAATCATATTTTAAACTCTTCAAAAAAATTGCATAACATACATAATAAAATTTATCATTTGAACCATTTTTAGGTGTACAATTTAGTGCTATTAAGTACACAGGCATTGTTGTGCCACCATCACTGTCCATCTCCAGAGCTGCTTCGTCTTATCTAGCTGAAACTTGGTACCCATTGAACATTAACTCCTATTCCGCCTTCCCCCTAGCACCTGACAAACACTTTGTCTTTATAGATTTGATTAGTTTAGGTACCTTTGGTTAAAAAAAACACAATATCTGTCCTTTTGTAATTGCTTTATTTCATATAACATAATGTCTTCAAGGTTCACTCATGTGACAGTATCTCCTTTTTTAAGATCAAATAATATTCCATATGTGTGTATGCCACATTGTTTATCCATTTATCTGTCAATGGACACTTGCATTGCTCCCAGCTTTTAACTATTTTGTACAGACATCTATTCGAGTCTCTGCTTTTAATTATTTTGGGTTTATACTCAATACTAGAATTGCTAGATCATATGTTACTTGTATATTTAATTTTTTTAAGCAACTGTCAAATTATTTCCCACACCAGCTAAGCCGTTTTATATTCACACAAGCAGGGTACAAACATTCCAATTTTTACACATCCTCATCAGCATTTCCTAGAATCATTCTGAGAAAGAAATGAAATAGTGAATACAAAAATATGCCATATAGAATGTGAAGTCTACATTATTATTGCATACTTTATAACAGAAACTGGACAGTGTCCTGCATTTTTTTGTTTTGAGCATAGAGAAAAATGAGATATATTGTTAAATATGAAATTTGTATTGTTGATGAAGAGAATTATTCTCTTGGAATTCTTTTGGTACTTTAGGGATTGATGAACCATTGCATATCAAGAGAAGAAAAGTTATAAAACCAGGTTTCATACACAGTCCGTGGAAAAGTGCATACATCAGACAGCACAGAATTGATACAAACTGGAGGCGAGGAGAACTCAAATCTCCTAAGGTAACTGGACTCTTCCACAGAAATTATTACTCTATGGTGTAATACCTAATGTATTGTTTTACTTCTTGGTGAGCAGTATAACTTCATGCATATCTTCTGTGGAAAGAAAATTGTGTTTTAAAATAACTGGAGATATTTATGTAAAAGATGAGTTCAGGTGAATTGATTGTTTTTCTCTCTTATGTAAATGAAAATCTCTGAATATCCTTTTGAATTTTATTGTGTTATATACGTTCTCCCTCAGAATTTGCCAGTCCCCTAAGACTACACTCCAAATGTGATTTTTTTTTTTTAAGGACCTAGATTTTGATTTTTGGTGGCTTTTCTATGTTATATCTTTATAAATTGAAGCATAATTCTGATATTCTGTATATTTCTACATTGTGTTTTAAGTATGTAAGAGTGGTAAAAATGTTAAAATTCTTAAATATATTTTTATAATAAAAAAAAATTGGGGGAGACTCTGTATTAACATATATACACCATGGTAAGTTTCTTTGTTTTAATTTGAAAAAGTTGATGACTATTACTATTGTCTTTCTAGTTAGTAGGTGCTTTCTTTTGTTCTTGTGTATTAAAATTGCAAAAATAAGATGCATTTTGGGGGGGTTAAATAGGTAAAATAGATGATCATAAAATGTATTTGTGTTTAAACCATCTTTATGAGATCTTGGCTCAGTATTTTAATAGTAGACGTTTCAGTTACACAAATAATAGAATATGGAAATAATAAAATGTTTAATGCTTGATTCATTATTTAGGAAGGATAATGCTGCATATTATATGTAGATTTTTTTAATATAGATATATATTTTTTAGTTGTAGTTGGGCACAATACCCTTATTTTATTTATTTCTATGTGGTGCTGAGGATTGAACCCAGTGCCTAGCATGTGCTAGGTGAGCGCTGTACCTCTGAACCATAACCTAGCCCTGTAGATTTTAATTCTAGAACTAGATGATGTTGTTGTTCCCATTTTTGGCTTCATTTGTCTTTTCACTGGTATTTTAAAAACATAATATAATGGCTTATTTCTGATTTATACATCTGTTTGATAGGTGCTGAAAGGACACGATGATCATGTGATCACATGCTTACAGTTTTGTGGTAACCGAATAGTTAGTGGTTCTGATGACAACACTTTAAAAGTTTGGTCAGCAGTCACAGGCAAAGTAAGTTTACTTCTTTCTACACCTCATAAATTTGCCATTGTGTTTATATCACCACTAGGATCAACCAGTAAAGCAAGGATCCTGTTTTGATCCTAACTTAGCTCCCCCATAATAATGAAAGTCTCCCCAGCATGATGATAGTGATGTTTTCCTTGATAGGGATGTCATATTTTTCTTCATTTAAATAGTTTGTCTGTTTTTCTGACTGGTATTTTAAAATTTTTCAGATGTGTTTTCTTTTTCATAGCTCAGTTTTTCCCACCTTTCCCATCAAATTATACTTAATAATTTTTAAATATCTTTCAAGAACATGATTGAGTGATATTTATTTTTCCTTGTAACCTGTTTTGTTGATAAGTTGCCTATAATTTAGTATATCTTGCTCATCTAGAGTTATCTCAAGCTCTCATGATATGGAAGTTAAGCAGAATGGATATTTAAATATGGGTTTGAAGAAAAAAGACCAAGCAATATCTTAACTTCATGTAATATTATACCTTAAGTATTATCTAGTGAATATTTATTGTTATCATCTACAGGAGAATATTTTCATGAATTAAGTAACTGGCCACCTAAAAAGTAACAGAAGAGTGTGAAAAAAAAATTCATGTTTTACAAAATGTCTTTACCATATTGCTTCTTGGACAAGAATCTTATAAATATTCCAAGTCAGATGTTAAAATTTTTTAAAGCAGCTTCATATTTCCATGGGGTAATATTAGTTTTGGATTTATTTCAAGGTTTTAATGTCTGTCTTTACTTGTCTTGAAGTAGCTTGGCTAGCTCTTAACTACTGCTTGGGGCATATTCAGATAAACTGTGGTATGTAGCCACACCCAACTCTGTTGGCTTTCTTTCATTGAATCTATTCCCATGGAAGAAACCAAGTTGCAATTTTAGTATTATTTCATCAAGGAGGCCAGGCTGGAACTATCATGCTTTGCTTTCATCTCATATGTTTGCTTTCTGTTGTATCACATGTTTTATATTGTATGATTCTTATCATATGTTTCATATCAATGGTTGCTTTCTACATATTTGTTTCTCAGTTGTGTGTGCATATTTAAGTATGTTATTCTACTGAATAAACAAAGCAGTATAGACTAGTGAGGTCTTATTGTAGTCTTGAATAAAATATTTTTTTCTGATGCTTTTTCAAATTGATAAATAACTTATTACAGATTTTAATGAGCTATTATAATAGCATTTAAATTACTTTCCTTTCCCCCGCAAATTAACCACCCTAAGTGTTTTTCCAGTGTCTGAGAACGTTAGTGGGACATACAGGTGGAGTATGGTCATCACAGATGAGAGACAATATCATCATTAGTGGATCCACAGATCGAACTCTCAAAGTGTGGAATGCGGAGACGGGGGAATGCATACACACCCTGTATGGGCATACTTCCACTGTGCGCTGCATGCATCTCCATGAGAAAAGGTAAAGGGAAAATCCAACATGGTCGGGACTTTTTCCTCTGTCACTTGTGAATTTGGTTCCTTTCTGTGTAACGTTATTGAGATTGTGATAATGAACTCCTAAATTAGACTTTGATTATTAGACTGTAGCTGTTTCTAAACTGAGAAAGCCATAACATATTGGCTTAAAATTGGGGGTTTGTCTTTCAGATTCCTCCTTCATTTGATTCCTGGGCTTCCCTCAGAGACTCTACTCCCTAATCGTTTTCTTATTCTTTGATGATTCACCATCTTTAAACAAAAATTGTTTTCTCTCTGGATATTCATGTTTTTGCAGATGGAACAAATTCAGTCACTTAGGCTTCAGTTTAAAACTCTGCATCTTTTTAATTATCCACTCACCTTCACCTCACTGTATCACATCCCCTAAATTAAGAAAAAATCTAAGGCCTGTGGGTTATTTTCTCATTTCCTGTCCTTAGAACTGTAGCCATAGTTTTCAGACATGGCCATCTCATCTTTTCTACAGCTGACAGGGAGCCTTTCTATAATTATGGTAGCATCACTGTGCTCTTCTTACATCTCTGGGAGGCTACGGTTGCTACTGTTAAAGGAAAAAATCCTCAGTGTAGTTTTCACAATCCTTTCAGCTAAACTGGACTGCTTGCCTTCTCCTCCTTGGCTCTTTTCTCCTCCTGGAACACATCCTGTTAAATCCGTGTTTTTGTTGATGTCTTCATTATTAAGTAAATGTGTTTTTAAATTTATTTTTAATTGGTGCATTATAGTTATACATAAAACTGGAATTCATTGTGATATATTTATACATGCACATAACATAGTTTAGTCAATTTCATTTCTCAGTTTCTCCTCTTTGCCATCTGCCCTCTATCCCTCTATCCCCTTCCTCTACTACACCATTCTCTCTTCTATTTTCATGAGATCCCCTTTCTTTTCTTTTTGATTTCTTATTTCTCTCTAGGTTTAGCATGTGAGAGAGAACTTTTGACCCTTGACTTACCAATATCTTCTCCAGTTCCATCCACTTACCAGTAAATGACATAAATCCATTCTTTATGGCTGAGTAAATTCCTTTGTGTATGTATACCAAATTTTCTTTGACCAGTCATCTATTGAGGGACACTTAGGGTTATTTCATAACTTGGCTATTGTGAATTGCTCTGCTGTAAATATTTGTATGCACATATCATTATAGTATGCTAACTTTAGCTCTTTTGGATAAATATCAAGAAGAGGTCTAGCTGGGTCATGTGGTAGGTCCATTCTTAGTTTTTTGAGGAATGTCAATAATGCTTTCATAGGGGAAGTTGCAAGCAAATGTGTTTTCTATTTCATTTGTCAAAAAAAAAAAAAAAATCTCCTGAAGTGAATTCATTGCAGTCTTCACGAGCAATCCCCCTCCCCCACCCAATGCTGGGATTGAACCCAGGGCCTTGCACATGCTAGGCAAGTACTAAATACCATTGAGCTACATCCCCAGGCCCTATCCACTGCAGTCTGCACCTTAAATTCTGTCCATAGCATCTTCTTTACTAAGTAGACTTGGCCCTAGTTTTGAATATATTCTTGGCTTTCCCACATCCTATTCCAATCAGAATAACTCAATACCGTGTTTATGAATCAAGGTTTTGCATAGGATTTCGTGTGAAAACATGTGTTCCTGCTTAAGAAAAGAAAAAAGAGTTTAAAAAACATTGACTTCATCTGTCACGTTTTCTGATGTTATTAAAATTTAAAAAAATTTTTTTTTCTTTTTATCTCTTTACAGAGTCGTTAGCGGTTCTCGAGATGCCACCCTTAGGGTTTGGGATATTGAGACAGGCCAGTGTTTACATGTCTTGATGGGTCATGTAGCAGCAGTCCGCTGTGTTCAGTATGATGGCAGGAGGGTTGTTAGTGGAGCATATGATTTTATGGTGAAGGTATGGGATCCAGAGACTGAGACCTGTCTACACACGTTGCAGGGGCATACCAATAGAGTCTATTCATTACAGGTAAGAGATCTTATCTCCCCATCTCTTAGATGCTCTGCTGATGAGTCATAAGATTATTTTCCTTGGATAATCACTGTCAAATTACTGATCCAATACTGTCCAAAAAAGGTGAATCCAATTAATCTGCCATTTACATGTACTTCAAAATTAGCATGAAGTACATTTCTGTGCTCCATTCTCCCTCTAAAATACACATGCTTGTCTTGGAACTTGAGACTTTGCCGCCCTAAGTTTGCTATATTAATTAATAAGTAGTCTCATAGGAGAGTAACCTGGATTTTAATAAACTTCTTAGCAGATGATTAATTTGGCCAAAAGCTGTCCCTTTGCCTTGATAGTTAAAAGTTGATGGACCATGTAATTGTGATTACATCCCCATTCAGAGTAGAAGTGGAGCCTTTCTGTATAAAGCTATTCCACTGTCCCAGGGCCACTGATTTGCAGTCATAAGAAGTAACTTTGACTCACCTGATTTTTTGTTTATTTAACATTTGAACCTGACATCCATGAATAGTTGTTAAATTTCAAGATAACTGACTAGACTAATAGTTTTAGTTCCTAAAAGGCAGTATTTTCAACTTAAAAGTAGCTTCTATTGCTTAAATAGTTTATTTACTAGTTACCACCCATTAATGATCAGCAAATTAGTACATAATCCCAGTACTGACATTGCTGTTCTGTTCTTAAGGTATTTGTTTCTTAACTGATAGGATACTGTTCCCACCATGTAATATTGATACACGGTAAACATGTTTGTCAAAATAGGAAAGGTGATGAATTTGAAGCAGAGGGAATTAGCTGCATTTTTTTGTTGTTGTTGTTGTTTTGTTTTGTGATATGCTCAGAACCTGGTATAGCTAGGAAGCTGGAGAAGAAATGCTGTATATCTTGCTTTTGTTATCAAAATGCTACCCTTTCTAATTCCAGATACAATTATATTTTGGCATATTTCCTATTTAGTTTTATGTTCTTGTAAATGAAACTTTTATTTTACATGCAGTTTTTAATAAAACTTTCTTGTGACCATCAAGCAAGTTACCTCTAGCCCTTTTCATGATTCAGGTACTAATCAGCACCCTCTTTATTGTAAGCCATGTCATTAGGTGCAACTTCCTGTGGGGAAATAAAATGCAGAAGGAATCCTCATTGACTCATCCATGGTACATAGCTACTAAGTAGGACTAGGTGATCCAAAAATAATGTTCATATTAGGCATTTTGTGTTCTTTGTAAGTTATTTCTGTATCTACTTTGAAGCTACTGGGCATAAAATGCAAGCGTTCTGATAGATGTGCCTGAGAACCTGCAGTGTATCCTTTCTTGATGACATTCATTTCACCGTGGTTGCCCCTTAGTCCTAGTGCCCTGTTTTGTTCTTGGCCTTGCATGTTGCCCACACTGTCCCCTCCTCCCCTATTGATAGGAAGCATATCCATACTGCTGCTGCTCTAATAAGCTGTTTCTGTTGTAGTTTGATGGCATCCATGTGGTGAGTGGATCTCTTGATACATCAATCCGAGTTTGGGATGTGGAGACAGGGAACTGCATTCACACATTAACAGGGCACCAGTCATTAACAAGTGGAATGGAACTCAAAGACAATATTCTTGTCTCTGGGAATGCAGATTCTACAGTTAAAATCTGGGATATCAAAACAGGACAGTGTTTACAAACATTGCAAGGTAAGTGTTGGCTATCCACCTTTAATTGTGTTCATTAAAAAGGTGATTGCTGCTCAGGCAGAAATGCTTGCTCCAGATATGTTTATGATAATGTTCACTCTCACACCACTAGGCACCCTTGAAAAAGTGTTTAAAGTTGTTTTAATATAAAATGGTTGAAGTACTTCGTACCTGTTTACTTGACTCAACCTAACCTTAAAGAACAGTGAGAAGAAAGAACGTTCTTGGCTGTCTCACAGAAGCAACATACTCATTTTAGTTGTGGAGTGATTATTTTATTTTGAATTTAAACATCTTTGATAGAAAATTGCTTTGACTTCCACTTAGCCACCTGCTAAACTGGAATGGAATAGAATAATAGTTCCCATTGAAATAGACAGGTACATGTGAGAATTGTTAATAGCAGATGAGATATACCAACAGTAACTTCTTCATGATGATCTTTTTTTTTTCCCCCTTTGGTGCTAACCCTTAGAGTCTTTTCATTGAGGCCATGTGGCGGGCAACTTTGCAGCTTGTTGTTGGTTGATTTTACCTCTTCCTCAGAGATTGATAATAGTATCCATTCAGCTTTCATCTTTGGTCAGTTCCAAGTGGTGATAAATCTGTTAGGCTCATTTGTCCCTCAGCAGAACATATGAAGCTGCAGTGCCTACATCGTTGCCAGCAAATGCTCTTATTCACACAGCCAGAAAATAAAATGTGTGCCTGGTAGCTAACCAGGCTTCCTGGAAGACAGAACTCTTGAAAGTTAATGTTATAGTTACAGATAGCTGCCAGATTTTCTTACATCCATGCTGATCCTAAAATACTCATAACAAAGTTTCTAAATATGTAACATTTTAAATGTTGCATTTATTGTATATTCTAATGTAGAAGTCTGCAAATTATAATGTAACTAACCCATATCCTTGATTTCTAACCAGCAATCAAATTCCTTTGGTTTTGTCTAGGTCCCAACAAGCATCAGAGTGCTGTAACCTGTTTACAGTTCAACAAGAACTTTGTAATTACCAGCTCAGATGATGGAACTGTAAAACTATGGGACTTGAAAACGGGTGAATTTATTCGAAACCTAGTCACATTGGAGAGTGGGGGTAGTGGGGGAGTTGTGTGGCGGATCAGAGCCTCCAACACAAAGCTGGTGTGTGCAGTCGGGAGTCGGAATGGAACTGAAGAAACCAAGCTGCTGGTGCTGGACTTTGATGTGGACATGAAGTGAAGAGCAGAGAAGACAAATTTTGTGTAGACGATATACTCCCTTCCCTTCCCCTGCGCAAAAAAATAAATAAAAAATAAATAAAAATAAAAAATAAATAAAAATTTAAAAAAGAAAGAAAGAAAAAACAGAAAAAAAGAAAAAAGAAGAGAAAATGAAAAAAAAAATCCCTTGTACTCAGTGGTGCAGGATGTTGGCTTGGGGCAACAGATTGAAAAGACCTACAGACTAGGATGGAAAAGAGGAAGAGAAGACAAACCGTAACTGACAAGAGAGGCGTCTGCTGTCTCATCACATAAAAGGCTTCACTTCTGATTGAGGGCAGCTTTGCAAAAGAGACTTTCTAAAAACCAGGTGCAATTATTTCTTTATTTTCTTCTCCAGTGGTTGTTGGGCAGTGTTATGCTGAAACATCGTTACCAATTCTGCTTGCCTGTTCTTTTGCCACTGTCACCTAGAAAGGAGCTGCAATAATATCAAAACAAGTACTGGTTGACTTTCTAATCAGAGAGCATCTACAACAACCACAACAAAAGATTCTCCAGTGGAAAAGCTAGGAAAAAAAAAAGAAAGAAAAAAAATACTGTGAATTGTTTTTGTACAGGTATCATGAAAAGTTTTTATTTTATTTTATTTTTATTTTATTTTTTTTGCCAACCATTGCCAATGTCAATCAATCACAGTATTAGCCTCTGTTAATCTATTTACTGTTGCTTCCATATTCACTCTTCAACGCATATGTTGCTCAAAGGTGGCAAGTTGTCCTGGGTTCTGTGAGTCCTGAGATGGATTTAATTCTTGATGCTGGTGCTAGAAGTAGGTCTTCAAATATGGGATTGTTGTCCCACCCCTGTACTGTACTCCCAGTGGCCAAACTTATTTATGCTGCTAAATGAAAGAAAGAAAAAAAGCAAATTATTTTTTTTTATTTTTTTTCTGCTGTGACGTTTTAGTCCCAGACTGAATTCCAAATTTGCTCTAGTTTGGTTACAGAAAAAAGACTTTTTGCCACTGAAACTTGAACCATCTGTGCCTCTAAGAGGCTGAGAATGGGAGAGTTTCAGATAATAAAGAGTGAAGTTTGCCTGCAAGTAAAGAATCGAGAGTGTGTGCAAAGCTTATTTTCTTTTATCTGGGCAAAATTAAAACACATTCCTTGGAACAGAGCTGTTACCGCCTGTTCTGCGGAGAAACTTTTCTTTTTGAGGGCTGTGGTGAATGGATGAACGGACATGAGAAAACTGACAGAATATTTTAAAAATTAAAATAAAGTTGCTGGTCAGTCTTAGTGTTTTACAGTATTTGGGAAAACAACTGTTACAGTTTTATTGCTCTGAGTAACTGACAGAAAAGGAACGATTCAGTCTCTAGTGACGGCGTCACGCGCAAACCAGCGCGCCGAGTGACAAGTCCAATGGTTCGCCTCCTTCTCCAGGAGCCACGACTCAAGCTGAACTGTGAAAGTGGTTTAACACTGTATCCTAGGCGGTCTTTTTTCCTCCTCCTGTTTATTTTTTTTTTGTTGTTGTTGTTTTATTTATAGTCTGATTTAAAACAATCAGATTCAAGTTGGTTAATTTTAGTTATGTAACAACCTGACATGATGGAGGAAAACAACCTTTAAAGGGATTGTGTCTTTGATTTGATTCACTTAGAAATTTTATTTTCTTATAACTTAAGTGCAATAAAATGTGTTTTTTCATGTTAGTATGCCTGTTTCTTCCACCAAGGTAATACTATTTCATAAATATTTAGGCTCTAATATTTAAAACAGCACAGTCTTGTTGGTTTCTTCACATTCCCTATATGGTGACACAGAGATGATTACTTCAATCCTGTTTGAAGCAGCTAAAGTAAGGGTGAGATACTACAAATGAGGTTTGATATATCCCCCTACACTATAAAGGAGGACACTCCACTGTGCTTCTCTGTGATATAAGAATATGGTCCCCTCAAAGAATCACAAAACTTTTCTGATAGTTACAACTGGACGTTGTATAAATAATAAGTACATTTGAAAATTATCCTCGCATTTGGTGCTTGCCAGGTACTTGCTATGTATTCTCTCTCAAGCTCCCAGCAGCCCTGAGAAGTAGGTACTAGGACCTGCATCTTAAAGAGGAGCCAAGAGCTGCAGCTTGGACTGGTCAGGTGATTTGTTAGTCATATATAACTAGCAGAACACTAGGAGTCACACTGTTGTAAGGACTGGATGTCTGATGTCCTGTAAGAAATTCTGGCAAACTAAAGTAAGGTTTGAGGAGTTTGTCATTTTTATGATACGTTCAGACTCTTCTGGTTGCCATTTTGTTCAATAAATCTAGTAAAGGGGGGGACTTCAGTTATTGAAACTATGTAGCTCTAAATATATTTAGTACCTCAAATTACCTGGGGATGTTCAACACACACGATAATCTCAACTATCTCAACTATGCCTGCCATAGACTAAAATCTCAGTGTTAATAAAAATGGACTTTCACATCTGGGTCTATGATCTTGGAGTAGCCAACATCTCTGGTCCTCAGTCTTCAACTTTCTCCTACACAAAAGCAGAGATGTAGTGGCCAGGGAGGCAACCATTACTGCTCACATCCTGAGCCCTAAAGAATCTACATTTGAACAAGCTCACCAGGAGAGTTATAGATGCTGTACTTGTAGAACCAGTGCCTTAGGTACCTGTGTTCTGGTATGTTTGGTTTATTTGGCCTCAGCAGATTGCAAACATAAGAACAGATGGGAAAAGTGATGATAAGGGAGAAGAATGGAAAACATCATGATCAAAAAGCAAGGCAGAAGTCATGATGGTCAGGCCAGGCGAGCTGGGAGAGCAGCCTTGTCCCCCCTCCCGCCCCCGCTGTAGGGAAAACTAGGCACAGCCCAGAGCCACAATTGCTGTTTCCCTTGATGACTCGAATTGGCAGAAGCTGTAATTCTATTTGATGGTCCTTGAAACTGCTTGATTTTTCATAATACCATACAAACAAGGCTTAACTATAATATAATTGAAAAAAATCTATTTTTTGAACATTATAGAAAACAGAATGAGTTGACAGGCTTTATAGACAACCAGGACTGAGTTCAAGTAGGCCCCAGTTCTAATACTGTTCTGTTACTGGGATCCTTATCAGGTTTCTTCACCTCATGTGTCCTCATCTTGTAAGATGTAGAAGAGTCCCATCTCTTGAGGTTCATGTAAGGATTAAATGGGATGTTATAAAGCACAATAGCACTTAAAACTAATGGCACTTAAAACCCTGAAAATGGTAGCAACTATTAAATAGTTCCAGATGGAGAACAGTGGAATGCTTGTGATTCATTCATGAATATAAAAAGATAGTATATACATAGATACATACACACATATATAGGTATATATGTGGCATTTATATGTATTATGTATATAAAACTAATATACCATATATCTATAGCAGTTTGCATTCTTTTGAGTCACACAGTCTCATGGAGTCTTTTAGAAACTTTGTGAGAGAAACTGGTACTAAGCACCTAATAGTGACATTGTATATACCCTGGTATTCAATAATATTGTTTTAGGAATTCATGAATAATGTTATTACAGTGAATTTGTTCCTAAACCTTATTCTAAACCTTATTCTAAGGTTCCTAAACCTTATTCTAAAAAAATGTATTATAATTTTAGTAAAATAACAAAAAAATCGTTAAGGCAACCTCATATTGTGGCTTCCATGAAGAAATTTACTTCCTTATATAGCTGTACAATTTTAAGTCTTCATAATAGAATACACACAGTCCCCACACAGAGGTGTTAAAATTTCCCAAAGACCAAGCATTGCCTGAAACTAAAGCTAAAATTGGGACACAAAAGTAACCCGTGAGCATCCAAAGCAAGTGCCTAGTAAGTACTGTTGAATACAGTAAAGAGAGTGCACTATCTTATTTTTTCCTGGAATTGTTCATAATTTTGACATTTGGAAACTGCCTTACTGAGATTCAGTTGCCACAGCTAGTGTCCTCCAAACTTTCAACCTATTTAATTTCAAAAAAGTAATTGACTTTGTTTGTTTGTTTATAGTACTAAGGGTGGATCCCAGGAGTGCTGTACCTCTGAGCTATATCTACAACCCCTTTTACATTTTATTTTGATACAAAGTCTTGCTAACTTGCTGAGGCTGGCCTCAAACTTGTGATCCTTCTGCCTCAGCCTCCCAAGTGGCTGGGATTACAAGCAGACTCCACCTCGCCTGGCAGTAATTGACATTTATTTAATTATTTAATTAATTATTTAATATTTTTAAGTCATTTTCTCTATCCCTTTCAAGCTAGTCGGTTATAAAGTCGTGTATCTCTCTGAATTGATTTGATGCTACAGTCAAACCACATAAAAGACCTGTATATTCTCTTCTCCCTGAAGTGAATGGGGTTATAGGTGGCTCCCCAGATCCAGCTTTCCCTATTTCTCTAGACCCTTCCTGGAAGCAAATTATTAGACACATTATGAGACCCTGTCTCTGCTCCTGTAACTCCTGTGTGAAAACCAAAAGCCCACAGCCCTGCCCCTTCACAGAGTGGGAGTAAATGCACATGCCGTTAGTTTTTCCCCCTGATTGAGTCCCTCGGGGTGGTGGAAAATTTCTGAAAACTTTCTTCTCCATCAACAGCTCCCCCCAGACACAGATTTCTTCCTTTTCTTTCTCTTAGTCATCTCTTATCATCCCCAATAAAAATCAGGGATGTAACCCATACTCCCTTGGGTTCATCAGTCAATGAAGGATCCAACCCCGTCATCTTGCGCAGTCCTGTGCAGGAGAGTGTCCTGTGTCGAGCCCATTCCATGATCCTCCTAACAAGAGAGGGCTCTGTGCTGCTGACGGATGAGTGAAGTTAAATGAGTGTTTCTGACACAGTTATTTCAATGTTCCTGCCTGACTGTATTTTGAAGATTGTATTGTGCACGTGAGTGTAGATACACTTCTGGATATAAGAATATATTGGAAACTAGGAATAAGTCTCTTGTTCTCAGTGAATCATAATCACAACATCATCCCCTTATGCCTTTCTTTTCTTTACCCATCCAAAAAAAAAAAAAAGAATGGGTTATATAAAGGGAGGGGCTGGCAGGAGGGGACCTCCCAATGCTTTTCCGTGGTAGTCTAGTGGCCCCTGTGTCTGCAGAAGGCTTTGTGTGCATGTGTTCACACAATGTTCCTGGAATCCCATATGAAGCAACCTTATGGTGATTTGAAAAGCTGGTGTACAATTTTTGATTTTGGCATTTTCTTCTGCCCAGGAGACAAATACTAAGTTAGATCTAAAGTGGCTGCAGCCGGTCCCTTTCTTGGGAGCGCCTAGTTGTTGCTTTGAATTGCAAACAAACAGCATGGTCTGGCACTGTAGCCTGGCCAACGTATCTCATTATCCATTCCATTAATACTGGTGATGCCCAAATGAGTGAGGCTCTTGCCAACCTGGTCCCTCTGCGACCTTCTCTCTTTAGGTGGATGAAGCAAAAAATATCAACGTAATTTCAAAGGTTCTTCAGGGAAAGGAAAAGCACCAAGAGCTGAAAGAACTCCCCATGTACCTTTCCCCAAAGTGTAAAGTATAAATAAATTCTAGATCTGGTTCCTAGGAAGACTCTTATTGCTGAGACGAAAGCTTGGCGACTTCCCAATTTGCAATTGAGTATAAAAATAGCAGAGTTTCTATTTCAGATGATCTGATTCTCCCCAGGATTCCTGAGGACAAGGAACCACTGAGTGGACATTTTGATGTTTCGATATCTGGTGGCAAAACCTTTGCAGGCTGCTTATCGTTGGGTTTGGTTTTGCTTCAGCGGTCATGCTCTGCAAAGAAAAGTTATTTTGAAATTGCTCTTGCAAATCAAAGGTTCAAATATAATAGACTGCAGAAAAAAATGTGTTGCCAATTTCCCCTTTTTCCAAGATGTTCGTAGATTATAAAAGAGACATCATTAAGCCACACCTCAAGATAAGAAGGTTATGCACCAGACTTTTAAATTTACATTGCTGCAGCCCATTAAGACTTTCTCAAACCCCTTCCACTTCAGAAAAGCAGTGAGCCTTTCAACTTGGATGCTCTCCACTCCTGTAAAGGAAGTTTGAATAGCTTAAATACATCCAGCAAGGATGTAATAATAAGATGTAAAGATGAAAAGTGAAACTGTGTACATCTCTGGTAAAGCTTGTGTCCAGTTTTGTGGGGACCTGAAGCTTACAAACTTAAAAACACATGCACACACAAAATTAGATCCAAAGTGAACACTTAAAATAACAAATCGCTGAAGCCTTGGAAATGCAGATTCTTTTGAGATTTCATTAGGCAAAATTACCAGATTTGCTTACTAGAAATACTTCAGATTGTAGCCTGGCTTCTACCCACCCTAACACAACAGTTTCCAGCACTTCCCTACTCTACAGGGATCTGTTAAATGAGGGATCCTAAAGCTTGGCTTCCTCAGTTTCAAGGTGAATCACATCTACCTCTCAGATATAAATGGGGTGGTGTGTTATAAGGACCACATGAGACAATGTATGGCAAGTTCTTGTCATAGCACCCAGTACACACTACTCATTAAAGGATTGTAATTATTACCATAATCGCTGTAATTGTGCACTTAGTACTTGTTATTATTCTAAGTATTTTAAAATATCACTCATTTAATCTCAACTGTCCAATGGAACACTACTATTACCTATGATCCCAATTTACGAATAAGGAAAACAAGACACAGAGATGTCAAGAACCAGCTTAAGAACACAGAGTAGATAGACAAGCAGCGGGGGGACTTGGAGAAATTGGGATTCAAGCTGAGACTTGGGTCTCTAGGGTCCAAGCTCTAAACCGCTGTTAAATATTGATTCACAACTGCCTGCAAATAGGGGAACATTTAGTGTCTCGGGTCATACCAGACAATGATGTCATCCTTAGCCTCAGCCTTTCAACCAGGAAGTCATAGAAGCAAGGAAGGGCCTGGTTTTCAACTGGGAGGCCTAAAGAACCTGTATGCAGTAGGTTCCTGGAATGGTTTGGGTTGAATCTCCTCTTCGCAATTGTAGGAACCACAGTGAGCAGCCTAAGAGGGAAATATTTACTCTAAGAGATCCCCATAATAGTAAGACTATAGGATAAGTAGGTAAAATAGTGTATTATTAAAAGAAAGTCTGTTTTCAGATCATTTGGCAGGAGTGGGGGTGGGGGGATTGCTATTTTTATAGAAGGCAAATACTTCAGATGGACAGATATGTAGTAAATCCTCAATAAAGGGTAGCAGCCGTTATTATTGGAATGAGGAAGAGTTGAGTTCAAATTCCATTCAACAACTTGTGTGACTTCCCGAAAGCTTTTGAAAAATGTTTCTGAACCTCTTTTCCCATCTGTAAAAGGGAAAGTAACATTTGTGACTATCATGTGAGATCATATACAGCATCCTGTGCAGCGAATGGCAAATCACATGTCCAATGCATCATAACCATGTTTATCATCATCGTTACCACATAAGTATGTTGATGACTGTTTCATGCCACCATTTCACACTTAATCTGGAAGAAGTGATCTGAAAGATTTCCCAGACTACCTCCCAAGTGTGCCAGGAACCGAAGAGAACAACCTCAGGTCCTATAAGAAAGGAATAGACAATTGAATCTAAAATGAAACCTCATCTTCTCAAAGAACTTACTTAAATAAAATAGAGGGATTAAAAAAGGCATAACCCCAGAACATCAGGAAGGAGAATTAAATAGACGAAATAATTCATCAACCTTGGATACAGAAAAGCAGATGAGGAGTGGATTGTTTCAGATGAGTAGCTTGTAGAAGCTACAATCCAAAGTGCCAGGAAGAGGAGGGTTCCAAGGAGAAGTGAGCTCAGGGTTAAGCCATGGGCTGAAAGCTGTGGGACACAAAGAGTGTGGCAACAGAGCACATGCCAGTAGCTGGAGCCCCACTTCCCTTTCTCATCTTGCAGCTGGGGGGACCACCTCGGCATTGTGCACCCTGCCCCCAACACCCCTCCCCCCAAACGGAGTACACAGCCACAGCTCAGAAACAAGAGCAGAGGTTAAGTTGCGGCCTGTACTTCTCCCTAACCTCCTCCTAGAATGCCAACAATCAGGCATATGCCAGAATATTCTGCCCTAGAGAAGTGAATGGCTCAAGAGAAAATCTCTCTGCATGCTGGCATTGGACAGAGAGGCACTGGCATTGGGATTGGTGTGTCCCAGAATTCCTCCAATGAAACTGGTTCCCCCAACCACCATTACCCAAAGAAGAAGCTCTTCATTCAGTGAGCCCCCAAAATGAAATAAATTGTGAAAAAGAATGAGAATTAACACCTTCAGAAAAGGTAAGATACTTTATTTTGTAGTATGGGGCAGGATGCAGCTGCCTCTTTTTTGGCAGCACTGGGGAGAGAACCCGGGCCACACACGTGCTAGGCAAATGTTCCACAACTGAGTTCCATCCCCAGGCCCAGGATGCAAACTTTAAAGAGAGCTTGTGGAGACCAAAATATGATAGAAATTTTTACAGAGAAAGAAACTCCTTTAATTGAAAATAAAAATTGAAGACGACAAGCAAAAATGAAAGGAAAAATGGAAATTAGAGAAAATATAAAAGAAGATCAGTCTGGGGTATCTAATACTCAAGCAAAGGTATTTCAGAAAATGAAATAGAGAACAGAGAGAATAAATTGTTCAAAAAATAATCCAGTAAAAATGAGCAGAATCAGGGAACAGAAAAGCCCTAGATTGGAAAGTCCACTCAGATACCTTTGAATGAGTGAATGGAAAAAGCCACCCATGTCATAGTTTATCATTAATGAACTCTTGGAACACATGAGCTAACGAGAAGTTCCTAAGCTCTTAAGAGAAAAATCAATGCTGGGAAAAATAAGACTTTTGCACTTCTCGATGGCAACACCAGATGCTAGAAGACAAGGTCTTCTACAGGCAAATTATTTTCCATTTAGGATTCAACATCCAGCCAAACTGTCAATCAAGTGAGAGGGAGAATAGATACTTTCAGATCTGCAAGGACTCAAGGCACTACACCTCTCCAAAACTCCTTCTTACAGAAGGGGTGGGGAGAGTTCTGGAGTGCTGACAGATAGCTATCTGGACTTGAGAACCACGGGTTGAGGTCTGAGCAGTGAGAGTCATGGGAGAAAGGGTTAGCCCTCCAGAACGCAATATTTAAGTAGATATGAAAATGTAAATATTGACCAATGATTTTGATAAAATGTATGGGGGGAGGGGAAGGGAGCAGAGTGGAAGGAAGGAGGTTTAATTTCTCATCTACCATAATTAAAAGTTATCAAAAAAATGAAGAATGAGATATAATATAAAGATAGAAAATATATCCCAGAAGAGCTGGCTAGAGAGTTTTAAAAATATTTTTAAATATAAAATATAAAATCCAATTGATGTGGGGGCACCACATTTTGATATACTTTGATTTGGGGGTATTATTTTGCACAAAAATATATTAATTAAAGCAAAGCCAAGGAAGTTAATAAGGCGGATTTCAGAAATGGTGATGTTTCTTCACCCATACCCGTCAGCCTCCAACAACAAGGCACCCATCCCGCTAGTCACATGTTACCTAGTCCCGTGTCACAAAGAGGGGCTTAGGCTTGTTACCAGAGGAGTCTGTAGCAAAGCAGGGGTTGGGATGGATACCGTGTGGGGACAAATTACCTCAGCTCCCTAGTTTCTGGCAATATAATAATCCTAACCTGCTATAGTTCAGATCTGGAATGTCACCTAACGGCCCATGAATGGTTGGGCTTTAGCTTGTCCCTACTGAGAGGTGGTGGGCCTTTTAAGAGTTGGGCCTAGAAGAAGGAAGTTGGGTCAGGGTCACTGGGGGCATGCCCTTGAAGAGGATTAATGGAACCCCAACCTCTTCCTGTCTCTCTTTTTTCCTCTCTCATGAGATGAGGGCTACCTCCACCACATACTCCTGCCATGATGTTCTGCTTCACCACAGACTTAAAAGCAAGGGGCCAATTGCCCATGGAATAAAACCAGGAGTCCAAATACACCTTTCCTTCTTATAAGTTGCTTACCTCAGGTATTTTGTCAAAGCCACAGTTGAGCAACACAAATCCTCAACAGACCACTGGAGAACAAAACAAATGATGTGTTTTGTAATGTGCTTAGCAGGGTCTCTGGATCATAAATTCTTGACATAGGGTACTTGGTAACATTATTCCAGCATTCCTCCTCAATCTCAAGGGAAAAACTAATGCACATTAAGATCTGGAACTTGCAGGATCTAGAGTTTGGAGTTTCAGTTCTGTTTGGAGCATATGTGAGTGGCTCAGCCAAGTTGTAGCACGGCACATCTCTAAAGAGGAATTGCCACTTAGAGTTGTTGTGGTTCTGGTTGTTGTTTTGGTGATACTGGAGACTGAGCCCAGGGGTGCTCTACCACTGAGCTACATCCCCAGCCCTTTTTATTTTATATTTTGAGACAGGACATCCCTAAGTTGTCCAGGCTGGCCTTGAACTTTGTGATCTTTCCATCTCAACCTCCCAGGTCGCTGGGATGACTCGTGATGGCAGACTTGCTACTTATGGAGCCTCAAGGTTATAGTCTCCTTCTCCCTTCCCCAGCCTGTTTTGCCATCATCTCATTCTTACACTGGAGTTTATTTCCAAATTCTCCCACCTGGTATTTTAAGGTGTTTTCTCTACTTGGAAATACTTCTTAGCAAAAGGAAAGTGACTGAACTTTTTGGAAAGTAAAGTTGAGGGTAGGTCTTTGGAGCTTTATTTTTCTCTTCAAATTCTGGATCAAAAATTCAAAACGGCCAGAGCAGGCTTCTAAAAGGGTAGCATCCGTGAGCTGGAAGAACTTGTGTGGGCCTGTCTTGGGTCCTGCTACCTGAACTCCTTGGGCAAGAGTGCAATTCACCCACGTCCAAAGGCCTCTTTGTTCCTGGGAAGTGCACGGTATGAATTAGTCTGGATGGACAGGGTTTGCTGTCACCGAGGGCTCCTGACCCCACCTAAAATAATCCTAAGTATGAAATCTTCATCTGCCCTGGTTGTTCTCCTTAAAGATTCTAGAACCAGCGTCAGCCACAGGCCTCTGGACCTGGCGTGGAATGCTCCCTGCTCTCAGCTCAGCTCTCTGTCAGGCTTAATCCTAAGGTCTAAGTGACAGACAGATGGCTGCTACCTGATCCTTTTGGATACATTTAGGTTGCCAAAAAGCCCTGAAACCACAGGCATTCCAAATCTCTGTGGTTTGTGGGTTTGGGTCCCATTACCATAGGCTTTCCCTTTGTGGACGTTTCTCTGTGGCTTCTGGTTGGTGACCTAGACTCTTGCCCAGCAAGATTCCTTCAGGTTTCAAAATAACTACAGAGACTCTTTTTTCAGTGCTGTGGATGGAGCCCAGAGCCTCACACATGTAGGGAAGAGCTCCACCCCCGAAATACCAAAGTGGAGCTTCCTAATTTTCTTTTTACCTTTTCCCCCTTTATAATTGGTCCATCATAATGGCGGGATTTGCCATTACAGTACACGCACATGAGAGAGCAATCTAATTTAGCCAGTATAGCTTCCAGTATTTCTCCTTTGCAACTTCTTAATTTTCATCAGTGACAATTCATAAATGTATCCTCCAAGATATTTTAAATATGTATGAACAGATCAGGCCTCTAGTCAATTGCTACCTTCAATAAAAAAAAAAAAAAAAAATTAAAGCAGACTTCAGAAGCCCAGGATCTGATTTAACTAAATAACTAGTTTCATAATCAGGACTCCAAGAAAGAATCCTTTAAGTGTTGACTTGCTGCTTCTGGATGTTGGCCCAAGTTCCCACACACATGTGCCGTGTTGGAAAAGAAATCCCAAGGAAAGAACACTACGATATTTCCTCTTGTCTTAGAATTCGTGTCTCCTATTTTGCTGAGTATAATTCTTTAAAAGTCATAGATTGATTGATCCTGGTACTGTTTCCTAAAGTTACCCACCCCCACTCCGAACACACACGTCCACTTACACCCTCCATCTGCAGGGCCCCAGCCTACACACATACCAGGTTTTTCTATTTCCATTCAGCTAAGAAGTCGTTGCAATGGGGAAAATAAATTAGAACTAAATTAGACGGAGGTTCAGAGTCCTGGAAGCGTGACTACCGATGAACACTTCTGGTTGTTTTATGTCTCCACTGCCTGGGGGGTGGCCTCCCACATCAGGAACCGGCCACACGGTTAATCAGTGCACAGAAGGGAAATCAGGAGAGAGATCCAAATCTGCTCAGAGAGATAGAATCTTTCCCCAAATTGTGTCCACCTCAAGGGAGGAAAAAAAAAATCACTTACTACAGAATATTTTCAAACTGTTAGAAATGTCTGCATTCTTTTCCCTTGCTTGTAGTGGAGAAATCCAAATTAGAAAACTTCCTATTTAAGATAATCAACAGAGGAGAACACCAGATCAACTTGGGCTAATATCAGTAGTGGGGAAGACCAATTAACAAATTCATGAATTGTGCTGTTTACACTTGTATTCCTAAGGTTAATTATGCGATCAAGTAATAGCTTTCGCCTTGATTAGAGGGCCCTTAGGAAATAAAAGTGTGTTTCCACTTTACAAGTATGTTTGCATTTCAGTCCTGTGGTGGAGCACACACCTCCCTATGCACGTAGCCACTACGAGGAAGGTCTTAATTCAATAGCCTCCAGCCTCAGTGCACACACAGAAGCATAAATCATGTGTGATAACACCCATCAATACAGTCATCTCTCTCAGGACCATTTGTAGTGTTCATTCTTTCAAGACTTTCCCCCTCATTCCCTTTTGGGAACCAACTACTAGTAAAATTATTAGTTCCTTGGCCCTAAAATATATGTACAGGTAAAAAAGAAAAAAAAATCACCCATGTCTCAGGGGATACACTTTGCAAGTTGTTTGTCCCAGAACCTATTAATGATGGATGGATGCTCACATTTTATGAAGGATTATTCCCTGCCAAGGCACCTCATGTGTTGTTTCCACAATAAGCCTATTTAGTGGATGTTATAATCATACTCTCTCCTTTACAGATGAGGAAACTGGCACAGAGAGTTTATGTACATTGCCCAGGTTCACAGCAGCCACCTAAGCCGAGGTTTGAACCCATGTGGCTCCAGCAACTACACATTTAACCACAGTGTGCTGTTGCTTCTCCCTTCAGGAACCAGGCTTTGGTGTGCGGTGTTAGAGGAGAGTAGATTATATCAACAAAATGGACGAGGAACACAGAGAAGGTACATTGTGCCATTTGTAATCTTCAAGTGAATTGCGAAAGTTACTTATTTTGCCTGCAGTCACTTCTGAGTTCTTAAGCCCAAAGTAATCCAACAGGAAAGTGGTTTCTCTGGGGTTTGCTGAATGCATTATGGAGATGCAACCAGAGCCTTCCCTGTACAAGCTCACTGGGAGATCTGGGCCATCTGGGCTGGCCCTCATCTGGCACTCAGTGAGCGCTGGCTGAGGCTGGTTCTCCTAGTGGCCACAGTGGTACCTAGCTGGACAAAAACCTTGACTGCTGACGTGGATAAATTAAGAGATGGTTTGTTGGCTTTAAGGAAGACTTGCCGCAGAATATTCTGGATGGAGATCAATACACCAAATTCATTTCATCTCCTTGTTTTTATAAGAGTGTCAACTGGAAATGACATGCGGTCATTGTGTGCTCAAGGCTTCAGAGTCAGACAAAGTTAAATACAATACAGACTCCGCCCTTGACAGCTAGGTGGCTTCCCGTAAATCACTGCACCTCAGTGGCCTTCATGTAAAGGAATATCTACCTCGGTTTGTGATGAAGATGAAATCAGATCATCCAGGTTATGGGCCTCATTCTCGACCACTCAAAGTGTGGTCATGGACCAGCTGCCTGTGCAGGTCCTCACCTGAAGGTTTCTCAGAAATGCAGAACCTCAGGTCTCATCCCAGATCTGCTGAGATAGAAACTATAGTTAGTCCTCAGGGTTGTTCCTCCAAATGGTCCTTCATCTCAAATACGGGAGTTTGAGAAGTCATGGGAACTGAAACACATTGTGACCATTAGCTGTAACTATATACACAGATTTCTGCCACCAGTAACCTCAGTATCCCCATTAGGAGTAAAGTGTTAAAGTAAAGAGACCTTGGAAATGAGCTACAAGGTCTAGGTTGGACATCCCCTCCCTGCCTTCATTGACCCTTAGTTTGTAAATTCTCGGAGATGAAGGAGAAAATATGCGAAGAAAGTAACTGAGACTTTTGGGGGGAAACCAAAGTCAGGGGGGAAAACAACCATGAACTTCACAGCTTTGGCTTTGGACAATGATAGAAGCTATACCTACCCTAGGAACGCCTTTTTGGTTTTCTTGTAGCACAATTCAAGTCTCCCACCAGCTCGAGGCTTTTGAGTGTACAGTTATTGCTCCAAAGTGATTCACAGGCTTGAAAGAGCCACTCTCTTCTAGAAGTTTGTTTAGAATGCAGAGGGCTTGAAGATTAGCGCTGGGAGTGAGAGCATTTGACTGCCTAAGTGTTCAATCTCCCAGGTACTCAGATACTTCGCAGTGAGAACCCATGTTCATTAAACTGTAAGCAAATTAGAGTTCAAGCCCAAGATATAAAGGAAGACCTAATTAGTGCACGGCCGCCATCCACCAGCCACCGTGAGACTTCTCGTAGGTGAGGAGTCCTATGCCTCAGCATTAGTTTCTCGCACGAAAGAAAACCACACAGCTGCTTTCTGCAGGCTGCCGATGCCGTGCTCGATCGCACTCGATTTACAATGAAATGAAGCAGAAGTCTGCAAGACTGCATTAAAGCTTTGATTTTCCTTTTGGGTTTTACCTCCATTTTATCTATCTAGAAGAATCCAGAATGGTTTGATAAATAGAGCATGTTGCCAGCCAATAAATAAAAAAGCTATTTTTTACCAAGTGGATGTTCAATTACTGTTGCACATGACAGAAACTTCCTGGGTGTTCCGAGTGAAGGAAGGCACGCCAAAATTGATTTGGAGGTGAAACATTGCTCCCTGTCCCCCAAATCCAGCAGCCGTGACGTCATGCAGTTCTCGGTGATTTTTTTTTTTATACTGGGGATTGTACTCAGGTACACTTAACCACTGAGCCACATTACCAGCCCTTTTTTTTTTTTTTTTTTTAAAAAAAACATTTTATTTAGAGATAGGGTCTCCCTGAGTTGCTTAAGGTCTCTTTCACTAAGTTGCTGAGACTGGTCTTGAACTCAAAATCCTCCTGCCTCAGCCTCCCGAGCTGCTGGTTTTACAGGCATATACAGAGACGTTTGACCCACTGGTGGCTGCCGTGTTCCTGGCCTGGGTTCCAGGCAAAACCTTTTGGACTCAAAGGAATTGAGATCCCAGAGGAGGCTATAGCCCATCAGACATATTGTAGACTAATCATCCAGCTGCCTGAGGGGATTTGTAAGGAATGGCACTCCCTTTCTCCCCACCCCTGTAACCAGAAATCCCAAGGGAGCCATGTTTGAGTTTATAAAACTGCCACAAACCTGGTTCCACACTCCCCCACTCCATTCCAGGCTTCTTGAGTTAAAAGTTGGGGTGAACTTAAATCTTGGGGAAGGAAGGCAGGATTCCAATTTGTTTGCTCTGCAGGTAGAGTGAGGGTTCCCTGCATCTGGATTGGAAAAGAATCTGCTGAAGTAGCAGCCAGAGACCTGAAAGAGGAGCCCTGGCATGGAGATTGGTGGAGGGGCTCAGCCCAGAACCTGCCAGAGGGCTGGAAGCCAGGGCTCAGCCGACTCGCCCCCTGCAGCTGCTGGGCCTGACTTTGAAGGAGAGGGGGGCTGCAGCTGAGCTGGTTTTGTTTTTTTGTTTTGCAAAACTGGAAATAGCACAATCAGTCCCAACAGGCACCTCTTGGCAAGCCAATTTTCGATGCTCCCGTGGGCCTGAGAAATGGGTGCATTTTATTTCCGTGTTACCAAGGAGCAAGCGGAGGCTGAAGGGCATGTCTGCCATTTACCTATAAAGTCACTCACAGAGGGTGGTGGAGATTGGAGCCTGGCCCCCACCCAGAAAAACAAAGCTGGCCCTCCTCTGTCGCCAGTTCCAGAAAGATGTGAAAGCTGGGAAGTGTGGGAGATGCAAGAAGGAACATGGGAAGTGGTCTCTGAGGGAGGAAATAATGTCCAGGAAAATGGAGCAAGTGGGGATTCGGGACGGCAGGGGAGGAATTAAGAGAGAGAAAGAAGCTTCCCAAGATGGAGAGGTGAGGCTGCTAGGAATGGGAGGGAGCTCATGGTCCTGCCAAGCTCTGGGCAGTGAGGGGTGAGGCTCTCCACACCCACTCCCCACCCTGAGTCAAGAACCTTCAAAACCTTCCTGGAACCTCGTGAACCGGAACCACAGCCTCAGAGCCTGGAGAGACACAGCAAAATCTGAACTGGGAGTTCTGCCATCATAGAACCTGGGGCTGGGGTAGCCGCTGGCCTGGGGAAAAAACCTCAGTTTGGGCCTGAGACCCTTCCCCTGCATTTCCCCTCCCCAGAGGACAGCGAAGGACAATGCCCAGGGGTATCCTCTTAAAGAAGTAGGAGCGGTCCTGATGCCAGGCTCTGTCTGCAAGACTCCATGTTCCCAAAGGGTGCCAGTGGCACCCCATTGGTCCTGGGAATAAAAGGTGATGGGATCACCCTAAAGGGAAAGCCTCATGTCAGAGCCTGGTCACACAACTACTTTCCATTGGTGCCTCTCTGCTGAAATGCATCATAAAGTATACTTTTCTTGTCTTATAAAATATACACATAAATTTAAATTTAATCTTCCGACTGACATCCACACCTGGCACCAAAACTTTGAAATCATTAGTTGGAAAAGTGATTGGGAGGGAGGGTGTGGTATAAAATAAAGAAATAGAGCAAACTAGAAGAAAAGTCCTTTCTCCTGACTCTATACAATGTTTACTTGTGTAGGTATTCATTTTTACTGGGGATTGAACTCAGGGGACTCTACCGCCGAGCTCCCTCCCCAGTCCTTTTTTATTTTGTATTTTGACACAGGGTCTCACTAAGTTATGGAGACTGCCTTGAACTTGTCATCCTCCTGCCTTAGCCTCCCGAGTCACTGGGATTACTGGGGTTTACCACCTGCACGCCTAAAGATATAGTTTAGGAAATCCACACAGCAATGCACGGCTTCTCTGCCTGGGAACAGAAATACCTGGAACACAGGAGCCTTCCCTGGGCCCCGTCTCTCATGCCTCGCCTCATCATCATTAACATCTCTGAAAGGCCCTTTGTGTGTCAGATGAGGGTGTCAATTTGTTTCCCTAAGGACAGGCATGCAGCTCATGCATAATATTTTGTCTAAGAAACCAGTTCTTACAGGTCGAGGACTGGGGATATGGATTAAATGAAACGAACCAGAAGAATAGAGACGGGTACAGAGGCAAGTCCCTGCCAAGCAGGAGAATTAAGGGAACCACGCAAAGTCTGCAGCCTAGAGCCCTGGGCTGGGACCAGTGGGGATGCCAGGAAGGAGCCAAGGCCCAGGAGCCCAGGGGTCACCACGTGCTGCAGAGGTGCAGACAGGATAGCAGGGCCTTGGACATAAAGATACCAAATGTTGTTATAGTCAGGATTGTCCCGATTCCTTACTATTCTTTTCAATCAAGATGTACTGGCATCTCTGCCCTAATGTCACATATACATTGCTTAAAAAAAATGGCTAAAAAATAATAGGGCTTTGGGGAAAAGAAAATCAGAGCAGTCCGTAAACATTTGTGGAACTTGGTAACCAAAGCACTAGCAGAAAACATGGCAGCCCTACTAAAATACAAACCTGGTTCCGCCCCTCCTGGTGTGCCCACTGGGCATCACCGGCAGTGGATTCTTGGCAGCCGTTAAGCCCATCCCCAGGGCCCTCACCTCCTCCTTCTAAACTCGGGTCCCAGGGCACATCCACTGCCTCCAGAGAGAAGTTCCAGAGAAATTAAAAGTCTGACTCAGGGTGTAGGCTTCTCTGTTAATGTCATTAGCTTGGGGGGGACATGTAATCAAGCTTCCAGATCTAATTCTAGTTTGTAAGAAATATTGAAGATAGATGAACGACTTAAATGGCACCATGAAGAGACGATTAGTCAAATCCACGGTAAACCTGTTTGAACAACCCAACTGTAAAAAATGCTTTTTAAAAAATAAACAACCAGGGAAAATTAAGCCCTGGCTTATAATAGGTGATATTCAGGAACTAGTGCTCATTTCGTGAGGTGTGATAGTGATGTTATAGTTATGTTTTAAAAATCTTTATCTGTTGGGGAAGAAAATAAGAAGATGAGATAGATAGGCCTCAAAATGCTAGTAGCTGTTAGACTTAAGGGATAGGTACCTGAGGTTTCTTTATTATTTTTTTTCTGTATGATTGAAATTTTTTTTTGTAATAAAAAAAAATAGGATCTTGCATTCCCAAAAAGTAAGGAAGGACCAAACCAACAATACCAAACAAACAAAAATCCCTGAAAGAGCTCCCCATGGACCCAGCTATACAATTTGAGCCCCAAACAGTAAACCAGCCTGTATTAGCTCCTAACTAAAAGTATAAAGTAAACATCCATAAGTCTATTCTGATATAAATAAGTGATCAAATGCAGAGAAGAACAAATATTCCATGTGAAGTAGTTTATATAGATAGTCTTCCTTCAAGAAGGTTGTTTGTCAGCTTTCCATCACTCTAATGAAACACCTGATGTTGGGTGCAGGGCAGGCTGAACAGATGTTGGCTGCAAGATAGCCCACGCACTCAAACCCCCTCTATCTGGTCCTTTATCACCTGTTTGCCTCAAGTCTGAACATTCAACCCTGCTTAAGGCTGAACACTTAACCCCCCCTTGGGCCAACAAGGCAGCTTGGAGACTCAGAGGCCCCATTAGATTTGGGCTATAAAAACTCCCTCCTGCCAGGCCCCCCTCTCTCTCCCTCTTTCTCTCTTGCTCTTTCTCTCTTGCTCTCTCTCTCTTGCTCTTTATCTTTCTTACGCGCACTCTCTGTCTCTCTCTTGCTCTTGATCTCTCCCTGTTCATCTCTTCTCTTTTCTCTCTCTCTCTTTCCTTCTTTCCTTTCTCTTTGTTGCACTGCTGCAATAAAGATCTTTTGGTTGCTCCGAGTGTCGTGGTCACTTTCCTTTCACCTGAGACCACTTATTATCAAGAGAAAAGGTTAGTTAGCTGGATGTGCTGGTACTCTTATAATCCCAACAACTAGGGAGGCTGAGGCAGTAGGATTGCAAGCTTGAGGTCAGCCTAAGCAACTTAGTGAGACTGTCTCAAAAGAAAAAATAAAAAGGGCTAGGGATGTGGCTCAGTGGTAAAGCACCTGTGGGTTCAATCCCCAGTACCAAAAGAGAACAAGAGTGGGACTGAGAGAGAGGTTTCTTTTGGCTTATGATTTTAGAGGCTCCAGTCCATAATCCCTTGGCTCTGTTGCTTTGGGCCTGTGATGAGGCAGCACATCGTGGCAATTCCAAGTGGTAGAGTAAAACCGTTCACCTCGTGAGCCAGGGCGCAAAGAGAGAGAGGAAACCACCTGGGGTCCCAATACCCCCTTTAATGCCCACGTCCTCCCATGGGGCCCTGCCTCCTAGAGGGTCCTCCGCCTCTCAGTAGAACCACCCTGGGCACCAAGCCTTTCACACATGGGCCTTTGGACGGCATGAACCGTCCACACCGTAGCAGGGGTGGAGGGGATCTCCCCACTCCTCAACCACTGAACGCACACAGGAACTTCCTTCTGGAGTCAGACATGGAGAAGGAGGGCAAGTCAGCAACCTCACAAGTGGAGAAACCGGAGTGAGCCATGCTACCCAGGGCCGGTGACCAAGGTCAACCTCCACAGGTGTAAGTGATGTTGATAAGATGTGCCCTTGACAGGTGACCAAAATGGCATTTTACTTCTGTTATTTTCCTCCAAAAATCCCATAGCCACAGCCTAATCATGAGAAGAACACCAGACAGATCCCAAAACAGAATTCTCCAAATTCCCAGAATTCTCCAAAACACCTGGCCAGTTCTTGGAAAAACTGTCAAGGTCATCAAAAACAAGGGAAGTCTAAGACATTGTCACATCCAAGAGGAGCCCAAGGAGACATGACGACTGAATATAGCGTGCTGCCCTGGGTGGGATTCTGGGATAGAAAAAGACATTCAAATGAAAAAAACCTAAAGAAATCTGAATAAAGCCTGGGCTGAGTTAATCGTCATGTGTCATTTTTGGGTCATTAATTGTGATAAATGCACTATACTAATGTAGGCTGATACTAATAGCAGAAGTTGAACGTAGGAACCCTGTTATTCTCACAATTTTTATTCTCACATCTAAAGTCATGGAAAATTTTTCTTTAAAATGATTCTGAAAAATATTAAAAAAAAAAAAACACCAAGAACAGATGCATTAGCAAGAAATCACACCCTGCTCCCCCCCTCCCCCCATTATCTTTTGAATTAAAGAAACGTCTCTGAAAACTAGGACAGTGAAGAAGTTCAGTCTGTGGGTGGTGGAGCAGATGTGGCCAGATGGGGTGGGACTGGGCTGAACTGAGGGCTCCTGCTCACCCACTCCCCCTCCAGCCTCAGTGCTGCTGGAAACACCGCTCACTCCCACATTCTTTTGCCACTGACTTCCTTGTTCATTGCTTTGTTTTTTAATAACAGCTTTATTTTTAATTTTTATTTTTTTGGTACCAGGGATTGAACTCAGGGGCACTCGACCACTGAGCCACATCCCCAGCCTTATTTTGTATTTTATTTAGAGACAGGGTCTCACTGAGTTGCTTAGCACCTCGCTTTTGCTGAGGCTGGCTTTGAACTCACAATCCCCCTGTCTCAGGCTCCCAAGCCACTGGGATTATGGGCATGTGCCCACTGCAGACAGCCGGCTAATAACAGCTTTACTGAGATACAATTCACCTACCAAAAGTGTTCTCCCTTTATACAGGTCAGTTGTTTTTAGTATGTACACAGAGTTGCACAACCATCACTGTGGTTTAATTTGAGAAAATTTTTATCACCCCAAAAAGGAATACTATCCCTATGAGCTGTCACTCCATCTGACCTACATCCCTTGACAACTCCTACTCTGTTTTCTATCCCTATGGATTGACTATTGCTATGGTTTCAATGCCTCCACCAAAACTCATGTTGGATTTAATCCTCATTGTGAAATATTAAGAGGTGGGGAAGGCAGGACCTTTAAGAAGCCATGGGTTGGGTCGTGAGGGTGCTACACCCATGAATGGATTAATTCATTCATGAATTAATGGATTACTGGATTAATCGCATTAGTGACTTTGTTATTCAAGCAAAGTTTTCTGGCTTGCTTTCTCTGTCTCACCATGGGATGTGTCCGCCATGTCATGACCCAACAGGAAGGCCCTCACTGGATGTCAAGTTGAGGCCAGCACCATGCTCTTGGATCTCCTGAAGGAGGAACTAAATAAACTTCTTTTTATTATAAGTTATCCATTCTATGGTATTTAATTGTAGAAACAAAGACAAATTAATACTACTATTCTCTATATTTCATATCCATGGACTGAAAGTATGGGATCTTTGTGACTTCTTTCACTTAGCCATATTTTTTTCAAGTTCCATTCATGATATGACATATATCAGACTCTGTTCCTTTTAATATGACTGAATAGTATTCCATTGTATGGATATATCACATTTTATTTATTCATTCATTAGTTAATGAACAGGTAATTATTTCCATTTGGGAGCTATTATAAATAATGTTGTTATGAATACTCATATACGAGTTTTGTATATTTTATTTCTCTTGGGTGTACATCTATGAGTAAAATTGTGGGTTATTATTTGATATTTTTGTTGTTTTTTAATTGATGCATTAAAATTATTTATAATGTGGAATTCATTATGCTACATTTGTGCATGCATAGAATATACAAGTTAACATTCAATTTTTTGAGGAATTGCTGAACTGTTTTCCAAAGTGCTTGCACCATTTTCTAATCTTACCAGAATTTCTAATTTCTAATTCTCCACATCTTCACCAGAACCTGTTATGGTTTGCCTTTTTTGTTTTAGCCCTCCTAGTTGTGTGAAGTCAGGTATCTCATTATGATTTGATTTGCATTTCTTTAAGGATTACTGATACTGATCACCTTTTCCTGTGCTTATTGGATTTTTGTCTTTGTGTGTGTGTGTGTGTGTGTGTGTGTGTTTGTATGTGTACTGGGGATTGAACCAAGTGATGCTTTACCACTGAGCTACATCCCAGGTCCTTTTTTATTTGGGGACAGGATCTCACTAAGTTGCTTAGGGCTTCACTAAGTTGCTGAGGCTGGTCTCAAACTTGCCATCCTCCTGCTTCAGCCTCCCAAGTCACTGGGATTACAGGTCTCTGCTACCATACTTGGCTTATCTGTCTTCTTTATAGAAATGCCTGTTCAAATTCTTCGTCCATTTTAAAATTAGATTGTTGAGCTACAGGAGTTGTTTATATACTCCAAAACAAGTCCTTTGTCAGGTATATAATTTGCAAATATTTTCCCCCATTTTGTGGGTGGTCTTTTCACTTTTTTAGTGTTGTCCTTTGAAGCAGAAAAGTTTTACAGGTTTTAATTTAGACAAGGTCCAATTTACCTTTTCCTTCTCTCTCCCCGCCTTCTTTCTTTCTCTCCACTTTTTCTTTTCCTCCTTTCTTCCTTTTTATTTTTATCTTTTGTACTTTTGATTTCACATCTAAGAAACCATTGTTTAACCCAAGGTCATGAAGATTTGCACTTAAGTTTTCATTTAAGATTCCTGTAGTTTAGCTCTTTCGTGGCCTAGGATCCATTTTGAGATAATTGTTGTGTGTGGTGTGAGGTAGGATCCCACTTCATTCTTTGCTTGTGGATAGGCAGCTCTCCCCACAACATTTGTTGAAAGGATCATTCTTGTCCACACTGAACTACCTTTTCACTCTTATTGACCATCAACTGACCATAAATGTAAGAGTTTATTTCTACTTCTTTATTTTTTAATAGCTAATTATTTTTTAAAAAAATATTTGTTCATTGTAGAAGTTTTGGAACATATGACAAAGAACAAAGGAGAATATATTTTTAAATGGTATTATTTCAGCATCCAGAGAAAAACCAGGTTTCTGAAGCCATCAACTGAATTATTTTTTCTTGAAAAATAAAAAATCTGGGATGGGGTTAGAGGTGCTTTGACAGTTTATATATCTTAAAAGCTCCAAGGTTGAGTGTCATGTGGCGTAAGGACCACACTGAGAACGGCTGTCTCGGGCTGTACTGCTCTGGAGACGAGGTTTGTGCAGGTGTGCTAGGGTGTAAGTTAATGCAGTCACCCATCCCAACAGCCGACTTAGCCGCAGGCTGGCCGGGCCCAAGGAGAGCTGGGTGACCTCCCTCCTGCTCCCCCTGACCTTACCAGAGAAGCATGGCCCTCCAGGCACATTGCATCAAGTCACACTTGGAGATGCTCTGGGACATTTCCACATCTTTGCCAGTTGATAGCAAACGAGAACCCCATTGTTTTATGTGCCCTCCTTCCTTATTAATCGGCAGTCATGGACTTTCATAGGTTATTTCCAGACAGTCTACGAATCTCAGGAAGGTCTACAAAGAAGACTGATGAACAAATGGAGGTAACCCCAGCCCCGAAGCCCTAAACCCCAAAGCCCACAGTGCGGGAGGAGCCTGTGCAGCCGGCCGGGGTGAGGCAGGCAGGAGGCAGGGAGAGCCGCTTCCTGAGCCTGGAACACAGGAGACAGTAAGGGAGGGCAGAAAGGGGGGTGTGCAGGGCCCACCGCAGTAGGGGTGACCTCCATATGTAACCGTGTCCCTTTATGCTTTGACTACAGCTCTTGCTGCTCCGCCACTGCAACTTAGTTTTAAAATGGACATGTTTCTTTCTCCTCCTCTCTCCCTGCTCCTCCCTAATCTCTCCCCATCCCTATCTCAGGGGAAACAGGGTTACCTTTCTTCCCCATCCTAGGCAGAGTTATCTGTCCCCAGTGCACACCCTCCATAGGAACAAAGTCATCCAGACTTTGGGGGTGGCACCAGAAGATCTCAGAAGTGACTGTCTCCCAAGTTCACAAGTGAATTACGACTCCAGACAGAGAACACCTGGAATGCAGCCTTGAGTCACCTCTTTAAAAGCCCCTGCTCCTGCTGAGGGGCAGAATCACAGCCTCTGGGACAGGAGTCCCCTGTGTTTCTCATTTGCTAGCAAAGCAAAGAACCTTCTTTTTCCTTTTTTCTCAAAACTGTGTACTCATTCTTGGATTAGCATCGGGGACAAGGACCGAGCTTCCGGCAACACTTACACTCTGGGACAAGGGCAGGAAGGGAGAATAAGAGAGGAAGAGGGGAACTCAGGTCCTTTACAGAGGAGGGAACGCCATTCAGGGTTTGTTCAGCAAGGTCCTTAAAACCCAGTCCCTCGCCCAGGGTCTTCACTCCACATTGAAGGCGGTCCAGGGAAGAACAGGCTGGAGAGGGTGAGGGCCTTGTGGATGGGGGGCAAGGGGCCGTGGGCACTGGAAGACATCTCCTTCCTGGGAGGCCACGGAGGGGAGGCCACAGAGAGGAGGACCTCTATCCTCAGCCCTGCCTCCCCTCAACTTGAACTGGGTGCCTTCCTTCTTTTATCCTTCTTAGATTAAAGACCAGTTCTCATTTCCAAAATAAACCTACTAACTCCTTTTCATCTCTGGTCTGAGGAATGGATCACGGGGAACCCGCCAACATGTGCTTTCTCCAGACTGCCCCTTGTCCACAGAGTTAAGGCTGCATCATTGCTTATGTGTGGCTTTGGGCTCCCCCCCCCACCACACACACACCCTAAAGCCATGGGATTTATGTTGATGTTAAGGAGACATTTTCTGACTACAAAATACAAGGGTAAAGAATCAATAAAAATTGCACAAAATTCTACCTCCAGAGATAAATGCTATTAACACGACACTCTCCATATTTGGTAGTTTTCCTTGGCATAGATAAATATGTAATCTTTGCACAATGTGATTTCTAAAGGAACCTTCTTCCTGACTCCTCCCCCTCCCTATCCTGGACTCATTTGCTCCAAATAAAATGTGTGCCGCAGACTAATGAGCTTATTGGAAAAAGGGAGAGAAACAGGATCGCTTTAGAAATTCTCGGTGCTGAACACGAAGGAAATTACTACCTTAACATGCATTTCAAAGGGTTTCTTTTGTACAAATATGACCTGTCAGAAGGCCCCTGCTTCCTAAGCTTTCAGGAGGTTATTGTAAAAGAGATTCTTTCTTTCTTTCTTTAACAATCATAAATGGAAAATAAGATTGGGGCTGGGTAGTCCCAGGGGCTGAGCAATTGATGGGATAATGAGACACAAACAGAGGCAGGCACGGTGGGCGCCGAGGCGAGGTCTCTCCTTGCTGGAAGCAGGCTGGGGGGTTTCCAGACAGGCTCAGGAGGCCACCACCCCACACAACTCAGATCACCCTTGGGGTGGAGATGTCATACTTGTTCTGGAAATTTCTTTGACACCGCCCGCTGCCACCCCCCAAGGGAGTCCCAGGGGTAAAGGCTGCTGAACAACTGCTGTAGACCAGGGCACCCACTTCCTGACCCCATCTGGGACAATGGGTTCTGCCACTAGGTATTTCCTTAGTAGGATGAGCTGTGCCCTCTAAAGCCCAGGAATTGCAGCCTGGCTCATCTAACTTGATTAGATTTCTTTACAAAGAATGATAAGGTTGTTATCCTCACAGAAACACCAGTGGTTTTAACTCAGATACTTAACCCACCCTCTAGCTCCCCTGGGGAACGCTTTGGAGTTCTCTGAGTGTGGTCTCCACCGAGCAGAGCAGCATGGGTTTGTCCAGAAATGCAGATTATGGCCTCCCCGCAGACCTGCTGAATCAGGAAGTCTGGAAATGCTGGGTAGGCCCTGCAGCCTGCGATTCTAGGGGAACGCACACTGGTGGTGGCGGAGGAGGCCAGAGGCGCCCTAATGAGGCTCATCTGGGGAAGACTCGCAGAAGGACTGCTGACTAACCTCTGTGCCAACCATCCACGTGCACATGCTGAGTCCAGGGGCAAGAGCAAGTGCAGTTTTAATAAACTGGTCTTTATAAAGCCCACTCTGCTCCCCAAGCCCTTGCTCCCTCTCCCCCTTCTCCCCATCCCCACTCCGCACGCTCCTCCTTTAAAAAAAGTCTGTTTCTCCAGGTTGGTAGTGCACACCTGTCATCCCAGCAGCTTGGGAGGCTGAGGCAGGAGGATCGCAAGTTCTAAGCCAGCCTCAGCAAAAGTGAGGCACTAAGCAGCTCAGTGAGACCCTGTCTCTAAATAAAATACAAAACAAGGCTGGGATGTGGCTCAGTGGCCAAGTGCCCCTAAATTCAATCTCTGGTACCAAAAAAAAGTCTCTTTTTTGCCCCTGGGTAGTCCCTTAACGACTGGAACAGCCCTCCTTTAGGGGTCTGCCCTGCCTCCCACAAAGTCCACCCCGCCCCCTCCATAGGGACACTGGCTTCCTCTTCTGAGCCACCACAGCAGTTTATCCAACTCATGTTCAAAGCCCTCGGGGCTCCAGGAGAGCAAGATCCAGAGTCGGAAGGTGTTACAGGTCCGTCGATGCCTCCCGGCCCCCAGTGTGCCAACCACCAAAACGTCAAGGTTTATAAAAGAGAAAAAGTTTGGTGGCACACAACAGTCATCCAGTGACCGGGAGAAATTTGAGGCCAGCCCAGCCATTGAGCAAGACCCTGTCTTAAAATTTTGAAAAGGCCTGGGATAATGGCTTAGTGGTGGAGCAGCCCTGGGTTCAATTCTTGGCACCAAAAAAAGAAAGCAGGAGACAGGGGAGAGAAAATTGCTTCATGAGCCCTCCACTGTGCAGACAGGAGAACGAGTCTCAAATCCTCACAGAGGATTGTTATCTTCACAAAAACACGGGTGGTTTTTTCACAGAGGCAGGTTTGGGGGTAATTATGGGCTGAGGCTGCAGAAGGGTGACTGGAGGGTGGGGGATAACTGGATAATCTTTGTAGGAGTAATCAAACCTGCTCCATAGTTACCCTCATGACCTGCACCTCAGAAGTATTATCTGACTGCTAAAATTGGTGGCCTTTTTTTTTTTTTTTGATGCTGGGGATTGAACTCAGGGGCACTCGACCACTGAGCCACACTCCCAGCCCGATTTTGTATTTTATTTAGAAACAGGGTCTCACTGAGTTGCTGAGCACCTCACTTTTGCTGAGGCTGGCTTTGAATTTGAGATCCTCCTGCCTCAGCCTCCTGAGTTGCTGGGATTATAGGCATGCGCCATTGCACCAGGCAAATTGGTGGCTTTTAAAGTCAACTAAAAAGCAAGGTACTCAGAGCAGGTGAAGCGGTGAGTCCAGAGGGTTTATTCGGGTTTCCCCTGGGTATTGAAAGTGACTTTGCCACCCCTATCAGGCCTGCCACAGGAGAACCCCATGAGCACCCCAATATAGGTGCAGAAAATATGACTTCTAGGGAGGGGCCGGGGAGGTGGCTCCTGGGGGAGAATGTCCTTGCCTCTGAGGCACAAGGGCCTGGCTTCAAAATGGCTGCTGTAGGAAAAGCCATGGGAATAAATCAGCAAATAAATGGTGACATGATCCACCAAGACAAATTGGCCCCTGGTTTCCAGTTTCGAGATGGATGATCACATTAATGTTAAATTTTATTGACATGAACCCATCTCTTCCCAGTGGGCATTCAAGAAAACGCCCCGTGGAACAAGCCTTGGGAGGAGCGCGGGCTCCCTGGGGTAGGCAGAGGCAAGGCCAGCGGCTCCCACAGGACCTCTCTTCATCTCCCAGCCCTGAGACCCTCGGGCTCTTGTGATTCTTGCTTCTTGCAGTTGCTCCTTTGTGTGGCCAACAGCGAGCTCTTCACTTCCCACCCCTTGACCGTGCTGCGTGCAGCCAGTGGCACTTCTCAGCCTCCGCTGACAATGACGATCCGCGCTTCCTGTCAGGTCTGTCGTCGTTCCCTCTGAATCCCGGGAATCTGGAAAGATCCCTCCTGTTCCAGCCTCTGCCTCGCCCTCCTGGTTTCTGTCAACCTAGTCCCATGACAGAACATCCACAGCGTCCTACGACACGGGCGGTGGGAGGTGACACCTCAGCCGATTCCCTCCCGATGCCTCAGCTGTCCTCCCCCCCGCCCCCCACAGTCCACCTGCAGGGGCCCTTGATCCAGGGCTAGTGAAAGCAGCACAAAGTTTGGTTGTCGCCCCAGCAGACCAAGAAAGAGGCAGAGCCCGCCGCGGTAGCAGACGCCCCTGTACCTAGATGGGAGCAGAGCCCTGGGGGTCCTTGGGAGCAGCAGGCGGAAGCCGGGATTGCCCAGGGTCAGACCCCTACCCCGCCTTTGCTATCTGTATGACTTGTCACTTCCCCTCCTCAGAGTTCAGTGTCACTTACTTGTACAATCCTCCCTTCTAAGGTTGTTGTGAGAGTGGAGGGAGAACCATCAAAGAGGGTACTTGGCAGAGTGTCTGGCACATAGTAAATGCTCAATGAAAGATAGGCGTTAGCTAATAATTATGATGATAGTGATTATGCTAATCAGCCAGCCAGACTGACACTCCACCTGGGGCCAGGCTACTCCCGCTGTCATTGTTATTGTCATTTGCTGCCAGTCCCTGCTCCCTAACCTGCTCAGGTCACACTGAGGTGAAGCCCAGAACACAGCTAAGCATCCAAGATCAACGCACCACGCTCCTCCCAGTCCATTTGATGAGGCTGGCCTCCTCCCCAGGCACCTGTTGCCCTGATGGCCAACCCTCTAGCCTGCCACAGCTTAAGAGCAGGACTTGTATCTTTTAGTCCCACGTCCTCACTCTCAATAAATCTTTGCCTAATGAATGAATGAATGACTAAAAATAACCTTTGCCCTGGTTCTCTTGCCCCTTGCTTGGTTGACCCTTGCTCTGGTTGTCACACGATCCCTTGGGCTGCTGGTGCCCCCCCCCCCCGCCGGGGGAGAGGCTTTCCACCTGGACCCCCCAGGCCCTTCCCTTCTCAGGAACAGCAGGGCCCAGGCTGAGGCTCAGCGAGGACAGAGGATCAATATGCTTTCTTTGCTAACGAAAAAACTCCAATAATGGGATAAGCCTGCACCATTTAGGTCTGTAACCCAGAGCCTATCTTTCCCAAATCTAACTTCACACAGAAGCGAAAACTTTCATATAAACATCCTTTGATCTCAAACATTATCAATCAATATGCATTTAAGAGCAGGAGGGATGTGGTTAGCATTTTACTTTTTGCTGAGGGTGAGAAAGGACCGTATTATTCTGAATGGAAAGTAGTTTTCCTTAAAAAAGTATAAAATCCAGCATCTGTTGCCGCTGTTTGTTGCTGGTGATGCTGGTTCCCTGGGGCTTGCAGACTTCATCTCCAGGAAGGCAGGCAGGGTGGGGGTGTCAGAGGGTGTTGGGGTGGGAGGTGTAATAATAGCAAACATGATTTTACTCATTGTTAGTGACATTTTCCTAGCAACTCAAGTCAATAAACATGAGACAGCATTTTGGTAAGAAATAGGCACATAGATACAAATTAATGCAACAAAAATCTAAATTTAGACTGTCATCAACTCATGTTTAACTCTGGTTTTCTTTTGCACTTGAAGAAAAATATTTTCCCCCTTCCACGTTGGTTGGGCCAAGTTCCAGGCCTTTCGACTTCCCACAGTGTGACTGATGCACGGAACAGAGGTGCTGCCAAGCTACCTCACAGGGTGGTTGGGGAGTCGCAGATGGAATTAGAACACAGGGCCTCTTGGGAGTCGTGAAGAGAGGCCTTGCAGAGGGGAATGGAGTCCAGAAAAATGGAAGGATGTAGTTCAACTCCCGGGACTCGGTTCTCATTGCCTTTCTTAGAGGAGTTTATTGGTCCCCACCATTACTGGGACTCTGCCCGAATGTGCTTTGCTTCTATTGCTCCTGTCATGCCTGTTCCTGTACCTCATAGATTTTGTGTCTTCCATTTATACATAAATTGGCTACTCTTATGGCCTCTCTTAGCCCCTGTACATGATGTGCAGTTGAATTTTTCTGTTTCTAATTCCATTAATCAATCCATGAATTCTCTCACTTTCCCCTCAGTTTGATCCTAAGAAAGAGAGAATCAGATTTCATTGGTTGATTGCCATTATCTCTGTGTAGGACATGTTTGCTCCTTGTCAACTCAGAGGTCACTGGCTGGCATATAGATTAGCTGTCCTCAGGCCAGTTGGACAGCTAGGATAAGGGCAGAAGTCACACCAGGGAGAAGACAATATGGCCACCGTTGTCATCCCCCTGTGTTAGTTGGCTGTTCATTACTGTAACAAACACCTGAGGCAGTCAGCTTATAGACAGAAAAGGTTTAGAGAGTTTTAGAGTTTTAGAGACTTCAGTCCATGGTTGGTTGACCCCACTGCTTTCGGGCCTGAGGTGAAGCAATGCAACATGGCAGGAGCATGTGGGGGAGGAAACTACTTATCTCATAGCAACTGGGAGGCAAAGAGTAAAAGGAAGAGGCTGGTGTCCAATATCCCCTTCAAGGACACGCCCCCAATGATCTAACTTCCTTCCACTAGGCCCCACCTCTTTTTTATTTTTTATTTTTTATTGTGGGTTGTTCAAAACATTACAAATTTCTTGACATATCATATTCCACACTTTGATTCAAGTGGGTTATGAACTCCCACCTTCACCCCATACACAGATTGCAGAATCACATCAGTTACACATCCATTGATTTACATATTGCCATACTAGTGTCTGTTGTGCTCCGCTGCCTTTCCCATCCTCCCCCCTCCCCCCTCCCCACCTCTCCCCTCCCCTCCCCTCCTCTCTCTCTACC
>NW_026000057.1:9892161-9907993 GCF_001458135.2 Marmota marmota marmota | reverse complement strand
TTTTTTGATATGTTTTTGTATCCGATTCGCCAGAATTTTGTTGAGGATTTTTGCATCTAGGTTCATTAGTGATATTGGTCTGTAGTTTTCTTTCTTTGAAGTGTCTTTGTCTGGTTTAGGTATCAGGGTGATGTTGGCCTCATAGAATGAATTTGGAAGTTCTCCCTCTTTTTCTATTTCCTGAAGTAGCTTGAAAAGTATTGGTATTAGTTCCTCTTTAAAGGTTTTGTAAAATTCTGCTGTATACCCATCGAGTCCTGGGCTTTTCTTAGTTGGTAGTCTTTTTATGGTTTCTTCTATTTCCTCAATTGATATTGGTCTGTTTAGGTTTTCTATATCCTCCTGACTCAATCTGGGCAGATCATATGACTTAAGAAATTTATCTATGCCTTCACTATCTTATAATTTATTGGAGTATAAGGATTCAAAATAGTTTTTGATTATCTTCTGTATTTCTGAAGTGTCTGTTGTGATATTTAGGCCCCACCTCTTAAAGGTGCCACTACCTCCCAAGAGCACCACAAGTTGGTGACCAAGCCCTTAACACATATTCTTTTGGGACTCATTTGAACAAACCTTAGTATCCCCTAAGCATAGCATCATGATTCTCATGTCAACTACACTTGTCCTTCTAGAAAAACACACACAGCTTTTCTCCTGTCACCTGGACTGCAAGCTCCATCAGAACAAGGGATGGGTCTTATTGCTCCCAACTGTGTCCTCAGAATATAGCATAAACCCTGTTGGTTCTCAAAACTATTCAAATTTTTTTTTTAACATTGAATGTCATGGAATGTTTTCTCTGCGCTTTGCCCAGCTCAATCCTCCTCCGTTGAGGCCAGTGGAAGAGATGAATTACCACCATGGCTCCCTCATGCTAGTTAACATTCTCTGTAATCCCAGAGCTTCAGGGTATACATCAGTCACATCATTCCTAGTTCATATTCTTCCTCTTGTTGTTTCTTTAATCACTGTGGTGGGTAGTGGTCATTTCTAGCAGCCCGAACTCTTTTCAACAGCTACTCCATATTCTGATGTTCCCCCGTGGTACACATCTCGAATTCCCATCAAAGAATGTCTACATTTTGCAGCCTCCTGTGCAAGGGTGCAGATGGTGATTTATAGTCTGCCAGTCAGACACACTCATGCGGGACTTGGATTCAGATCTGAGCTTCATGGGAAAAGAATCAGGACACGGGCCATTCATTTTGCTGGCTTGGGGGATGGCAGATGTGATGTGGTTAGGGTGGTGATAGCTTCCTGATGCAGAGGTTCCTGTCTGGCAAAGACAGCTTGTCTTTGGCAGGTTATTTTAGGGGAGTCCTGGAAGCTCAGGCTCCGGCCTGTTTCTTCCCAGTGATTTTGTGAGACATTAATAAACCTTCACCAATCCCCTTCCATTTAGCGACAATAGATTTTATTTGTCTACAACCAAGAACCTGCGTCTCTCAGACTGGAGCTTCTCAAAGGTGGAATCGTGCCCTGTCTTTGTGTGTCTACTGCTTAGAACAGGGTGTGGCATATGATAGGTTCTCCAAAAATGTTTATGGGAGATGTGGATTCACACATTGGACATCTGTTGGTTTAGGTGCATATGACTCTTCCAACTGATTCATATTTTTGAATACAAAACTGTTCTTTTGAGAAATCTAAGATAAATCTGCTTACACAGATCATTGCCCCCACCAGCAACTGTGTTAGCACTGTGTATGTCAAGTGTAATTAGACCTCCTTCCTCCCTCTGAGCGACAGGGGGGCGTCATCATCTTATTGTTGAACTACGATTTGTAGTCCGAGCTTGGAGTGAGACAGAAAGCAAGTGCCATGGCATTTGGTCACCATGAGATGAGGTTGGTGCCATCGAAAACTCCTGTTGTGGCATTTCCAAAATAGCCCCCATTTAACCAGAAGCAACTTTGATGATTGGCCTGAGGGGGAGAAAACAGCACTAACCACCTTAAACACACACACACACACACACACACACACACACTCATGAGACAAACAATGTTTATATGGCGCTTTAGAATGCTTCCCCCTGAATGTGGCGTTCTGAGAATTTCTTTCAACGCCATGATGAAGCCAAACTGGAAAGGCTTGCCTCGGGTGGACCCGGGAAGCCACCCCGCTGCCCCAGCAGGCCCTCCGCACGGACCTGTCCTGCGAACACACTCTTCATCCATCCATCGGATTAATGCAGAGCATCACGGGGAGCAGATCCGCTCTTCCTGAAACCTTCCTGAAAGCCGGAGATGTCATTAAGTGTTTCATTTCCACAGGGTTTCCCCGTTGGGACGCAGGGTTTATATAAAATCAGAGCAATATGCACTTGAGGTAACAATGAAGGAGAGAAAATAGCGAGAAAGCTGAAAGCAGAAAAGATTCAGCGTCGTCTGCTGAGAAACCTTGGATGGTTTTTAGGTCTGTTTCCTTGTAAACGGTTTTTCTTTTTCCTTAGCTCACCGGGAGTCCTGTTCTTGTCATTCACTTCTTGCCAGGCACTGAGGCTGTGTGTGGGGGGTGTTCCTTGTATTATCTCATTTAATCCTCTCTGGTGGTCGTCTAATCCAATGCTACAGATGAGAAAACTGCTCAAGTGAGAGGCCTTTGGGGCAAGGATTCACTCTCTGGATCTGTCCCAAATACTGGGTCCTCGCTGTTACAATCACCCAAGACGAAGGTCACTTCCAGAATCTTCTTCTTGCTCTTCCTTAGTACCTGAAGGGACTCAAAATCCTTTGTGGCTTCATCCTATTTCAAAATCCAGTCCTTTTGTACTCATTTTCAGTGGCCAAGCCCCGGAGTGTAAAGTCTGCTCATTATATTTGTATGATAATCCCAGTTTCCTAAACTCATTCCATAATGGTGAATCACGTTTCCCCTACATATGTTTGTCTTAGGGTGTGAACAGGCGCGTGTGTGCGTGCGTGCGTGTGTGCGTGCGTGTGTGTGTGTGTGAGAGAGAGAGAGAGAGGGAATTTCCACCATGTGGCTTCCAGCGCACACCTTTAGCTGTCTGCAGTGAGCGCTGTCTTATGAGTCTATGGTGTTTTGCACAAAGGTATCAAGAATCTGTTCCCTGTACTTAATCCTCCCCAGCAAGCTGTGAAGCAGATATTAATATTATTTTACACATAAAAATATCAAGGCTCCAAAATATGGCCAGGTGCTGTGGCGATGCTACTCCAAGTGGCAGAGTTGCCCTGGCAGCTACTAAGAGTTCACTGTCACCTTGGCTCCCCCGGCTCAGGTAGGAGAAAGACCCTCCAAGGCGACAAATCATCAGAAACAGGACCTGGAACGCTGTGCTGGATTTCCCACAAAAGCAGAAGTCTTCAAAGCAGGCCACAATTAGGTTTCTGGAGGCAGCAACGTTCCTTACGGTGGTTTCAAAGACACCAAAGCAACCAAATGGCAGCTCTGTTGAGCAAGCAGAACAACAAAGTGGAATCTCACCCTTTAGACTTCGCTTTTTGCATTTTTCGAGGAGCTTCCTGGGCAGACCTGTGCTTTGGGGGGCCGGCTGGTCCTAACACACTCTGGAGTTTAGTCTCCCCTAGCTCTGGGGAGAAGAGAGGTCTTCACCCGCAGGTAGGTCATTCTCCCCTTCCTTGGCTAATTGCTGCAGATCTTCCCACTCTCTGCAAATGGCAGATGACAAAACTCCCAAAGAAACTTCTATGGCTGCATTTGTCTGTATCGAGGGAAATTAAAATACCCACATTTGCATGCTCTGAAGTTTGAGACTTCATTTACATATCGTATTGATTTCCTCCCACCTCCCCAGTACACACACACACACACAGTCTTCTGCTCAAAGAGGAAGAGCATCAATCTGTCAGCACTCACCTGCATAACCCAGTGAACACTTAGGCTGGTTTGGAAACCCCTGGGAGGAAAAACAGCATTGCAAAATCCCGAGGCTGCCGTTAGTTTGATAGCTTTCTCTAAAGCCTTTCTATTTACTAGATTCCAAATTTGCCCAGTAAAATCAGTCTTACAATCATAAGCACCCAGCTATGGAAAGTCCCTCTGCATGATTTAAGGAGGAGAAAGTTTATTTCATTTTCTTGGAATTGTTGCCTGACATTTTAGGCAGACAGCTTCTGAACAGGGCTCGGGTAGATGGGAGAAATATTTACAACCTATAGACACTCACATATGTGCATGTAAGTGCCTTCATTTGTATGTTGGGAAAAGAAGAACTACCAGTCTTCTTTGATTACTCTGTCTAGTGTTCGGAATTCCTTCTTGGGTAATTCAGGACTTGACTCTAAGGAACAAGCAACAGAATTTAAAATAGTTTCAAAAGAATGAAATGAAAAAGTTGGTAAGATTTAGTTCATTTAGCTGAAAAGTCTAAAAGTAGTGAAGCATCATCAGGCATGGCTGGATCCGAGGGAATCATACAATGTCATCAAGACTTGGATTCGGTTCTTTATCTTTTCATGTTGATTACATTCCCATCCAACCTTGCTTTATCTGATTGTTTCAAGTTGGTAAGTTATAACCTGGGGGAGATCCCAGGTTATAACTTACCAACTTGACGGCTCCAGGGGAAGGAGAGTGTCTTGGTCAGTAGTTTTAGTAAATAGTCCTGGTTTGGTTCTGATGGGATCAGCTTGGTTCTTCCCTGAACCAGTCACTGTGGCCAGGGAGATAGAGCATGTAACAAGGTCAGGTCTGAGCCCACTCTTAAAGCTCAGAATGGAGTCGGCCCTACTTGTGCTGTGGCCTGAGCATAGAGGAGGGATGTGCTCCCCAAACAAAATACAATCTGCCAGGAGACGGGGAAAGATGCTGGCTAGGCCACGCCTACATATGTCCAGCACACTTACAGATCCTCAGGATAGGCTTCAAGACTGTTTCCATCTTCTCTGATTTAGTCCCACTGTTCTCTATAAAGTAATTTTTCAAAGATAGGGATCCTACTGGGAGGGAAGGCCTCCCCTCCCCAGTGAAGATGTCCTACTCCTTTACCTGATCTAGTTAGTCTTTTGCCTGACATAATAGACTAGCAGGTTATCAAAAATATCTGCTATGTGATAACATTTCATAGGACCTAGCACACGCACCCAGACGAGTGAGTAACTGCAAAACTAAAACTGGTGACATCCGAAGTCAGTTGATAGATGGTGTCAGTATTGATTTCTTGGCTGAAATAGTTTTCTATACTTATGCAGATATTATTCTGGGGGAAGCTGGGTGAGGGTCCATAGAATCTCTTTGTATTCTTCTTACATTGCATGTGAACCTATAATCATTTCAAAATAAGAAGTTTTTTAAAAAAGAAATGAATTCCCCTTTCCAGGGAAAAATTCATATTTCCCAAAGGCACTTATGGCCTATTTGGTCACATGCCTTTTTTGGTCTATGAAGTGTGAACAACACTGCTGACCTGAAGCATCTGAGCCAGGTCATTGTTCAACAAATTCTGATTTCCTCTGCTGCGTTGGTTGACAGGCAATGAATGGTCCAGATACTGGTGGCTGGGTGGGTCAGCCTGTGTCTTGGAGAAAAGTACAACTGGCTGACAACGGGCTTATGGTGTGAGCATGAACACAGCTTTTGTTACCAGAGCCACTGATATTTGAGTGCTATTTGTTGTTGCAGCATAACCTTGCAGATTTTGTAGTTTGCTTCAAAAGCATCTGGAGAGTTGGTTAAAGCAATGGATTTCTGAGTCTTGCCCCAGAGATATTGACTCAGAACCTTTGAGGTGGGGCCTAAGAATCTGCATTTTGAACAAGCTTCCATGTTAGGCTGCTGTTGCTCATGTGAGGACCTCACTTTGAGTAGCACTGACCCAGCCTAGCACTGACCTTCTTACCCGACAGACCTCTGATCCCTCGAACCTTCCCAAGTGTTCCTGTCCCTTGTATCCCAGAGTCTAGAGTTGGGCTGAGATCAGTGCCTGACCTGTGACAGGGACTCAGTGAATTAGTTGAGTTAATATGTTGTCTGGTGTAGCCTGTAATCCCAGTGGCTAGGGAAGCTGAGGCAGGAAGATCATGAGTTCAAAGCCAGCCTCAGCAACGGCGAGGCACTAAGCAACTCAGTGAGACCCTGTCTCTAAATAAATACAAAGAGGGAATGGGGATGTGGCCCAGTAGTGAAGTGCCCCTGGGTTCCATCCCTGGTACCAAATAAATAAATAAATAAATAATACATAAATAAACAATCTGGTGTTATTGATAGAACTTAATCTACCAGCCCAAGTGGAAAGATTACCTCTCTAGCCTTAAAATTCTAGTAAAATGGTTCTGATCATTATTTTTCCTGATTACAAAATAAGCAAATGTTCTTTATAGAAAAAATTATTTTCAAATACAAAAGGAAAAACCAACTCATGCTCCAGCCACTCAGAGAGAGATACTATTCACCTTTATACATATCTGCTAGAGTGTGAGTCTGGAAGGTTTCCCAATGGCCCATGCGTTAGAGGTTTCACCCCCAGCTGGGTGCTCTGGAGAGGTGACAGAAACTTTCAGAGCCAGGGCCTATGGAGGGGCCCAGTCACTGGGAGCATGCCTTGGAAGGGGAGCAGTGGGACCCCACTCTCCAGCCACCATGAGGTGAATCGCTCTGCTCCCCATGTGCTCCCACCAGATGCTCTGCCTCGCCACAGGACCAAGAGCAACGGGGCCCACTCACCCTGGATGGAAGCCTCCAAAACTATCAGTCAAATAAGACCTTCCTCCTTGGAAGCTGACTATCTCGAGTATTTATTAAAGTGACAGAAAACTGGCTGACCTGACAGTTTTCATATTTTTGTTTCCTCTTACCTACTCATATGCTCCTGGGATCACTGGGCACACACTTTTCCTGAGTTGTGATATTAACATTATCTGTGTGTATTTCTCCTCCTTCAGTAACATTCTGCATTATCTTTTCTCGCTGCGGCTCAGTGTCAGGCTGAGGAGCACAGAGCGTTTCTGATGCGGCTTTGGGCATCCATAGCCCGTGCTCAGCCTGGTTCGTTCAGACCTCTTGCTTCCCTTTGCTCACAACGGTCTCCTCCAGGCACCTCCCAGCTGCATTCAAACTCTGGCCCGAGGATTTTGCCAGGTGCCCAGCACTTGTGTACCTTGTTTTGTTCATTTTGATGCCGAAAGAGCCAGCACCCAAGCCTCACAGGCCCCTGGATTATCTAGAGCTGGGTTTCAACAGCACCTGAAGGACTCCTCATGCTAGCGCATACCCCACATGCTCTCCTGGGCCCGTGCTCCCTTCTCTCCAGCACGCACTGTCAGACACCGTGGTTCATTAGCGCGTAGTCAAGGCCCAAACCACCATGAATCTGGGCCTGGATTGGCGCCCTCAGAAGAGGAGCATCCGATTTGCTCCTGCTGTCACGAGGAGCACGCAGACACCGAGGTGATCATCCGGGAGCTCCACAGTGCAGACAGGTTGCCCTTGAATGTTCAACAAGACACATGGGAGCAAGTAAGCCTTATTGAGCACCTACTGTGTGCCAGGCCCCAGGAGAAAGCCTTCTACACAGTTCCCTTCCTACAATCTTCACGCCCCTCACACGAGCTAGTTTTTAGTTTTTATATTATAGATGAAGGAACTAAAAGTTGATAAGGTACTATTTGTACAACCAAAAGAAAGGAGAGGGACATCTTGTTTAATTTTCAGGGTTCATTAAATTAGGCAAATGAAAGAAGGGACAGGAGGATAGACTGAAGTGCTAACGCTTTCCGGCCCAGAAGATCTGAGAAATGTGTGCTCAGGGACTTACGCCACGAGAGAAAAGCTTGTGCTCAACAGTGGAGAGGCTATCAAGAGCCACATCCATCTCGCAACGGATGTGGTCATTGATATAGCCAAGATGGCCAGGATGGGTAGGGGGGTTAGGTCCTCAGCCTCCAGATCTCTCTCATCTTCTGAACTCGGCATCTTTCGGAAACTCTCCTAAACTCCACTCGGTTTCCTCATCTGTTCAAGAAAGGATGATTCAAACAGTGCCCGCATCCTGGGGTTGTTAAGCATTCAAAGACAAAGGAATATATAGGGGAATATATAAGTAGCTTGGAAAGTGCCGAATACCATAGGAAAGATCTGATGACTCTTAGCTATTAAAATAATTAGGAGTCTTATTTTACAGTCAAAAAAGAGGTAAGTGTAGATCAAAAGAAATCTTACATTTGCAGAGTGCTCAACTTCTTAGCTCCAAAGGTAGTACCCACTGAAAATACAAATAGACTAAAAAAAGGGTTGGATCATGAGTGGGTAACCTTTTCTCTACCATAAGCCCATGACACATAGAAGGGAAAAAATCCGTTTCTGGCCCCATGTAAGTCAAAGCAGCCATCAGAGGCTGTGAAAGGAATTCAATTAGTCACCGGTTGCCATGCCGATGCAAACATCACCCTTCCACCTACTCCACTATCAACACATTGGAATAAGTAACAATGATAATAGCATGCACTAAAAATGCTATTTTTAAAAAAGTTAAATGTACTTCTGTCAAAAGTCTAGTTTTTAGAAATAATTGCTGTAGGCCAGATAAAGATTTGCATAGGATCCCTAAAATGGGTTGAGTATCACCACGGAAGAGAGATCTTCTGTAGAATATCAAGGGACTCATAGGATTTTGAGGTTTTTGTTGGGGGAAGAGAGGGGGTGGGAAGGGAAAGTCCCCCTAATATTCCAAGATTAACCAAAATGTCTATTTGGGATATTAGAAATTGAGCTCAACACTGTAGTCTTGGTTATTACTTGATGTCTACAATTTGGTGATATATATTAGAACAAAACAAAACAAAACACTTTAGCTTAAGAATTAGGCTGCTCAAGCCCAGCATGGTGGCACCCACCTGTAATCCCAGCGGCTCCAGAGGGCTAGGCAGGAGTTCCAAGCCAGCCTCAGCAACTTAGCAAGGCCCTGAGCAACTCAGTGAGAAACTGTCTCTAAATTAAAAATAAAAAGGGCTGGGGATGTGGCTCAGTGTTTAAGCACCCCTGAGTTAGATCTGCAATATATATATATATATATATATATAAATTAGCTTCTTAAAATCAATTCTGAGAGAACCAATACAGAAAAACAAGAATAAGATTTATAATAGCAAAAATAAAAACAAGATAAAAACAAAAAAAATAGAAATAGGCTAAATATTCAAATTAAATCACTGTGCAGCCACATGCTGGAATATGATGAGCTATTAAAAATTGGGTTGTCAAAGAGCATTTGATGATGCAGGAACATGGTACGTCTTGTTGAGTGAAGCAAGCAGGTAACAGAGCAGGGGATTTGGTGAAATCCAAATTTGATGTATGCAATTCTATGCAAATATATGCATAGGAAAAACTAGTAGTGTGTTACTCCAAAATGTTAATAATGGTTATTTCTGGATGGTAGGTTTACAGGTGGCTTTTGTTTTTCCTTTGTGTCTTTCTATATCTTCAAAAACCACTTAGGATGATTGTATATTTTTTCTGTAATCAGAAAAAAAAAGATCCAATCACTGTTATTCACATAGAACCGAGGGCCCCTTCTGTGTCCAGTGGATAAGAGGGAAAAATGTCGAAGGGCTGCACCTGGGTCATCTGTGGCCAGGCCTCTGCCTTCCTCTGAGTGCCAGTGGTCACATCTGAGGGGGTGAAGCAGGATGACTGAAGTCAAGCCTGAGATGACCTGGGCTCCCAAAGTGTTTGTCTAGTTCCCAGAAGAAGCATTCTGCACACCAGGGTCTTGACCACACCCCGCCCTATTATTAGTAGTGCTTTGGTTCCTCTAATCAGTCTGCACATTTGGGTTCTTGAGATGAACTCAGACTCGGGCCAAATGGCCAGTTGGCTGTCTAATGGAAGTTTGAGAGGCAAGGTCATCACTGGGCTTGTGGATTCTCCACATATGTTTTTATGACCAAATAAACCCCCACCATGATGTTACCCTCTCTCCCACAACCCTGCCACATCCTCCAGCCCCCAGGAGCATCACAGGAAAATTAATCAGAGAAGATGTATTCCTAGGAGCAAATGTCAATCATTGCATTAAGAAATACCTGCAGCCAGGTGTGGTGATGTGCACCTATAATCACAAACTCTGGAGGCTGAGGCAGGAGGATCATAAGTTCAAGACCAGCCTGGGCAACTTAGAGAGATCCTGTCTCAAAATGAAAAATAAAAGAACTGGGGGTGTAGTACAGTTGTAGAGCATCCTGGGGTTCAATACCCAGCACCAACCAACCAACCAACCAACCAACCAACAAACACCCAATAATAACTAAACACCCATATTGATGAGAAAAGTGAACCTAAGTGATGAATATTTATGTTTCTGCAATATTTCTAAGTTCAGCCCTTCAGACACCTTCCCCAAATTTCCTGGAATGGAAATGCGGGTCCCACTATAAGCTGAATGAAATCAGCGTCTCTGGGAATGGGAGATAATTCTCTGCAACCCAGAATTGGAGAATCTCTTTCCAGAAATCAGAAAAGGCAAACAAAGAATGTCCAAGTATTTGGACTCAGCAGTGTACAGAGGGGTCCCCCATCTGAACTGGTCATTCTAGTTTTGTGCACTCATATCTACAAAGTGGACTCCACCACTTTAGCTCAGCTAATTTTCTCGACCACCTTCCAGGGAGTTATTAATTTTCCTGATGAAACTGAGAACAAGAGGTTTTCCTGGGCTTCATAGAAGAGCCCTTGTAGACACACTTGACCACGATGGCTGGTTCCATAACTTCCTGCATGTGCACAGTGCACGGCCAAATGAGGATTCAGCCCAGGGAGGCTTGTGCTACGCTTGCTCTCCACCCTCTTCATTGGACTCTGGTGAAGGGCAGTGGCTAGGCAGCCATGTCTCCACCATGAGACCCCTCTCTGGACTCCCACCCTCCATCACTTCAGCTAAGTGCTCTGCGTGTGTCGAGAGAGCTGGTTGCCCCCTCCATTAGCTGCCCAGCAAAGAACATTTTCTGGGCTCTTAGAAACTCGGCTGAGTCCTGTGGATAAATTCTGGCCATGGAAATAGAGGTGATGCCTTCCCTCTACCAAGGGAAAAAAGTCAAAATGGAGAAGAATTGGTTTGAGGTGTTTAAAATGGAGTCGGGAGTCCATTGTTAATCACATCTCAGATATGTCTGCAGCTGAACCTTTGAACGGGGCCAATCCTTTGGACTGGGTCAAAGCAGTTTCCTGGAACATTGTTTGTTAACCTCTGCTGACCTTCGTACAATGGACATCCCCCCAAATACCCAGGCACTGAGATGCATCCAAGCCCTTTCTTACAAGACAGGTTAGCTTTGGCCAGCACCAGTCATAATTCCTGACTTAGAAACGTACTTTCCAACCCCCCTTGCCGTTAAAAGGTATAAATGCAGCCACCATTTTGTAAAACCTCCTAGAACATTTTCAAGATTGCTTGAATCTGTGTTTCCTGGAATCTGAGCCTCATCAGTCCCCAAATAATGTCATTTTCTTTGTTCAGACTGATTTTATCCTCAATGAATATCTTCATCCTGCTCCTGCTGTGAAGATGTGGTGTTGAGCCATGTGGACCAGAAGGCCAAAGTCATCATCCTAAGAAGGACAGAGGAAGACAATGGATGGCGCCTAGGTCACTAACGCCTTTGCCCAACAGGGTGATGTGGCAGCACAGCCCTCCATCAAGTGTGGATCTTGTGTGAGCCACTGTTCACTGGGGGTCTCCTTGTCACACAGTAAGTCAAACTGATATCCCAACAAAGGCATGGAGCCAGCCCAAGTTTCCTCCTAGGAAATTGGAATTCAACACCCTGGAAATTATCGGGAGTGACAAGTTCATGGTCAAGGTCAGAGTCTGTGCCAGTCCTAACAACAAGCTTGAGTGTACCGAGGAGCCTGGCTAGTGGAGAGGAGCTTGAAGCAAGTGTGCATCAAGGAAGGAGCAGAGGAGAGGGCTCTGGGTAGAGGGTGGCTGCCTCCATTGTCAGTGACACTTCTGTCCCCAGAGTAGGTCCTGTGGCAACCAGCCTGCTGAATGTCATAAACTGCCCTGGGTTCTTTTTATTTGAGGCACGGTGACCTAGTTTCTCTTTCTTATAAGTGAGTTATAATTAAAATAAGATGCCCTTTGTTATTATACCACTCTATTATTTATTACATTACTATTATTGTGCTACTGTAAACGGTATTATTATAGCTCTTCAGGTCTCAGGTGCATTTTTTTTCTTTTTGCCACATTTTAATACTGCTGAAAATGGGATGTTCTTTTTATCTCACTTTTATCTCACATTAATGTTTAATGTGGTAAGTGCTTTACTGTCTTCTCTTGTGGCTGTTAGTGATCCATCTTAGGAGCACCCTCTGTCATTGGTACGAAGGCTCCCCCGGAAGGGCTTTGTTCTTATGCTCACGACAGTGTTGGGGACACAGCAGAGGCTCCGAAGATCTTCCGTGGAGGGAACAACGCCCCAGACGTGGTGTCATGGAATCCGGAGTCATCACAGGGGAGCACACGGAGGAGCCGCCCCCACGCTCTGCCCCGCTCCTCTGGATCTGAACCCACACTTTCCACAGCTACATCTGGGGTAGCCCCAGCTGCCCCCAACCTGGGCACATTTTTCTTCTTCTTTTCCTTTATTTTAAATCCTGCCCCAACTTTAAATCTTTGCTCCAGCTCCACCTCCTTGGAGTGACTTCTTAGAACCCCCCCCTCATGTATGAACACCATGACAGCCCCCCCACCACTCTGCCATCCCATGTCACCCATCGGAGAGGACAATGGAGCATCAGTTCTTTCTCGGGTAACATCAGAGCTTTTCTTGGAAGTCTGGCAGAGTGTGCAGATGGGGGCATTCTCTCTCCATGAGCCCTCCCCACCCCCTTCTGGGCATGGTGTTGAAGGGAGGTGGCCGGGTGGCCTTGCCTCCTGACCCTTGTGCTAGGAATCCAGTGGGAGACGAGGCACCCGACCCTTTGGAAGCTGGACACTTGGCTGATTTCAACGTCGTCAAGGGCCGTCGGGGCTGGTGAGGGGCTGGGCTGGCCGGCCCGTGTGGACTCTGTGGGCTCCGCTAGCACGCGCGGCACACCCACCTGCTGGATGCCCAGAGGCAGAGTAACCAGGAACTTGAGGCTTTCCAAGTGAGCGACACAGCCCAAGATGAAAACAAGCACATGCGCTGGAGGTTCTCACCGCAGGCTCGGGCTGGGCCTCCTCTCTTGTCCTTGCCCAGCATGGCTGCACTTTGAGGAGGTGCCCACAGACCCAGGTGCAAGGGACACGCAGGCCTGGGGGCTGCTTCCTGATGGGGAGTTCCCAGCTGGGAAGAGAAGGGACAAGCTCCCGACCCGGTGTCCATCTTCAGTCCAGGTGCTGTCCTGGAAGTCCGGGCCACTTGACCCTGCAGGTGAAGCCTAACCCCCAGTTCCTTCAGATTTGGGGCTGGCCCTGAGTGACCTGGGAGGGAAGAGTAAACTCTTGTCCTGCCTCATGGGGGACAACTGGAAGCCAGGCAAGGGCCGCCCACATTCTCCAGAGTCACCCATGGTCCAGCTCAGTGTGGGTCAGGGAGGGCTCCTCCTGACTCTGGGCCAGAGGAGGGCAGCCAGAGGGAAGATCGTGGGCCTTGGTGGCCAGCACCACAGATGGAGCAGCTTCAGGCGATGGTAGTGCTGGCTGTGGCTGGACATGGATGGTGGGGCTGAGGCATGGGCCTTGGTCCCCAGGAGCCCATGGGTGCCCTTCAGGAGAGCAGCCAGGGGACCAGGGTGTGGGCTAAGAGTTCTCCTTGGCATGAGAAGCAGGACTGCAAGGACTGGAACGGACTTTGACCTGAGGATTCTGGGGCCAGTGGTTGTCACCTGGACCCTGCCCCGTCCTGTCCTGGTGAGATGTGCAGCCCGGAGCAGGAGAGGGGTGTGAGGGATTCTCAAGCTGCCCTTAGAGTTGCCCAGGCAGGTTTACAGACTAATTACAGGGGCCCTGGTGTGGAGAGTGTTTGCATATGATTTGCATATGATTTGCACATGAATAGCCTGCACTATCTGTTCCCAGGAAATTTTCAAGTTAAATATTAATTGTTGCTGCCCTCAGGGTTTTTCTGTCTTGATTTTGCTTTCTCTGTTTCTTCTCACCCACACACTGTTAGTGACTCAGATGCCTGCGTGGCAGGGAGGAGGAGGGAGATGCCAGGGCTAGATGAGGGGAGGACCAGGAGGAGGAGGAGGGGGCCAGGTGAGAGGCGGGCTGTGGGGGTGGGGAGTGCCGGGAAGAGAACACACCGCGGCAGTCAGAGGCAGGTACTGGGGAGCTCAGACACCCACGACGTACAAAAGGCAACAGGCACCCACAGCAAGGGGGCAACCAGTCTGCAGGAGAAACTTCCCAGAATCCTCCTGGCTCCTGTCAGCCTCAGATCTCTCAGCCGTGTGGGGAGCTCTGGTTCCTTGGCCCCACCCAGACACTTCCTGCCACCTGCCAGGCTCCCTTCCTCCCACCAGAGGCCCTGGCCAGAAGCAGCATGAAGACAGGACTATGGCTAGAGCAGGCAAAGCAGCGGTTAGCTCCCAGGATCGAGGCGAATGGTGGCTGGATACGTTTCTGGTCTGTGTTCTGTTCACTGAGCACCTTTGGGCAAGCGACTGCTATGATTTGGATATGGTTGGAGTATGTCCCTCCGAGGCTCATGTGCTGGAAGCCTGGTCCCAAGGTTAATGGTATTGAAAGGTGGTGGGGCCTGTAAGAGGGGCACCTGGTGGGAGGTCTTGGGTCACGACCATCCTCAGGAATGGATTGCCCTTGGTCTCCCAGAGTGGGCTGGGTCTCTGTAGGAATGGATGTGTTTCTTGGAGAACGAGTTGTCCTAAAAGAGCAGGGGTGGTCCCTCCCTTCTCTCTCTCTCACACGCGCTCTCACTATGGGATGCCATCTGCCATGTTGAGACATACCCAGAAGGCCCTCACCAGACACCAGCCACATCTTGGATTTTTCACTGTTTATAAGTACCTAGCACCGGGCATTTTGTGATAGCAATGCAAAAAATGACAAAGGCAGTGCTTTCTCTCCTCCCCATGGGTCTCAGTTTCCTCTTCTGTAAAATGGAGTTGCCAATAGTGCTGAGTGTTGGTGCTGAGCAGCTGAAGTCAGCTGCTCTGTGCCAACCCTCAGCCTTGAGCCGGCCTGGCTGAGCTGCAGACGTCCAACCCCAGGTGTGGGACTCCTGGTCGCAGCTGTGAGCAGTGCAGGGCGCCTCTCCCAGCGCTTGGTCCTGGGGCTTCAGCCTGAAGACTTCCTGAGGCAAAGCTGCACTAGTTCTGTGTCCTGAGGGCAGCTCCTGCCACACACGTGAAACCCCATAAAGGATCTCTGGGAAGGGAGCTCAGAGCTTTCCCCGCGGCACCTCTGTTCTTGTCCACATCTTTTCAGGAGAAGGGACTTCCTTGGGCCACCTCAACTTTGTCCTCTGGGTAGCATGACCTGTAACTCTGAGACTCGTCAAAGATTTTAGCAGGTGCTCCCTTCTTGGGTCTCTTCCTCCCCAGCTCTTTTTAGGCCAAATATTTTGCTCTTGCCCCAGAACAGTGGGGGGGGGGGCATGTTATGGTGTGGATGGGAGGTGTCCCCCAAAAGCTCAGGTGTAGACAGTGCGGGAAGGTTCAGAGGAGAAATGATCTGGGTTATCAGAGCCTTAACTCAACCAATAAATTAATCCCCTGATGTAATTAATCCCCTGATGTAATCCCCTGATGTAATGAGTGGTAACTGGAGGCAGGTGGGGTGTGGCTGGAGGAGGTGGGCATTGGGGGCGTGGCTTGGGGCTATATATTTGAATCTGGTGAGTTCAGTCTCTCCCTCTCCCTCCCCCTCTCCCCCTCCCCTCCCTCTCCTCTTCCC
>NW_026000057.1:9687484-9892156 GCF_001458135.2 Marmota marmota marmota | reverse complement strand
TCCTCTCTCCTCCCTCCTCTCCTCCCTCCCTCTCTCCTCCCCCTCCTCTCTCTCTCCTCCCTCCCTCTCTCTCCTCCCTCTCCCTCTCCCTCTCTCTCCCTCTCCCTCCCTTCCTCCCCCCCCTCTCTTCTGATCACCAGGTGAGCTGCTTCCCTCTGCCCCACTCTTCCACCATGATGTTTCTGTCTCACCTCGAGCCCCGAGGAATGGCGCCTCCTGTCTATGGACTGAGACCTTTGAAACTGTGAGCACTCCAATAAGCTTTTCCTCCTTAAATTTATTCTGGTCGGGTCCTATAGTCACAGCAGCAGAAAAGCTAACTAAAACAGGCCACCAGAGTGGTGTCCCCTGAGCCACTGTTGAGGTGAAGGATTTCCCTCTGCAGTTTTCTATCCCAGCCCCTGGTGTAGTCCAGAGTCCTTCCAAGGGACGTGAAGACCACAGCTATCGTTAGTTACATGTGCCAGGCACTCTGTGAAGTGCTTCAAGTACAGGCTTTCTTTTCACCCTAACAGGTCACTGCTGTGGGAATCAAGGCTTAGAGAAGCTAAGGAGTTTTGCCCCAGATAACTCAGCTTTTATGTGGAGGAGCCAGGATGTGGCCCTGGCTGCTTGTTACCAACTGCTACTGGGCCATCTCTCTACAAATATTTTCCTCACAATTGGATTTCTTTTCTTTTTTCTTCTAAGTGATCATTCAACACATGAAGACTTCTAGAAAATATCTGACTTCTCTGTATCTGCATTGTAAGCACTATTTTGGTATGTGTCCTTACTAATTTTGTTAATCAGCTTTCTGTTACTGTAACAAAATACCAGAGATGATCAACTTATAAAAGAAAATATTTATTTTGGCTCCCAGTTTTGGAGCTTTTGGTCTATGACAGATTGGCCCTGTTGTCTCACCCTGTGGTGAGACAGCACATCATGGCAGGAAGTATATTGTTGAGAAAAATGTTCACTTCATATCTGGAATGTGAAAGAGAGAGGAAGAGACTAGGGTCCTACAATCCCCTTCAAGGACACACCTTCAATGACTAGAACACACCAATGTGTCTACCACCTCTTTAACAACACCAAGCTGAGATTTACATCTTTAATACATTGGTTGGTGGGGTACATTCAAGATTCAGATTCTAGCATAAATATAGCAAAATCTCATTTCTTTAGGCTTCCTTTGGGAATCTAATGGCTTCAATTTTCTCAGGGCTGGGAATGTTATTTCTGACCTGTCTTCTGTAGAGGTTAGCTCACCTCCACCAGCACCCACAGGAGACAAGAACACCAATTTCCCCCCATCCACAAGCTCCAAGCCACATTCCTCTTCCTTCCACATCCTTATCCTGAGACCTGCTCACACTGCTCTGCCTCAGGCCTGCCCTGGGCTGAGTACCTTCAACATCCCGGAAGCTGGAGTCCCAACATCCCAGGAAACACAAATTCTGGATGGACTCTGGTGGTCCAGGAGTTTCTCCCAGGACAAGAAGCAAGGCCCTGTCTAAACTGCTGAAATGGCCTTTAGTGACCATAACCTTATTGAGGCTGCATCCAAACATTGTATTCAGAAAAAAAAAATCTAGAACTTTCTTTGCAAAACTCAACATGCACTGATATGCTTAGGGAGGGCTTGTCTTATTAGGAAAATGGTTGATTAATTTTTCATTTTCTTCATCTCTCCAAGGAAGCATCTCTAGCGTGGTGTTCTTATATAAAACTCCAGGAGCTATGGTATATGAAGAGGCTCAGTCAATTCTGCTTTATTGGAAACATCCAGCAAATGATTGCCTCTTTACTTTGTAGGTTTAAAAGAAATTTTCATCAGAAAAGAGGAGGTTACTTATGGGTTTTCATGTTTACCTGGACAAGGGTAGCTACGGACTTGCGTGGCTGCTGGTGAGGTTAGAAGGTTCCATCCCATCAGGAGGAACCCAGGAGCAGCCTGTGCGTGGCAGAGGCCTGGATCAGGCTCCAGCCACCTCTGATGGCCTCCTGACTTTCACTTGCCTTCTCTGGCCCTCAGCTTTGGCAAAATGAAGATGTTGGCTTAGATCCTCAGTTTCTAAACTAATATTATGGAACTCCTCTCTCTGAGGATGTTGCTCAGTGACAGAGTGCATGCTTAGCATGTACAAAGCCCTGGGTTCAATTCCAAGTGCATGTGCACATACACACACACATACACACACACACAAATAAAAAAAAATTAAATTATGAAACCTTTTTTTCAAAAGAAATCTTTTGTATAAAACCGATCAAAGGGAAACTGCTTTGGCTAAATATGTGTTCTCTGCAGATGAGTCTCTCAGAACCCTAGGGAACCTGATGGGTAATATTGGGGGAATCACTGCCCTCCAGGTCTCTAGGTGCCCATCATCTCCAGAGGACCCAAAGGAAACCCTGGTTCTTGCAATTTGAATTTGGTCTTAGTCCAGACAGAGGCAGCCAGAGGCCCTGAAGGGATGGGCCTCTAGGGAGCTAGAGGGCATTGTGGGTGGAACTCGTGGGCACCACATGCAGGGGGTCTCTTTCCTGACTTTTTCTTACCCTTTGTCCCACTTTCTCATTCTCTTTCTTTTCCTTCTTCCTTTGGCACTTGGAGGCAGGACTCCACACCAGTGGTGAATTTCTAAAACCTGCTGTCAAGTTCTAGTCTAGAAAGATCCCCTGCACATGATGAGATAACTACCCAGCATGCTCGGCGACATCCCACCAACAGCCAGGGCCGTGGGGAGCATGGTCACAACAGGGCTCTCTGTTGGGGATGGGTGGGGAGAGAGGGTGACAAGCAGGCATTATTTCTTGAATTTATTGCCTCTTCTACCTGAGGCACAATGTCCAAGTTGCTGGGAGAAACGTCTTTCAATGTCCTAGATCATTAAAACCCAATAATCTCTTTGAAATGGCTTAACTGCTTCCTGCAAGGAGATAAAGTAAATAAAACTGTCTGTCTCTGTGTCCGCTGTCACTGTATTGATGCAGCATTTCTTTTTCTTTATTTCTTTTTTTTTTTTTAATAACTGCATTCATTTTATTTCGGGCCAGTGTATGGACGCCATACTGGTGGTGTATAAACTTGGTGATTAAATCCTGTTATCTTGACACTATAGGCAGAATGGGAAGTGGTTGTGATGCTCTGGAGAGGAAAAATACCATGAGGAGAGTCGAGATTTGTTTTGTATTTTTTAAAAAATCATTTTCCCGGAGTCTTTTTTTAGTACTAGATAGTTGACAGATGCCTGACAAACAGAGAGATCCTTCTGTGAAGAAGGATTCTAATGAGTCCTGGGAAATATTCTGTGCTTTGTAATGCGCCCCAGCAGAGCAGAAGTGTATGATATTTGTAATCCCACAGAACCGGAATTTTATCTAAACTCAACGACTTACTAGCTGTGTGGCCTCAGGCAGGTGACCTCTCTTCTATTCAGGGTATTTGTGGCTACAATAGGAAAATAATCCCAGCCCAGGGTGACCATATAATTAAAGAAAGTGTTTTATATTGTATATTAAGAAGTTCTGATTTAGATGTCACATTCAGCAGCTTATCCATGGACACGAAGAGCCTACATTCTTTCCAGCACTTTCCTTCGTCTTCCTCAGTGATTGGCCTGGATTCAGCCTAGGCCCCCGTGATTGCAAGATGGCTGTCTAGATTTGCAGGAATCCCAAGTAGACCTAACAATATCCAGTAGAGAAGAGAGTCATCTCCTTTATCAGCAAGGAAGCATTTCCTGCAAACTCTCTAGAGGGATCAACATCACCTTGGATTGGCTAGAAGTGTGTCCATGCCTACCTCTCAACCAATCATGGCAAAGAGGCTGGCGATTGGCCCAGATAAACTATAGGGTCCTCCTCTTCCCTCCTTGGCTGGCCATGGGCCCCCTGAAGCTCATAGCCATGCAGAGAAGTCTGGATACTAAGTACAAAAAAAGGTTTTATTAGAAAGGTGGATGAGAAATGAGTGGTTATTGAGCCAGCAACTGATAGCACCTACTTTAATCTCTTAGAATCTTGGCCTTTTCCTTGATAAAATTATGATTTTAAATACCCTTGTAAAACCTTTAATAATCCTATTGTGAGGACTGAAAGAGATGGGGGAATAAGTGTTCATTCCAATCCTTTCTTATGTAGAAACAATGTAAGTAGCTACAGAGCTGATCTGGGGATGGCCAGCCTCTTCAGAAGAGGTCGATGGATGGGCATGGGTATGTTTTCCATCCAGTCTTAAGAGGACCAAAGAGTCATGCTTCCATTACAAATGGCAGATGGCTGCCCTTGGCCAGCCCTCTAGGTGGCCTGCAGTTTTACCTCTTGTATCTGCCTTTCCTTTTTTTAGTATGTCTGTGAGTCTGCTTTGCAATCCATAGGAAGAGTGATACGGACAAAGGCTGCGCCATCTTGGAGCCACCCTGCAGGAGCTCAGGAGAGGGAAAAGAAGTGCTTTCCTGAAGTCACCGGACGTTCTCAGATTAGTCAACGGGGTGGGATGCTGGAGGCTGGAACCTTCCTTAACTTGGTCAGCTCCCTTGTTTAACACAGGGAAAGCCCTTCTAAACCTGAAACTGGGAAAAAAGGATCCATTATGGATACTTCTTCCCATCCAACCTCTCTCTTTGATGTACTCTTGCCCATGAAATTCCCTCTCCAAGTCCCTTGTCCTTCATCTTCAACCTCCTTCTTTGGGAGACCCCACACCTCCTCAGAGGAGCCCAAGGTGCCACTTTCATCCCTTCCTATGTCTTACTGACCACCCAAGAAGAGAACAGGTTCCATAAGCGTAAGTGGGAGTTGCAGGGGCCAAGTGATGCTAATTCCTTGCTAGCACACCTCACAGGTGAGGTGCATCTCACATGGGCTGGCTTAACTTGTCTGGGAAACTACACAATTTTAATTTGGGCAAAGGAAATAGCATTGCTCCTATTAGAAAATCTTTGTTCCTGCCCTTTTCATAACATTATTTCTGGCCATTATTGTGCTAAGAAGCGTTTGCCTTCTTTCTTGAATCTGCTATTGTACAACATTCCAAGAGCCACACGTTGACAATTAAATGGCTCATTCTGTGGTACTCATGAGGATGGCCCCTGTTTAATTATATGTTCTTGAAAAAAGAAGGGGGAGAGAGTCAGTTTATTTCACTATATGCATTTTTGCATTGGGCCTGTGAATGAATTGTTTATTTCATGAAAACTTAAAGTGTGGTGCAAGAGGCCTGTTTGCCACATGATGGAATACCAGAACGACCGGGAAACACAGTAGGTTTGACCAAGTCCATTTAGGACATGGAAACTAATACCAGATTATAAAGCAGAAAGTGGAATTTTCAAATTCTTGTCCTAAGGAGTAGAAAATATTAAAATTATAAACAGCTTTAAAAAGATCAGATTTGCATATGGTGTGATTATTTGCCTGGAAACCAAAGATATTTACTAATAAGCTATCAGAATTAAATATTTCCTATAAAGGCCAGGTAAAAGGAAGCGATACAAAGATCAGTAATATTCCTGTATGCTTGGATTATTCAGTCAGAAATATATGAGGGATGATATATTTGTCTGTATGAATATATCATGAAATGAACACAGACTTTGGTGTGGCCTACCTTCCTTTGACCTAGTAACCAGATGTAACTGGGCACATTTGACCTCAGGAAGGGCTTCTCAGACCCCTTAAACAGCTGAGGTACCCCCTCATGTGTTTCTAGAACACCCCATAATTACCTTGCTTATTATAATTTCCACTTAATACTTAGTGGTAAGTCTAGTTTCTTCACTGGACCTTACATGGGAACCCAAATGTGTTATTATATAAGGCATTAGGAATTTAGTAATGAGCAAGGATAGGGTATCTGGCTCATTACTAAATTCCCAATGCCTTATATAATATTGTTGAGTGGAATTAACAAAATAGAACATTACTTAGAAAAACCTCTCTTTAGAGAAGAATGTATGTCCTCTGTGAAGAAAAAAATTATAAACTTTATAAAAGATAAAATATATTTGAACTGGCCAGGCACCTTGCCCTTCAATGGAACACCTGGATATGGTAAGGTTGTTCTTTCTGCCAAGAACTGTCTAATATTCATGTGTTGAAGACTAAAATCTTCACAGAAATATGGGGGGAAATATTATGTGTCAGGGTCTGTAAACAAGTCTGGATGGCGCCTGGCATTTTGCCAGAGGGAGTGGTTTGAGAAGTAACGCCAGCGAGCCATTAAGTGTGGAGATTCCTTATTGGTTGACTGCTGTATCTAGTTTATGTTAATTAAGATAAGCTGTGTGGAATGTATATATACCCCTCCTGTCCTACAATAAACGGCTCCCACTCCTGCTGTATCAATCTACACAAGTTGCTCGTCACCCCCCGGTTATTTTGCTGCAGCCGGACTGCGGCAATTATGAAAGAATTTTGGAAGGGAAAGATTATAAGAGAAAATTCTTGTAAACTAAAGGATGAGTGCCCTGTGGGTGGGACATCTTTTTCTTTGACCCAGTCTCTCTCACAGGGCACAGCAGGGTGACCCCCTCTCCCCTCCTGCAGGGTTCTGTCTGGAGGCAGGCTCTCCAGGGTAGAAGAAAGACCCAAGTAGAAAGTCCCAGGGCAAATGGATCTCTGAATATCTGTTCTCATTGCAGAAAGCAGTGAGAGAGAGCTCAGTGTAGATGAGGATGGGTAGGTTCATGATTGCTCTTTGGGAGATTGGCAGTCACATGGCTGCCAGGATAGGGCATTCACAGTCCAGGACCTGGACGGGATATCCCTGGAGCTCATGGTTCTATGCAAGCAATGATGAGCTCACCTGTGTCTCTCCCTTGCAAGGGCCCTCTCCAATGGCTTCTCTGGACATCTCTTATTCTTTCATTGTCCTTCCTCTGTTCCTTATTTCCCTGATCATTGTCTTGCTACAGAATCTTCAATCCCAAATACTTGGGCAGTATCTTCTGGGAATAGGGGTGATCCTGTGACTTCATTCTGTAGGATCTCTCTAGGAGGGTCTTGCTGACTCCTGCAGCTCTTCCAGGCTTCTTGCCCAGGATTATCTGATCCTCAAGACCATTGCATTCTGAATAGGGTCTCCCCATCTCCCTTGGATACATCTGGCTCCCTTGACATAGGTGTAGCTCTCAGTACAAAGACTCAGGAAGAACAAAACCAAATGAAGCACTGAAATATCTCATTCTTGAACTCAAGCAGGGTTTAACACCATGCTCTCTCACCTCAAATTTCATTGAATCAAACTCTGTTTAACTTCATAAAAAAAGATACACATCATGTCACTCTACTATGTCCTTCAAGTTGGGACATACGTTATATTGTTGAATGCTATTCTATCAAGCATTTAAGCCATTGAAAGAGCTCCTTTAGTTATTACTAAGTCCTATCAGGCAATTCCAGTGAACTTTTCACTGGACATGGAAACGCAGATATCCCACTGACTGCAGTTCCAGTGATATTTTTGGACCAGAACAGAAAGATAATTTCCCCTTCTCCCATTTTGCTTCCAAATGGCTCCAGCTTCAAATGGTTGGTAACAATAGGGATGAAGGTTAGAATTTGCAGAAAAACAAGTACAGGTGGGGGATCTAAGGTCCAGGAAAGAGAAAAGAGGAGTCCAGTGGTTCTAAGGCAGCCCCTGAAGTCAGGAGTGTGGACTCAGAAGGCAAGTGTGGGGGGTAGTGGGTGACATGTACCTGGGGAAAGGTTGGGAGCAGTTACCTGGAGCAGGTACTATTTGTTGCTCCTTCAGGTCACAGGTGGGTTTGGTTGGAGTGGAGAAAGAATAAACAAGACTATAGGGCTTAATTCCATGGAGACTTGATTCCCTCTGTTTCTCATTGGGAAGTGGAAGCCCATCTTCTTACTTCCAAGCTCTGGGGACCGCTGGTATCTTTTGTGTTTAATATGAATGAACCCCTCCCTGAAGACACTTTCTGATCCCATTTTTCATGGAGAACCAGCACCATATGGAATTCTTCAGAGTGAGTTCTGACTACCTTGAACATGGTGGGGACCTGAACTGTGTTCGGTATAGGGAACTGCTGGTTCCTTCTTATGGAAGAGCAATTGACCAGATACCCTGGCTGGTTTGTTTCTTCCTGTTTTAGTAAGATTTTTTACTGCTGTGACTAAAGGATCTGACCAGAACAATTTTAGGGGAGGAAAAGTTTATTTTAGTGGCACACAATTTCAGAGGTCTAAGTCCATGGTCAGCCAACTCCATTTCTTAGGGCTCAAGGTGAGGTGGGAAATCATGGCGGGAAGAGTGTGGCAGAGGGAAACAGCTCACATGATGATCAAGAAGCAGAGAGAGATTCCACTTGCCAGATACAAATATATACCTGAAGTTATTCCCCAGTTCCCACCTCCTTCAGCTACACTCTTCCATTTCAGTTACTACTAGTTAATCCCTATGAGGAGATTAAATTACTGATTGGGTTAAGACTCTTATAACCCAATCATTTCTCCTCTGAACCTTCTTGCATTGTCTCACATGTGAGCTTTTGGAGGGGCACCTCACATCCAAATCATAACATTGCTGCATCCCATCCTCATCCTTGACCTTGGGTTGCTTCCTTCTCACCTGTGGAAGCTCCCAGAACCCTGTATGGCTGGAGCTGTGCATCAGTCAATGACCAGTAATAGTAAGAACTGGATTTGAAATCCTAGATTTAAATCCCAGTTAAGCCATCCACTCTTCAGGGGACCTTGAGCCAACATGCAGCCCCTCTAAGCTTGAGTTCTCCCATCCACAAAGATGGCGCTAGTAATACTTACCTCCTGGGCTTGCTGTATAAAGAATAAATGAGACACTGTCCAGGAATATACCAGCCCTTGATCAATAAATCTTTAATCACATTCACAAGTCTTGTAGAACAGAGTTTAATTTATCATTCTCCCCCAGAAATGTCACCTGGTTTAACCCTGTGGGTAGGGATTGCACCTCCTCTCTGCCTCAGCTACTCGCAGGCAGGAATTGATTGAAACTCACCCAGTGAATCTCAAAGTACATAGTTTGGGGGCTGCAATGGAAACCCACGTGAGAGCTCCCCCAAATGCCCACGTGGAACTGACCAAGGAACATCCATCAGATTCCGCCTTCACGCTTCTGCTCGCCGGGAGTCACACTGTTAGCAGGTTCATCCTCGAGTGAGAAAGTGACTGCATAACTATGATCTCTACACACCCCCACATGGGTTAAAAATATGGCCAATATCTACTTGCCAAGGACAGGCCTAAGCTGTTTTCTTAAAAAGATATATTTAGACCTGACAGCAGATCCCAGTATTCGCTGAGCTAAAGGAACCCGAGTCTGAAATCATAGCTTTTCCACCTGTGAAGGACTCTGTGCTCGGTGGAGTTACGGTTTTGACAGGTGAGGGGAGGCAGCTTCCAGAAAGCCTTGTTAATTCCGGAGGTGAAATAGTAGGATTGACACTTACAATGATTCCCTACAATAAGGCCATTGAAATAATGTTTGTGAAGGGGGCGAATGGAAATGGATTCTGATATCTTCTGTACGTATTGACAATGCATCCCGTTTAATAACCATTCTGCGCCCGATTCTGCTTCATTTGGTGGCCTATTCTTCTCTTGATATCAGGACATGACTCCTATTCAACTTAGGGAAGAGAAGAGGGAGACCTTCACCCTGGCTTCAGATTTCATGACCCAGTAGGTTTTTGTTTATAGGAACAAAAATTACCAGGTCAGTGTGATTCTATATCCTCTTGTTCCATAGTCCTACTATGTGCAGCTGAGAATATTTGGAGGTGGATTTCAAAAAAGAGGGTGGAGAAGCAAAAGAAGTCAAGTTAAGATCCCACACCAAGCCTTTTTACAAGAAGGCAGACTTAACTGGACAGCTCTTGCTTTTTTTTTTTTTTTTGCAGAGAGAATTTTGTACTTGACTTTATCCTTCTTGGCACTTGGTTGGGTTGGATTGAGAACCACATTCAGAATTGAGTTTATCCTTAGTTACTTGGCTTGTTTTCTCATGAGTTATGACTTGCCAGGAAGCTCAAAGATTCTGGACCAAGCACATAGACTTTGAAGTCTATCTTTACTTTCCCATATCTTTATTGACCTGTCTGGAGGGCAGGGAGTAGCTTCGTCCTCATCCACAGCACCATCTCCCTGCAGGGCCCTTTGAGAAAAACTCCACATGGCACTTAGGTGGCGGAGAAACGCAGAGAGTCCTTGGTTTACAAAGTCAGCATTCTGCAGCCCTCCTTGCAAGAACCCCAGGACCCAGCTTCTAGAAGAATCTCAGAGTGGTTCCAGTTCTCCTGCAGGAATGGAGGCCACGTTGCTGGAGGAACATATCCCAAGTCATATCCAGGGTTTGAATTTGGTCATAAAAGTATGAGTCGAAGCCGTCGGTGGTTTTGTAGATTTGAATGTGACTCAGATCTGTGCGTGTCTTCATTTCCCTTTGTTGAAAGCATGCACATACCCTCCTCCTTTCTTTTTTCTCTCTGGCTGCAAGCAGTAAAAGGGAGGACTCTTTGCTTTCTCCAAACCTTCAAAGCCCTGCTACTGTCTACTGGAAAGTGCTAATTTCTGAGTCTCCGGAGGATTCTCACTTCTTTGTGGATCAGTCTGAGCTTTGGTGCTTTGGGCTATAATCAGTCTTATTTTTCATCTTTCATCTCTTTCCTGCCAGTGACACATGCTGTTCCCTGCCAGTTCCCACTTCCTCTATCATCCATCTATCTCTATCTACCAGACTATCTATATATATCTTCCTGTCTGTCTCTATCTCTCTCCAGCTCTACGCTCAGAGTTGACAAATGCTAGTGAGACCCATAAGAAGGAAGAGCCCCACTGACTTTCCTGTGGTTGATGTGTTTCAGACTCTACCTGAGATGGTGCCCAGGATAGCCTCTACCAGACCTCCTAGGGAGAGTTTTATTAGATTTTCGAGTCTTCTGGGAAGAGATCAGAGAGGGAAGAGGATGCCAATTTCTGGAGAACTTCAGAGATGATAGGCCTCTTCTTTGGAAAGGCTAAAATCTTCTTTTAGTTCATTATTTATTGAGCACGTTTTAGGTGTTGGGCACCATGCCAGGCATTCAAAGTTCAAAGACAGAAAGGTCATTGCCTCTGGACTTCCAGGGCTGCTCAGCAAGTCTAGTGGATGAGAAATCAAGTTGAAGATATTGCAGATTAATAAACATTGGCTGGCTAATGCAAACTGGCTTAGAGAAAGAAATGAGTGTGCCTTAGGCAACTTTCCATTGTGGTGACAAAATAACTGAGATAACTGACTTATAAGGAAAAAAAGTTTTATTTTGCCACTCTGACAGTTTCTGAGATTTCAGTCCATGGCTAGTAGGCCCAGTTGCTTTGGGGTTTGTTGTGAGGTAGAACATCATGGCAGGAGCTCAGTAGAAAGTAACTCACTGTATGGTGACAATAAAAAAAAAGAGAGAGAGAGAAAGGGGCCAGGGTCCCCATATTCCCTTCAAGGGTATGCCTCCAGGGAGCTCATTTCTTTCCACTGTAACTCACCTCCTAAGGGTTCTACCATCTTCCCATAGCCCCACAGGTTAGTGACCAAGCCTTCTACACGTGTGCCTTTGTGGGGACACTTAGCCAAACCATCGAACAGTGGAGGGCAGGCCAGTCTCTCTGGGAATTGCAACTGGGCGGTCAGAGAAAAGCCAGATAAGGAAAAGTAGTGCTGCCAAAATAGGGTTTGAATAGTAGCCTCTCAGTAGACCATGGGCTCAGGGAACCTGTCTCTGATGCTCCTGGTCTTCTTCCTAAGTTTCAGAACAGTGCTTAGAATACATGAGATGTCTCAAGAATTCATTGTTAAATAAAAGGATGAATTTCAGTGACTCTTTTTTCTTCTTGGCTGGGCCATTTGCTAGAAGGAATCTCCACTCCCACCCCAGGACAATGCCATTAGGCAGGTATATGTTGGGAATTTGTACCATCTGTTTAGGGCTCCATGGAGAGGGTACACCAGATGGACCCCAGGTCTATTTTGGTCTTTACTTTAGATGTTTCCTATTTTTCTGCATCCCATGCAGATGGATACTGTCAGGTTATTTATAGCAGGAGTTTGCACACAATAATAGAACAGTTGCTCTAATTCCAATGCCAATTGAATAACTTTGGTTTTGCATTCTTCAGAGGACCTGTACCAAGCACGCTATTAAAGAACCATGATACCAGGATGGTTCCCGTGTAGTATTAGCTGCCTTCAGTTTGTTGGTTTTCCCCAAGACCAAGCCTTTAACATGGAACACAGTGATTTTGTTTGCATGTATTTCTTATAGGTTTTAGAAACAGCCCATTAACAGATGCAAAAATTCTAATTTTTTTTTTGCTGGAAAATTTAATTCTGTATTATATCAGATAATTAATACACAGAGCTAGAATGCAAAGATGGTTCTTCTGTAAAAAAAAAAGGTGATGATGATGTTAGGATTTATAATTGTGAATAATCAAAATCAATCTTTATGTTCAACAATAGGGGCCTGGTCTTGAAAAATATGGTATGTTCGTGTGATATAACACTACATAGCTATCAAAAGGTGCATTTCAGGAAAATATTTAGTAATGTGAGAAAATGATATATTAAAAGAAAACATGCAGGTCATATTATATGCACACATATATACCCATGATCTAATCTTATAAGAGCACAAGGAATTATTTCTCAGTAGGAGATGGTGGGAGACTTTTATATTCTCTTCCCACTTTTTTGTTTTTAACCATCTGTCTACAATGAACATCTATTACTTTTGTAATCTAGAAAAAAATATCATCAATCCTATTTTAAAGAATAGTCCCTTTGGTTCCTTCTAGGGTTGGAGTTTTCTATCTGAATTTAGTATTAAAGATTAGCTCAAGGCATCCTCTATTAGAAACGACCAAAGGGAAGATACAAAGTGTGGAGTCCTGTTGTTTAAAGCAGACATTTAAAAGGTTGCTTTTAATTTAATCTCAAAAGGAAGAGGTAGGTGGTGTCTTCTCTGCAGAGGTTTATTAACACTTGCTTGGACACTCCCCATGCATCCTGAACGTGCCCTAAAGCCCCTCCATAAAGAACCGACATGTGTAGACAGTGCGTGGGTTTTCTATAACCATAAATTGCATGCTTTGTTCAAGGTCAGACATCTATCAAGTTCTCTAAGAGACAAAGACCAAGCAGTGGAACCTCAGCTTAAAAAAAAAAAAAAAAGGCAGATCAGCTTGGGAGAGAGGAGGTTCTAGAGAAATAGACCTGTGGACCCTACTTTAGATTTTGTCTTCCTTCCTTCCAATGCCTTGTCTTGGAACTTCGCCCCCAGGGTGCATTTGGAGCAACCTTGCACAATCTCATGTGTAAATCCATCTTGGTAAATACATGAGTTTTCTAAAGCCTGAGGGGGAGACAGTCTGACTCGTTGATGCTGTTTTAACTTGAACAGTGGAACTGTAATAGCTACCCAGCGGGTTCCAATGATTAGCAGCAGTATTTATCTCTCCTGGTTTGCATGTACCGTGACACTCTGTTATCTGCCCAGATACAGCATCTATGAAGTCAGCTGCATCTCAAATACTATTTTTAACCATAAGAAGAAGAACCATAGCTAATGCAGCCTATGATAGCACTGTAATTAAAATGTCTTACATAATGAGGAAATCTAATAAATAAAGTACAGCAAGTACTATATTTCAGAACAAACAAATACCAGGATTGAGGTTTGCTCTAAAATTCAGCTATGGCTCTATACCCTCAAAATTTGTCCCTGCAATTTGAGAAATGAGTAACAGTCTTTGATATCAAGAAAACAAGTTTAAGGGTTCTTTTCCAACCTGAGAGTTAGACAACTGGTAGTAAGAAATACAGACTACAACTTCTTTGACAAAACCTGCTAACCTGGGACAACCCAGAAAGGCAAAAAGAAATGGATTTCTGGGAACAGTGGTACACACTTGCAAGCCAAGTAACTCAGGAGGCTGAAGGAGGAGGATCACAAGTTTGAGACCAGCCTTAGCAACTTAGTGAGATCTTGTCTCAAAAAAAAAAAAGGACTGGGGATGTAGCTAAGTGGCAAAGCACCCTGGATTCAATCTCCAGTACAAAGAAAGAAAGAAAGAAGAAAGAAATGGACCAAAGACTGAACCTGTCTTCATTCTATTGTAAATTCTCATAATGGTTATTTGTTTTTAAAAATAATGAAACATCGAAAACAAAAACAAGTACACTCTGCTTAGCTTTTTAGAACCAACTTCATCACCATTGCTAATTGTATCAGATTACCCTGTCACCGTGAATCTGAGGAAACCTTGGTGGCTGTTGTCCTTACATTTTCAATTGAAATTTGCTCCAGGGGCACAATAGATGTTCTGGTTTCCTCTTGTGTCTCCTACATATTCTTCAAAATAGGTGTCAGACATAAAGAAATAGGGATTCTTTATGTCCTAGGAGTCTTTTCACTTTCCAGTGGAGAGAACATGGTGGAAACCTTTCCCATCAAAAGAGAGAATAGAGCATATACTATTTGCAGTAGAAAGTCAAGAAGAAGCATCCAGCGATGCTCTGTGTCCTATTTCCGCTCATAGGACTCCTCTATCCGTTCTGACATGGAGCAAAGACAAGTGTCTACGCCCCTGACTGTTATCAATGGGAAATTTAAAGCCTGCCATGTCCCAATTGCAAGAGGATCTAAGTTCTGAGAGGCTTGCAGAACAGCAATTGGAAAACAGACCAGATTAGCTCAGGATTTCCATTTTGGAACTGTTAACAACTGCAGCTGTTGACAGGATCCGAGGGCTGTGCAGCCTCATCCATATGACTTCTACGAGGCCAGATTAACGTTCACTGTATAACATGTGGTTCAACGAACCGTGCAGGAGAGCGACGAAGGGAAGCTTCAGTGAACCCGAGGCTACGAAATTCCCTCTATGTAGTGCTACCCACATTCTGCCAGTTCTGACATGTAGCATTACCATTAACATGCATAATGATTTTATTACAGCTTATTATTTTATTTTGCCACCTGAATAATCTGTAGATATGCTTTTAGTTTTAAAATCAATATTTTAAAAAGCTTATCTTTTATCATTTATTTTTAGGCTGATTGCAACACTTAGTTATAGAGCTGGTCTGTAAATATACAGATTGAAATATGTTGAGATTTGTTTGTGACCTCTGTTATGAGATTATTCTTCCATGTACACCACTATACATGTATTCCATAATAAATTTCATATACATGGTTTTTTTTTACTCTTAATCCAGGATATATATATATATATATATATTCACTAAAACAAGATTTTATTTCTGTCTTAAAGTCTTCTATGCCTTTGTTAATTTTTCAGCTGTTAATGTGTCAGTGTCACAGAGAAATATGTATGTTAAAATCTCATGCTATGTGAATTTATCAATGACTCCTTATCATTCTTCCAAATTTGATTTTTTAATATTTGATGATATGCTACTAGTTATTTTTTTCTGGTGAACTTGCTCATTATTTAGTGGCTTCCCAGTTTAAAAAACTCAATGCTGATTTTATTTAATTAGTGTAACTATGTAGGACTTCTTTTTTTTTATTAGAGCATTATGGTCATACACAGTAGTTGGGTTCATCTTGACAAATTCATACATGTATGGAATTCGATTTTGGTTCATGTTCGTTTTTTTGTCCCCCATAATTTCTTTTGATCGGTATTTGCATAATGCCTTTTTACAAGGTTACTTTCAATCTCTCCATTTGTTACATGTTAGATATGTTTGTAATAAATAGAATATAACTGGATATTAAAAATATTTGACTTTTTAACTGACTTTAGTCCATTTATATTTATTGTGATTTCTAATATATTTGAACTGATTTATACCATATGTGCTATTTATTTTACTTTCTTAATAACTTTTTTCCTTGTTTTATGGATTTTTTTTGGGGTGGGGGAAATTGACTGAGGACTTTTTATAAAACATTTCCTTATTTTGGAAAAGACAAAATCCATTTTCATTCTTTAAGTGTTTACCCTTTAAATTTCATTGCACTTAACAAAGTCTAAAGTTACTTAGTGTATCTATTCTTTTCTTAGACTTTAAGCATATTTAAATCTATTGCTACTTATATGCTATTGATTGCTTTTTAAAAAAGTTCTCTAAAATTATGCATTGTTATTGGAGTTCTATATGCTAAGTATTTATTTAGATTTATTTGCAGTTTCCCTATTCTTAGGTCACAAAACTTCTCCTTTCCCCAGCTTAAATAAGGTATAAATGACCTATAAAATTGTTTCTATATTTAAGGTATAAAATGTGAAGTTTAGATATGCATATATATATTGTGAAATGCTTGATTATCATAATCAAATTAATTAATATCTATCACCTCACATAGTTACCTTTGCATATATGTGTGATGAGAATATTTAACATGTCTCTTAGCATGTTTCAAATACACAACACGTTCTTATTAGCTGTCAACATGCTGTCTCCAGAACTTATTCATTTTATAAGTTAAAGTTTGGACCTTTGAACAACATCTTCCCACTTCCCCCACTTGTTGACCCTGGTAGCCACCCTTCTACTCACTATTCTTTGAGTTTGACTTTCTTAGAAACCATACGTACATGCAATCATGCAATATTTGTCTTCTGTTTTGTCTTACAGGACTTAGAATAATGTCTGCCAGGCTCACTGGTGGTTTCACAAAGAACAGAATTTTTAAGGCTGAGTAATGTTCCATTGAATGTGAGCAAGAAGAACAAAGTTGGACACATTCCACTTCCTGAATTCAAATTATATTACAAAGCTACCATGATCAGGGTGGTGTGGTACTGAAATAAAAATGGATGCATACATCAATAGATCTTCCCCCTCCCCCCAAAGTCCTGGGGTGGGTGAAAATGAGCGGGAGGAAGAGAGGGGGGTGGGCAGGGAGGGGTACGGAGAAAGAGGAAGGGAAATCCATTCATCTTTTGACAGATAACTTATGTTGTTTCCATAACTTAGCTATTGGGAATCATCCGGCAATAAACATGGGAGTGCAGAAAACCCTCTGAGGGATTTTATTTCCTTTGGATATGTACTCCAAAGTGGGGTTCCTGGATCATATGGTGGTTCTATTTAAAATTTTTTGAGGAACCTCCATATTATTTCCCATAATGGCTGTTATTAATATATATCACCACCAGTAGTGTAGAGTGTTTCCCTTTCTCTACACCCTCACTGTTACCTGCTGTCTTTGGACTTTTTGATAATCGCCATCCTAACAGGTGTGAGGTGATAGCTCATTATGGTCCTGGTTCGAGTTTCTCTGATGATTAGGGATACGGGGCACCTTCTCACATACCTGTTGGCCTTTGGCATCTCTTCTTCAGAAGAATGCCCATTTAGATCCTTTGCCCATTGTTGACCAAGTTTTGTTTTTCATTTTTTTTCCTTTTCTTTTTTGGTATTGAGTCATATTTTCGATATTAGCCTCTTACTGGGCATATGGTTTACAAATATTTTACCCCACTCCACAGGTCGTCTTCCACATTGTTGATCGTTTCCTTTGCTGTGCAGAAACTTCTTAGTTTGATGTCACCTTCTTGTTTATTTTCTCTTTCGTTGCCTAGGCTTTTTTTGGCTTGTATGCAAAAAGTCATTGCTTAGAACAATGTCAGTGACATTATCTGCCATGTTTTCGTCTGTGTTTCAGGTCTGACATTTAAATCTGTTAATTCATTTTTAGTTTGTTTGTGTGTAAGGTTTATATAAGGATCTAATTTTATTTATTTTTTTTGCACATGGAGAGCCACGTTTCCCAGCATCCTTTATTGGAGACATTCTGCTTTCCCTCTTGTGTGTTCTGGTGACTTTGTGGAAACTCATTTGACTCTGTATGTATGGTTGGGTTTATTTCTGGTCTTCCTATTCTGTTCTGTTGGTCTATGCTTTTACGCCAGTACTGTTCCATTTTGATTATTATAACTTTATAATATAATTCAAAGTCAGGAAATAACTTCTAGTTTTGTTCTTCTTGCTTGAGATTGCTTTAACAATTCTGGGTCTTTTTTGGTTCCCTGTGAAGTTTAAGAATCATTTTTTTCTATTTCTGTGAATAATCGCATTGTCATTTTGATAGGCATGTCCTTTAACCGTAGATCACTTTGAACAACATAGACATTTTGACTGTTAATTTTCCAATCCCTGAGCAGGAGATCACTTTATTTGTGTCTTTGGTTTCCTTCATCAATGTTTTATAGTTTTCAGTGTACGGGTCTTTGATCTCCTTGGTTAAATTTGTTCCCAAGTACTTTATTCTCTTTGATGCTGTGGCTTATGTTTCTCCTGCATCTTAATTTCCCTCTTTGAGATAATTTTCTTTTTCCTCAAAGTATATCTTATAGTTCCCTTTGTGATGGTTTGTTGATGATAAACTCTCAACTTTTATAATATTTCGGATGGAATTTGATATGCCTTGGAAGGGAGTTGGCAGGATTTGCTGATGGCTGAAATGTAAGGGAATAATGAGGGAAAGAGGGGAGCAAAGAGAGTTGTAGCAGAGTTCTCACCCATGACAGGCACATCAAAGACATACCTGGATGATGCAGTGGGAACCCACCAGCAGTGGCATTGCTAAGCTCTGCTCATCTATAGGGACTGGTCTCTAATGGACACCTAGGCCCAAGGATTGAATTCTGGGTCCACATGACATTTATAATCAATTCCAGGAGTATTCATTCATTCAACAGTTTATTTCTTGAACTAGCCAAATCTATCATTCATTTATTCATTTGTTATTTAAACATTTTTCTTTAAAATGCATCTACTGTGTGCTAGGCATAATGTTAGGTGACGAGTGTATGAAAGTGAGCAAATATTTACGGGGACTCTGGCCCTCTGGATTCTACAGCTGAGGTCATGGTGGGGGGACCCAGAGTAAAAAGATAATCAATCACACAAATAAATGTAAATGTGTGACCATAAGTGTGACGAGCCATCAGGTGTTCTGAGAACTTATAACAAAAGGATTGAGTCAGGAGGACAGAGCAGGATTCACTGAGGAAGAGACCTTGAGCTGAGAGGATGCCGAGGAGGAGTAAGCTTGGCCAACAGTGGATGAGAAATGGCAGGTGCCAAGGGCCTGTAGCAGGAGAGGAAAGCAAAGAGTGTGCTGGAGCGGATGGAGGAGAGGCATGCAGGTGAGTCTAAATGAGAAGGTGGTACAGGCCCAGTCTCTAACTGTCTATGCAGGGAATTGTCCTTATCCTAGGAGTAATGGGAGCTGCTGGCAGGCTTAAGGCAGTAGGAGTGACCAGATCAGATCTGTGTTTTGCAGAGAAAAAAAAAAATGCAAGCTTCCTAGCTTTCTCTGCCGCACTTGGCTGACTCAGGGGACTGCAGAGTGACTCTGTTTTTTTCCAAACAGCAGCTCTCTGCATTTACAGGAGGGAAGTCCGGGCATGTCCACTCAGGGGTGGGGGTGGGGACCCTGCTGGAGGCTTTCTGGGACAGGCACTGGGGCTGTTGCTTTCCTCCTCTCTGCTTTCAGCCAAACTCTCGGAAATATTTTCTCAGTGTCTCCAGGAAGCAAAGGTATAATTAATTAAGAGCAGCCATAAAAGCCCTCATAAACCTTTTGATCTGAAGCTGCTGGGGCCTCATCCTCCCAGGCAGGAGTGGGTCAGGCCAGGGCAACTCAGAGGCTCTGCTTTCTGGGATCTGTTCTCCTGGTGGGGTCTTCCCTCTCTCTCCTCTGCCTCTGAGCCCTTGGAAACCCGAGAGGATTAGGAGGTGACCAAGGAAGCTCAGGCGGTGAAATCAGGGAACAAGACAGAGAGTCAGGAAGGAAGAAGAGACTCATTCACTGCAGCAAATGTGGGACCCGTGGGCAGGGAGAGTGGGGGAGCTCCAGTCCCGGTTCTAGGCTTCATCCTGCACCTCCCCAGTTCTGTGACCTCAGGAAGATGGCGGAACAGCTCCACTGGCCTCTGCGTCCTCATCTGCACAGGAGGGATTCCCCCAGGGTGCTCACACACCTGTGGGTGTGGCCTGGGTGGGGTGGCTGTGAAGAAAGATGGCGCAACTTTCTGTGGAGGATGAATATTACCAGAAGATTTCTGAGGAAAAACTGTTATTTTGGTATTGAAACAAATGCTGACGTTTTGATTTAGAATGCAAATTTATACTTTTTTAAAAGAAAGAGGATATAAAAAGCAATGTCAAAAAAATTAATTCATGCTTCTTCTCCTGCTGTTCAGGGTGTCTGAGTGGGAAAGTTGAGAGGCTCTGGATTTGGTGCACTTGAGGATGCCCTCCAGCGCGTCAGTGTTATGATTCTTTGGTTCTATAATAAAGATCAAGGAAAAGGAGGATTATGTAATATGTGGACAATAAAAGGATTTGGGTAACCCTTTTAGGCTTCAGAAGAGGGTATTAATGTGGGTGGTGAGAAAATGGAGTTGGTGAGGATTCAGCTGTGCCCTACATTCTCTGACATCCGAGCTTTGGAACCTCCTGTTCCTCTCCCAGTCCTTCCTGTTTGCCTGGCTGACTCCTTAGGGTCCCCTTCTGCGGGATGCTTTGTCACTTCATTCTTTCTTCCTGCCTGAGTCCTCCAATCTGTTGACTGGGGTACTGCCCTATTCCTCTGTGTGCTCATAAAACCCCGTTCATGGTTCAAATTTTGCATTGACTGGTACATGGTATCACGGTTTCCTTGTCTTACTGTGTTAATCTGCTTAATCCTTCCTGTTGTTTGGAGAATGTGAACTGTGTGTCCCCATGAACAAGCCCTTCAGGACCTACCTTGCTTGCTTCTCTTGCTTTATGTACCGTCAATTTGGCCTGGACTTTGGGAAGGCCTAATGCCTGGTAGTTCCTCACAAGGGCTCGGTTGTTGTCTCCTGTCTGGTCTGTTCCTGTTTCCCAAAACACTGTTTTCTGGAATGTTCTTTTATTTTGTCCACATGAAGAATTTTGCTTTCTCCTTCTCAGTTGACATTCTTTGAAGAAGGTTTTTTGGCTTCTCTTGACTCCTCCAAACAGATCTTATCCTCCCCCAAAGCACCTCTACATCAGCATCTGTCTCATTTCCAACGTTGTTAGTTGGCCCATCTTCTGGGTAGACAGTTGCTCATGAAGACCAAGAGAATATGCCCTGGACATAGCACAGGGTGAGCACACAGCAGCGAATGGCAGTTGAATGAATAAATTCCTCAATGAGAGAAGAGGAGAGAGGAAATGAAAATCATACCATAGATGCCCCCTCCTCCACATCAATCCATGAAAAGAGGTTAATTCTGGATTCTCAAGGTTGTAAGGAAAATTCATTGCAAGGGTGCATTAATTGATTTCATCATTCACTCATCTTTTGACTTACCTTATGAAACACCTACTACTCATTCATTAATTTATTCAAAGTTATTTGCACTAGCTGCTAAGAATTCTGCCTGAACGAAGAGGCAAAGTTCCTTTCTTCAGGATATGTATGTTCCAGGAAGGAAAAAGACAATAAAGAAAATATTTACCATGTCAAATCTGATACACAGTTTGTAAAGGATAAAACAGAAGAGCCGAGGTCAGGTCACATAGGGCGTTTTAGGTCACAGTAAGGTGTTTTCTCTGAGTGTGCAGAGGAGAGGCTTGATCTCAATCATGCCTTCACAGGCTCCCTCTGGCCTCTGGGTTGAGCACATCTTGTGAGGGCTAGAGGTGGAGCAGGAGGCCAGCTGGGAGTCTACTTGTCTCCAGGAGAGAGAAGGAGGCAGCTTGCACCAGTGCCGCAGTCCGGCTGCAGCAAAATAACTGGGGGGTGACGAGCAACTTGTGTAGATTGATACAGCAGGAGTGGGAGCCGTTTATTGTAGGACAGGAGGCGTATATATACATTCCACACAGCTTATCTTAATTAACATAATGAACTTTCTTTTTCTTTCTGACTAGAGTTCCTGGGCTTCCGTCAACACATGCCCTAACTATTCTTGGTTCCACTGGGGTGCCTTCTTCCCGTAGTAATTTACTTAACACCCCTTCCATATTTTCGTCACAAAGACAATACAACATTTCAAGACAAAACAAGACACAAACATACTGTATCAATCTTTTCCATTTTCTCAAAATGGCCATTTTTCCTCTCGCCCTATCTGCCTAGGGACGAGCAGATTTGCTCCCGTCCTATCTAGGGACGGGCAGCTTTTTTTTCCGTCACTTACCCCCGAGTGTCCCGGGGCTCCCCAGACGGGCCACCATCTGCCGCAGCCCGGCTGGCTGGGCAAAATAGCCGGGGAGGTGACGAACAACTTGTGTACATTGATACAGCAGGAGTGGGAGCCGTTTATTGTAGGACAACAGAGGTATTTATACATTCCACACAGCTTATCTAATTAGCATAAACTAGATACAGCAGTCAACCAATAAGGAATCTCCACACTTAATGGCTCCCTGGAGTTACTTCACAAACCACTCTCTCTGGCAAAATGCCAGGCGCCATCTAGACTTGTTTACAGACCCTAACACACCAGGATGGAAGCAATGGATGTAGTTGAAAATGATGAGCTCTTGGAACATGTGGGGGGACAGCCCAAAGTCCCTGCTAATGGACAGAATATAGGTTCTGTGAGGGAGACAAGGAGACAAGGATTTGGGCCTGAACAACAGGCAGAATGAAGTTACACTTCACAGAGAGGGACACAACTCTGGGAGGGTCAGATCAGTAAGGAAGACCAGGTGTTTGGTTTGGACAGCTCAGTTTGAGGTACTCACTAGGCACATGAGGGACAGATAATTGGAGATACAAGTGGAGCACTCAGGCGAGAGGTCCCGGCTGGGATGAGAATTTGGCACCACTCACCTACAGGTGTATGGTAAGGCCTGGAGAGGTCACCTAGGGAGTGGGTGCAGAGGAGAAGCAGCCAAGTCCGAGCCTTGAGGCTCTTCAGGCAGGGTGCTGGGGAAGGAGACTGAAACGGAGCGTCCAGTGAGCTGAGAGGGGAATGGAGAGGCAAAGAAACAGGGCTGGAAGGAAGGGAGAGGAGAAGTGCCACCATGAATAGGGTAGGGACTGAGAAGTGTAGAGAAAAAGAAAAAAAAAAAGGAAAAATATCACGGGGCTTAAGAAGTTTATAACAATTTCCTAGGAAGCAAATCTACTTGTAGGCATACTTGGTATAATTAGCAGATATACAGAAGAAATTATTTAAAAAAATATTTTTATCTTGGAAAAGAGGAAAATAAGATTTATTTTCACTTTGGCGAGTCCAAAAAAAGAGTACCCTGACTCAAATATGTTCACCAATTTATATCTTCACAAGAATAAAACACTTCAAACATCATTCCAGGAATGTCAGCTGCCCAGAAAACCATCAGTTTGAGTCTGCTGGCCAGAGGACATCTGACAAAAGCCACAGGAATGGCAAACGATGATCTTGAGAAAGACTTTTAAAGTGGCTAAACACCACCCAAATATGTGATAGAACGTGTTTGTGGTTGTGCCATGGCCCAGCTCTCCAGAGTTTACCCTCTCTGTGAAGTCTCTCCTTCTCCGGGTGGGTGGGACTTCCTGCTGGAAGTTGGCTGGACTTGATCCAGGTCTGATTCAAGTGGAACTTCCTGACAACTCTGCATTAATCTATCTAAAAATTTCACAGAATGTCAATACTGGATTAGAGGTCATTTAGGTCAGTACTGTATGAATACGCAATGAGCAACAAGTGCAAGCCACATAGATTACTTAAAATTAGTAGTAGTCATGTTTTAAAAAGTAAAAGATGGTACATGAAACACGAAGGAGGAAAGAGGAGTATTTTGTTATAGTATAGTATTTGCATTACCTATGAAATGATACAGTCTTATTTGAAAATTAGAATAATATATTTGGAATTTGATAGTTTGAAACACATATTGTATATTCTAGGGCGACTACTAAAATAAGCAAAAAAGATGTTATAACTTATATGTTAAGAAAGGAGAGAAAATAGAATCATATAAAATGCTTGATTCAAATGACAATAAGCAGAAAGAAGTGGAGGACAAACATAGACACAAAGAATAAGGGTAACCATTAGAAAATGGTAGCAAATACGATACATGTTAATCCAGCTACAGTTGTCCCTCAGTATCCATGAGGAATTGGTTCCAGAACCATCAATCAACTGTATGTAATGGGTATGTCAACTACATCATCCAATTACACCCTCTTTTTAAGCTCACATGGAACATTTCCCAAACTAGACCATATTCAGGGTCAGAAAATATGCATCAACAAACTTAAAGAATATCTAAGTCATACAGTTTTTCTCTGAGACCACAATGAAATTAAATTAGAAGTCACTATCATAAAAGTAACTGGAAAAAATCTCTAAATGTATGAAGATCAAACAACACACTTTTTAATAACACATAGGTCAAAGGAAAAATATCAATAAATTTTAAAATATGTTGATTGAAGTGAAAATGAAAACAAGATTTATCTCAATTTGTGGGATGCAGCTACAGCAGTGTTCAGAGGGTCATTTTTAGCGCTGAATGTGTGCAACAGAAATACAACATGTGATCTAAGCTTGGGAAACTAGAAAAATAAGAACAAGTTAAATGAAAAGCAAAGAGAAGAAAGGAATTAGAGCATAAATCAATGAAATTGAAAATAAGAAATCAATAGAGAAAAATCAATGAAACCAAAAGTTGGTTTTTTTAAAAAGATGAATAATGAAATCAACAAGCTTCTAGCCAGGCTAAGAAAAATTACCAATATCAGAAGTTAAAGAGGTGACATCACTACAGACTTTATGGATATAAAAATGATAACAAAGAAATAGCATAGACAACTCTATGCACACAAATTTATAGTCTAGACAAAAGGAAGCAATTACTTGAAAAACAAAAACTGGCAAAATGCACACAAGAAGAAATAGATAATCTGAATAGGATTTTATTAAAGAAATTGTATAAGCAACTACTAACCTTCCCTAAATGGAAATCGCCAGGCCCAAATGGGTTCACCAGTTAATTCTACCAGACATTTAAAGAGGACTTTGTACCAATTCTCTACAATCTCAGAGCATAGAAGCAGAGAGTACACTTTCTAGCTCATTCTATGAGGCCAGTAATTACCCATTGGTGAAAAAGACATTATATGAAAAGAAAACTACAGACTATTATTGTTCATGATCATAGAGGTGAAAATCCTCAACTCAATTTAGCAAATCAAATCCAACCATGTGTAAAAATATTTGCATACCACAACCAAATGAGATTTGTCTCAGGAATGCAAAGCTATTTCAACATTCATAAATTAATTAATATAATGCCCCTCAACAAGCTAAAAATAAATCACATGATCCTATAAATCAATAATTGTGAAAAAAGCATTTGAGAAAAATCTATTACCCATTCATCATAAAAGTGCTCAGTAAATTCAGAAGCTTTTCCACTAAGACCAGGTTCAAGGCAAGGCTGTCCCCTCTCACCATTTCTTTTCAACATTGTACTGAAAGGGTCTAGCTAATATAATCTGACAGAAAAAAAAGGAAATAAAAGGTAAACAGTTTGGAAAGGAGGAAATAAAACTGTCTTTCTTTGCAGATGACCTGATGTAGAAAATTGAATAGAATTGACAAAAACATCCTGGAACTAAGGAGTGATTATATCAAGGTTGAGGATGTAAAGATTTTATGCAGAAGTCAACTTTCTATACACCAGCAAAGAACAAGTGGAATTTGAAATTATAAACACAATATTAGTTATGTCAGCTATCAGCACTTCTCAAAATAAATTACTTATGTGTAAATCTCATAAAACATGCACAAAATCTGTATGAGAAAAACAAAAACTCTGATGAAGGAAATCAAGGAAGAACTAAATAGAAAAAGATTCATGGATAAGAAAACTCAACATTGTCAATGTGTCACTTCTTTCTAAATTTATCTATAGGCTCAATACAATCCAAATCAAAATCCCAGTGAGTTATTTTGTAGGTACTGACAAACTGATTCTAAATTTTATGTGGAGAGTCAAAAGACCAGAATAGCCAACACGATTTTGAAAGAGAAGTTGGAGGAATGATATTATTTGATGTCAAGACTTACCGTAAATCTACAATAATAAAGACAGCATGACATTGGGTAAAGAATAGGCAAATACATCAGTGAAACACAATTAGGAGCCCAGCAGTAAATCCACATAAGATAGTCAACTGATCTTTGCTAAAAGAGCAAAGTCAACACAATGGTGGAGACTTTTCCACAAATGGTTCTGAAACAATTGGTCACCCAATTGCAGATGCATGACCTCAAACACAGATCTTGCACCCTCCAAAAAAATAACACCAAATGTATCATAGGTCTAAAGGTAAAGATAAAAACTATAAAACTCACAGAAGATAACATAGATGAAAACTTAGATGGCCTTCAACATGTGTTGAAATTTTAGGTACAACACCAAAAGCATTGCCCACAAAAGAGGGAGTGGGTAAATTGGACTTCATTAAAATTAAAAATTTAGGGCTGGGGATGTGGCTCAAGCGGTAGCATGCTCGCCTGGCATGCGTGCAGCCCGGGTTCGATCCTCAGCACCACATACAAACAAAGATGTTGTGTCCGCCGAAAACTGAAAAATAAATATTAAAAAAAAATTTAAAAATAAATAAATAAATAAATTAAATTAAATTAAAAATTTAAGTTCTGGGAAAGATAATGTCAAAAGAATGAGAAGACAAGCCACAGACTGGGAGAAAATCTTCACAGAAGACAGATCTGATTAAGACGGTTGTCCAAAATACAAAAAGAACTCATAAAATTCAATAATAACAAACAACCCCATTAAGCAGTGGTCCAAAAGCCTTAATGAATACTTCATAAAAGAAGATATACACATGGCAAATAAATACATGAAAAGATGCTCCATATCATATTTCTTCAGGAAATTGAAAATTAAATAAAAGAGATATTTTGATAACCTATTAGAATGATTAAAATATAGAATATGGACAACAGCAAAAGCTAAGATGTAGAACAACAGAAATGCTCATTCATGACTGGTAGGAATTCAAAATGGTGCCACCACTGGGAGACGGTTTGGGTTTCTTATAAAACAAAACCTACTTTTATGATACCACCCAACAATTATGGTATTTACCCAAAGAGCTTGAACACTTATGTTCACATGAAAATCTGCACACAAATATTTATAGCAGCTTTACGTATAATTGCCAAATCTTGGAAGCAATCAAGATGTATTTGAGTGGCTGAATGGACAGGTAAACCATGGTGCATCCATAGATGGAATATCATTAATCATTAAAAAGAGGCAGATATCAAGCCACCCAAAAAAAAAAAAAAAAAAAAAAACACAAGGAGAAAACTTGAATGCATACTAATAAGTGAAAGAGGTCAATCTTAAGAGGCTACATATTATGAGATTCCCACTCCATACATTCCAGGAAAGGCAGAACTACAGAGACAATAAAAAGATGGGTAGTTGGGCTGGGGTTGTAGCTCAGTGGTAGAGCATATGCCTCTCATGCATGAGGCACTGGGTTTGATGCTCAGTACCACAGAAAAATAAATAAAGATATTATGTCTATCTACAACTAAAAACATTTTAAAAGAAAGGTAGTTGCCAGAGGCTGCGGGGAGAGGGGATGAATAGACCACCCTTCAGTTTAGAGCTGAAGCCTCCCCCTTGGAGGAAGCAAGGACACTGGCTGAGCTATTTAGCTTGTCAGAAGTGGAACAGGTCCCTTCCCTCCCAGTCCCAAGAATTTCTCAAACATTCTGCTGTTCCCAAGCAATCTTCTTTTAGCTGCTCTTAGGCATTTTAATTTTCAAACCTCCATTATAAAAATTCCATTTCACAACAATTTTTCAATCCCTACATTTGCTTAGTGACTGTGTGCATCAGAATCACTGGGGGAGGGGGGCATGTTAATAAAACAGGTTCACTGATCCCAGCCCCGAGTTGTGGGCCCATGGTGGGGTCTAGAACATGAATATTTAGCAAGTGCTTGGTGCTCATCTTATCAGTCCATGGGCCAACTTTGAGAAATATCTTTTCCGTTTCTTCATTGTTCTAGAATTCTGAGGTCTTTGTAAGAAGATCTGCCCCAGGGAATTCAGCAAGTCTTATTTCAAAAACTGCTTCATCTATCATTTTCCGTATTCCTTGCATATGCTCTTTCAAAGTGGAATATTCTCTTTATACTGTCTCTAGAGTCTAAGGTTCTTGAGGGAAGAACCCTGAGTCCGAGCAGAGTTCTGGGAGTAAAAGAGGAGAGAGTGAACTGACAGAATGAAAGAATGTTCTGGAAACTCAAAGATGTAAAGAAACAAAAGCATAATTCTTAGGCTCTTCCTCTACTTTGTTTATCCCTTTCCCTTTTGCATTTCGTTGGTTTGCTTTGGGCCTTAGTCATTTAGCATCCCTGGAGCCAGAAGAAAGAGAAGCATAAGGTCATTAGAAGAGTCTCTTTCCCAAGGATGTAGCAGGCTTATCAAGACCGGGGTGGGGGGGGGGGGAATGCCTTGAAGAAGGAGGGGCCAATCTCCTTCACCTGGAGCTGAGTGAGTCTTCATTTAAATTTTGAATGACGGCCATCTGGGGAGATAAAATAGTTCACTTCTATGCCTTTGACTTTTTGTGGGATTGGTTATTCTCCAGGTGTAACAGAAAAACATGGGAGGGCTTAGCCAGCTGGTAGAATTTAAACGTTTGTTGAATGTTTAAAACTGTAGGACATTTATTTATTTATTATTAATTATCAGTGCTGAGGATTGAACCCAGGGCCTTCAGTGTGCTAAGCACATGCTCTACTACTGAGCTACACCCCTGTTTTAAAATATTAAAACATCCAATTGTAACCGATTGACCTTGCTAACTTCCATCCTTCTCTTCCACAGTCCCCAGCATCCCAAGTGCCAGTGCCATTGTCATCAGCACCACCACCACGGTCTCCTCCATCACCCCTCTCCACTACCATCACCGTCTCTGCAACCATCCTCCTCCCCTCCCTGTCCTTGATCTTTGCTAAGTGTCTCTTTGTGACGCATGCCACCCTCAGTGAGGCCCTCTGAGATCTGTCTGTACATCCTGGGAAGCTGAGGGGGCTGGTGGAGAGTTGGGAGAGACAGGTACGGGAAGGAAAACTGGATACGAAATACCGTGCACGTTTCAGACCTTGTTTTATTTTTGTTGATAAAAGAAGATGAAAGTTAATGGTTGTTTTACACCTATTCTTCAAATATCTATAAAACCAGTTAATATTCCTTATGGTTAGCGGCACACACCACCCTATAAAAACACCTCAATATATCAGGCTAATATTAAATTATGAAATCCTCTCATTTGCATTTATGTACGAGCTTCCGTACCAGCACCCTCCTCGCAGTAGTGTTGTAAGTTACCCTCTTTGTACAGGCTCTAGCTTGGGGGACACTTTGTCTCTGGCCATGCTGGGTCCAGGAGGATGTCAGGAACAACGTGGGGGAGACAGAACTGAGCCGGTTACCTGCAGCCAGTAGAAGGACTAAGGAAGCTTCCAGAACTCTTCCCGGGCCTCCTGCCTGGTGCAGATCACTCTGCCTTCTAGTTCAGACTATCATAGCCTTTGTGGGAGGCCATCTCTGTTTGTAGGAGACCTTGGACATCCATGTAGGGATTCCGACTGGGGTTCCTCCTCTGGAGGATGGAGACAGACGGTTGCTACGGAAGCCACAATCACCAAGCAGCCGCGAGTTGCCCACGATGATGAGGGTCGTGCCACAGAGCCCCGGCTTCTGCAGTGCGGCGTGGGGGATAATCAGAACAGGCCTAGCCACATGATAAGGCTCAATAAATATTGTTGAATAAATGAACGGTTCTGCCAAACAGACCCCGTGTTGTTTAGCTTTCCCATGTTCTGTTTATTTTTAGATGTAAATTTATATGAATGTTTATATGTAGTTCCATCGTTAACTTTAAGTGTTTTCTTTTTTCCTCTTTTGCTTTCCTACTGCTTCTGTTTTGCCATTCTCCTTCCCCTGCAAGCTCTGGCCCTCATGCTCCATCACACTCTCTGGGCTGTGCGCACTGAGAGCCCAGACACTGCAGAGGACAGAAGAAAGCCCTGGCTTAGGAACACTCTGGGAGCAGGCTCAGGGGCGCCAGAGTGGGCGCTTCTCCACACTGCTAGCTCCGGAGCACCCTGGGCACATGGGAGGGGCCACTGTCAGTGGGAAACCTGCTTTTGTATGGTGACAGAGGCCCATCCGCTCATTCTTCTTCATTCATGGGTGGGAGAAGCACTGCTACCGTGGGTTGTGCTGGGGCAAAGGGCTACTCTGTAGAGGCAGGAGCACAGAGGACACCCCTGTGACTGCCTCCCTGGCTCTGATGTTCAGAGGAGGAGGGCTTTGTGTTTCCCGGCCCTCGAACCCTGCTGGAGGTTGGTCTGACCTCACTGGTCACCTTGGCTGGAGACCTCAGGAGCACCAGGCTCACTTAGGACCTGGTGGCCGTACTACCTTGCCTGAGCCCTAGCCTGCATGAGATGCAGAACCCCCTAGAGAAAGGCTGAGTGTCCTGTGACACACCCACTAGTCACATGAGGGGGACTGCAGCAGGTGTTGGAGGAAAGATGTGGAGAGAGAACGCAGAGGACCAGCTCACAGCCACACTTCTCCTTTCCTTCCACACGCCCTAACCATCATCTGATTTACAGGATCACAGGAGCTCAGTACATCACCAGCGAGGATTCCTGGGAAAACAGAAGGGGAAATGGCAGTTACGCCTGCCATATTCTGGACCCAGCAGTCCCCAACAGCCAGGAAGTACCTTCTACTACTCAGCGGGGCACCTTCTGGGAAATCACAGGGATCTTGGCAAAGCTTCAGGCGGATGTGAGCAGACCAGCTCTGCCTCCAGCAAGAATGAGGGGCACTTCCTGTAGGGGCCACTTCTGGGGCCCTCGTTCCTTCCCTAGGTGTCTTTAATTCTCCCCAGAAGAGAATAACCTACCATCCTCCAAAGATGGTTCCATCTTCCAGAGAAATGGAGGGATGTATCTGCTCCATCTCCCCCTCCTGGTTTGGTCTTTCTCTGTCACTGCTCATGCAGTGAAGTTCCTTTCAGACTTTTCTGGATGGCATGAGGTAGATTTCAACCATGGGACTCTCAAATCTACAAGATTATTTTACAGCAGAGTCTTGGTATCTGGAGATACCAAGTGATACCAAGTGTTTGTGTTTTCCATCACATCATCCATTGCATGTAAAGTTTGCCATTTTGCTATAAACTGATGTCACTCGGACACTGATGCCACCCACCCATCTCTCAAGCCTGCTTTGTTGTTGTCTACTGATTGCTGGGTTTCTGAGGAGAGAGCATGACTCTGGGGATTCTGAAGAGTGTCCCAACGTACAAGCCGACTGCATTGTCTCTCAGCTTCTGCAGAAAGCAGGAAAGACAGAACAACAAGCAACCACACAAAAGCCTCCCTTTATCCCCCCGCCGATCAAAAGAACCCTGACATCTCAAACACGAAATCTTGGGAGTCTTGGGGCACTTGTCATGGGCCTGGACCATAAGTGTGAATGTCCTAGAGAGATTTTTCTGGTCCTTCTGGTTATGATTTTGGATGGAGTCCCAGATCCAAATTCCATTAAATATACATGATAGTGAATTGGGCTGTGGGGAGGAGCGGGAGGGTGGGTTTACAAGTCTGTGCAAAGTGATAGGCATGTTAGGCAGGAGGCAAAGGGAGGGGCGAAATCCCAAGAGCGAACATCAAGCTGATTCTAAGTTATTAGCTCAGACATTTGCTCTAGAAAGTATCTCTTTCGTTCTCTCCCCCGAATCTGTTTCCGACATATAAACAAGATCCTGGAAAGTTTTAACAGATGAAATACCTTTGGGCAGAGTTTACTTTGTTGATATGATTTGGATGTGTTCTGTTCACAGTGAGCAGCTAGGTATTGATCTGATTAGCTGCAAGTTGGAAATGCTGAGATTCACCCTTCTTTTATTTCCTGAGTAATGGGAACCATTTGTGATGTCTACAAACTAAATTAACCTTGCCTGGATGAGAGAGCTTCTGGTTTTGAGTCTTGCCTTTGAACAAGTTCAAACTTAGTCCGAGGAACAATTTAAGCCATTCGTTCATTCAAAAATAATGTATTAAGTAGGTTAGGTACAATGAATAAAAAGATCTAAAGGTGTGATACCATTATTAAAGTCCACTATGGTTCTCTTAAAAAATATCACACATGTCCACGGATCCATAATGGAAAACAAAACTATTTGGACAATTTAATGAAAAGTTATTCAAAAAGGACATTTAGACCAGGGTAGAAAAATTAGTTCTCAGAATTTTCTCCTTTCCCGTCAGCTCCTTGGTCTCACCCACTGGCGGTTGAGATGAGGCAAAGGAAGATGGAATTGAATTCCGGTTCCTCTACAGGGGATGGTCCTAAGGATCTTTCTGTTTTGTTTTGCTCCTGGAATCGATTTGCTGTATCGATTTGTCTCTATCTTCTTCATCTTTTTCACCAAGAAGGAGAGGGAGACCTAAAAGTAGGAGAGGAGAGAACAGGAGGAGAGAGAGGGAAAACTTTCAGATATGGTTGAGACTGGAGATCAGAGAGCCAGATCTGCAACCAGGATGGAGCTGGGCAGTCAGGTCTGGGGATGGAGCACTGACTGGCCCTGGGCGATCTGCAGCTGGAACTTCTGGGCAGGAGTGGACAGGGTGAGATGGCAGAGGAGGGCGGGGTCGCATAGGTTCTGAAGGGCACCGAGGCCCAGGTTTGGAAGGAGCGAGAGGAGAGAGGGGAAAGAGAAAGAAAAGGCAGGAGACTTTGGGAACCTCTGCTCTGGGGGTGCTTGTGGCCCCTGCTTTCCCCAGCTGGGCCATTTCCGTTTGCTTGGCTATAACCCATTGCCTCTTCTTCCAGGGGACCCTTTGGACCTCCTAAGTGCCGTGGGCATCCTGGCTCAGCCTCTTGGTGGTTCTCAGGACACCTGTGCAGCTGCCTCTTTCCTATGATGCCTTCAGGAGCCTGCAAGCTTCCCGAAAGAAGGGGGCTCATCCATCGTGTGCTCCCTGCTATTCCAAGTACAATGCTCAACTCAGACTATGTGCTCATGAATAGCTGATGAGAGAATGTCAAATAAATGTCAGGCCCTGATGTATGTTGCTGGAAAAGGAAATGCATCAGCCCTTTCTCCGAGAAAATAAATTCCTATCATAAGACTTCTGCCCTGTAATGCTTCATATATCACCGGGCAAGGCACGCCGGCTCCTGTCCATCCATTTGTATTTCCTCACTGACCCGGAAGGGCTGGGACCGCTCGGGGCCACCTGCACACGGCCTTTCTCAATGCACTTAGTTGGATTGCTCCTTCCCAGCTTGCCATCTGGAGCCTTCGCATTGTTAACAGAACATTCTTTAGAGATTCGTCAAACTCCCCTTGCATGGAGTAGCCCTGCGCAGCCACATGACTTCCTGTCACCAGGTCCTGCGGCCTTCTCACTAGTATATTAAAAATGAAAAGCACACCCAGAGTGGCTCAGACTTCCCCTCTCCAGTGACCTCAACCCCATGACCGGGAAACTGTGACTCAACCTCAGGAAAAAACACTGCTGGTGTCCCCAACAGAAATGAAGGAGCCTCCTGGGCTGGCCCTGGGGATATTAATAAATCCATTCGGTTGGATCATCTGAACCACCGCTTTTCTTTAGGGATTGTGAATGTTCGAGTGCTTTAAAGTGGAGATAAAACGACCCATGATTCATGTGTCTGTCTTTCTGAAGAGTTTCCTTGTATAAGCTCCAACAACCTCTGCAGTTACTTGAAGGTTAAAACTATTCTTTCCCCAAAAGGAGAAAACCATTTCACTTTTCTCTTCGTTGCCTTTCTCCTTCAACACCCAAAGAGAGAGGTGAGATTCTCCCTTCCCCTTTACCTCCTTAACAAGAGAACCTCTTTCCTCTCTCACTTGTCAGGCCATTTGAGTATTTAAAAAAGGAGAAAAACCAGAGGATCATTCTTCAGCTTATCCTTCAAGAGGGCATAGGGATTGTTCTTTTCCCTTTCTCTTTTTAGGGGGGGTACTGGGGATTGAACTCAGGGGCGCTCAACCGCTGAGCCACATCCCCAGCCCTATTTTTGGTATTTTTTATTTAGAGACAGGGTCTCACCGAGTGGCATAGCACCTCTCTTTTGCTGAGGCTGGCTTTGAACTCGCCATTCTCCTGTCTCAGCCTCCCAAGCTGCTGGGATTACAGGCCTGCACTGCAACCGGCCCCTTTCCTTTCTCTTCTTTCTGTGTTTATTGGCTATTAGGCTGGCAAATTTTGGATCTGACAGTTTAGATCCTCAGCTAGCAGCATGCCGGGCTCATTGGGCAAAGCTCATTCACAAGAAAAAAAGGCTTCGGACAGCCTGGTCTCAGCCCAGAGAGCTTTTTAAAAAAGCTTTGGTTCTGTTTATTTAACTAGCCTCCTGCAGCTCTGAAAGGGCTAATGCTAGTTGGCATTTGGTCCCCCTGGAATTGGGGTGAAATCATTCAAAAACTTGAGTACATCTAGGAGGCTGGAGAGAGACTCAAGTTCTGGTACCAAAGAAGCAGGTGAAACCAGGAAGTGGGCGTTTGGATTCAGAGTGGACTCCCACAGCACCGAAGGGTTTGGGGGTACAGAATGTTTTAGCTGTGACTTCTTCCCACTGGGACTGGGGGCAGAAAACCCTGCCCTCTAAACCACGGGCCCTGCTCTGCTGGTGGAGAGGTGGCCACCAAGGCACAAAGGTCTTCCAAGGTCCAAGGCAAGTAGGAGAGAAATTCCAGTTTGAGGATCCACCTTTATGAAAAGGTCTTGAGGCTCCAAAGAAGCAATTGTCTTTGAAGATGTTCGCCTTGCATTCATTCCCTGGAGGAATTTCCTCACTTTCAGAAAGCAGTTTCCCTCTAAAGGATGTTCTGCTTTCTGAGGGGGAATTTTAGTACCAGTGTCTGTCATCTGTCTCCCACATCTCTTCTGAGAAGATGTACTGAGGAAAAGCCACTAGGAAGCACTGGTGTGAAGCTTCCTTCTCCCTTAAAGGTAAGGGGCACAGGGGCAGGACTAATCTTCTGTAACTATATCACAAATACCCGAGGTAATCAATTTATAAAGAGAAAAGGTTCATTTTGGACACAGTTGTAGAGGTTTCAGTCGATGGTTGGTAGGTTCCATTGCTTTGAGCCTGTTTGGCATGTCATGGTAGAAACGCACAGACAAGCAAAACGGTTCACCTTATGGCCAGGATGTGAAAGAGGGAAAGAAAGGGGTCAGGGTCCTGCTATTGCCCTCAAGAGCATGCGCCTGACCATTCCCACTAGACCCCACCTTTTAAAGGCTCCATACCTCCCACTGCACCCTGCAGAGGACCAAGCTTTAACACATGGGCTTTGCAAGATATGTAAGGTCCAGCCCATGCCATGTGCTGAGAGCAATCCTCCCTTCCACACTTGCCCCTTTTAGGAGAAGAGAAATGGAAACTCCTGATGCGTGTTGACTGGGGGTGTCCAGCTTGTGGCTGCCACCTCCATTTGTCATTGGTCTTTTTTTTTTCTCAAGTTGAGGACCCTCTCCCAAGATTCCCAAGAACACAACTTGAAATTTTCCTTGGTTTAATTCTCACAGATTCCATTTCTGTTTATATCCAAGGAATTCCCCCCCCCTATAATTCTGTTTTTTAATTTAAAAATGTAATATAGGAACTTATGTGTTTTTTTTTAATAAAAAGCAATACTATAAATGAATTTACAGTAAAAAAATTACCCATTCCAAGCCCCCAAGCCTCCCCTTCCCCAGAGGCGACCATGCTTTCTGTGTCATTCTTCCAGAAATATTCTATTTTTAAGCATACGATGCACACATATCCGATTAAAATTTTAAAGATTGCTTTTCCAATAGAGAAAAAGGACAAGCCTTCAGAATCATATTGAGTAGATTCTATAATTTCTAATGCTGGTTTGGCATGAGCAATGATGACAAACTGTGACCAATTTTCAATAGTAAAGACATTATCTCCATTTTCATATTCTGCCTATGAATATGTTTCATATATGTGTACCTGTACATATGTGTTACTTTGCTTTTGTATAAATGTTGGCATATTTTACGTCTTTTTTTTTTAAAGATTTTGTGATAGTTCTGGGAGATCTTTCTTTCTTAATATATAAAAATGAACCCATCTCATTCTCTTTTAACTGTTACAGTCTCTTAACTACTGGAATTGTTTAGTTCTTAATTGTTGAACATTTTGGAAGTTTTCCAGCTTTTTGCTATTATAATGCTACAATGGATATTCCTGAACAAATTAACACACATACACACACACACACACACACAAGAAATAAATTTGTAAATGTGGAATTTCTGGGTCAGAATGCATGTGTATTTTAAAATTAGATAATACACTAGCACATCTCACTATCCAAAGAAGTTCACATTATACTCCACCAAGAGTGTTGCCTTAACAGCATAAATATTATCTAACATTTGATCTTTCTCAACTGGATGGAGTAAAAGTTGTATCTCATTATTGTTTTCATTTGCCATTATCTAATTTTAAACAATGTATTTTCCCTGTATTGGAAAGCCATTTGTATTTCTCTGTGTGTTATCTTTTCATGATCTTTGTTCATTTTTCTATGAGTTATTGGTCTTTTTTTCCTTATTGATTAATAAGAGCTCTTTATATAATGAGGAAATAGGCCAAATGATTCATGCTATCTAAAGCTATATTTTTCTTCTAACAATCAGTAATTACTCTTTTTTAAAAATATTTATTTTTTTTAGTTGTAATTGGACACAATACCTTTATTCCATTCATTTATTTTTATGTGGTGCTGAGGATCGAACCCAGGGCCCCGAACATGCTAGGCTCTACCTCTGAGCCACAATCCCAGCTCCAATAATTACTCTTATATAACACCTTCCTTCCTTCCTTTCACTTTTGTCTCTCTTAGTACTTTCCCAAACTGTATCTTACTTATATGAAAAAGAAACAAGGATGAGACTCAGTCTTACAAGGAAATATACTTGCAAATGGGCAATAACTATATATTTCTGTTATCTGTGAATACAATTTGAAGTCAGAAAGGTGCTTTACCTGGAAATTATGTGACTATCAAAAGATCATTCTTCCTCTTGGTTGTGTGATGGATACTTGGTTGCCTTGTTTCTTGCTTAGTAAGTATAAATAAATGTCCAAATTCAACAACTCCTTACATTTTTGTTTACTATAAACAGTAAAGCCATTCTTCACTGTTTGTCTCTTAACTCTCTCTTTCTTCCAATGTTCTCTCAAATAGTGATCATCCTTTGTCTGATGCAAGTAATTTCTAGGCTCTTAACTCTTCACATGGTACCTGGAGCAGGGTGACCCCATGGTGGGATCCTGCTGAGGGGAGAGAAAACCTCAGGGTTGGCTTTGGGACCGATCCCAACCTTTGTCTCAGAGTCCTGCGTGCATCTTTCCTCTGATTATTCAAGGAGATGAGACCCCTCCCCCCCACATGAGATGTAGCCCCTCTCTCCATTGGTTCTGTTTTGAACCCACCTTTCCAAATCATGAAAAAAGCCAATTCAACTTTAGCTAACGTGGTAATGATTTGTGGGGAGCAGCAGAAATTCCTCTGTAATTATGTGTGAATTGATGTGTGATTTCCTAATGAGCTTAAGTGAAGAAATCATCGTTTTGTGATAAATGCTTTATATCTTAAAATGCCAGCAACACATATCTAATAAATTCAACCAAACCACTCTCATTTATATAACATTTGCAATTATTATTTAACATGCTGGCTTTCTTTGCTGCTTTGGGTAATTGCAGAGTCGAAAAGTTCCTTTTCATAAACAAGGCCACAGAAATTCATTATGTTGGAATTTCTCTTAATGTGATCACAAATGAGTTCATTTTGAAATGCATCTGCATGCTGTGCGGCCAGGACCCCCTTATCAGAAAATGTAGTATCCATTGAATGAGTTTGCTAAATCAGGGACGTTTGTCCCTGGAATGAGCGAGGTCATTCCGAGACAGCAGCTTGGGCACCTAACCATGTCCAAACAAGTTGAGAAAAATATTTTGATGATCAAAATATGGTTCCTCTTCACTGAAGATATGATGAGATCCAGTGAAGCTAAGTGACTTGACCAGTGGCCACAGAGCAGCAGTGACAGGATCCAGCCAAGGAGATAACATTGGTGAAGGAATTGTTCAGGATTCAAGTTCTGGATTGCCAACTGGGTAGCTGCGAGACCTCAGACACACCGCTCAGCCACTTTAAGTCTCATTTTACTGTCTGTCAAGTAGACATGGTACCTGTTCTTGTTGGAAATATCAAGTGCAACAGCATATGTAAGAACTCCAGGCACACTGCCTAGAATATGACAGATGTTCAGCAAACTGTGGCTATTCAGATAATTATTGGTAGGTGGAAACATTGGTAAATATCAGCAGGAACAAAACTCACCCCAGCCCCCACCAAGCCTTTTGCCCAGTGGGAAAAATGGTAGTGTGTTCTGCATCTTCTAAGAAGCTGGGAGGTGGCAGGCATTGACTGTGGTGGTTTTGTTCCTAGGACCCAAGGTCATTTCCTAGGACCCAAGATCATTTCCTAGTGGATTGTGTGGAGTAGGTTGTTGAGCCCTCGATAAATCCTCTTTCACTTGAGATATGTTAGAATTTGGGCTTTGGAAAATGGAAACCCAAATTGGTTTTAAGAGTCATATCAAAATTAGTTAGTAGCAGTAGACCAAGAGCTGGTGGAATATATTAGAAATCTGTACAGTACTAGCCTTGCCATGGCCCCTTCTAAGAGAGTCCTCTTCACATGGGGACCCTGCTTAAGGAACAACAGGCAGCCTTGCTTTATGCCCCGTGACTCTGCCTGGCTCCTCCCGGGGTCACAGCTGCTGGCATTGACTGGGCCAGTCCTCAGACTGCCCAGCAACCTGGGACGCTCCACTGAGCCTGTTATATTACTTACCTTGTAACTGAAACCAAAACACATTGGTGTTTTCATGACTGCAAAGTCATGATATAGGTTTGGACTCCAGGAGGCCCCCATGGACCCAGGAGCAGCACATTCAGATGGGACAGAAGTTAAGAGAAAGGAGAGGGAGCTGGAAGGAGTGGGGAGGGGAGCTCTTGTGCAGAGAAAGCAGGGTCAGCCTAAGAGAAGCAGAGCGTCTGGTGAATTCCAGGTGCTCTTCTGGTCTCCGTCTTCCATCCCAGTGTTTCAACAGCCACCTGCTCCTTGAGGCACCTTGACCTGAAGGTGGTCTCTTTCTATATCCTCAAGCTCACAGTGAGCTGCCGTCAGACAGCAGAAATGGAATAAATAGGTAAAGGTCAAGACTGTCATGAGGATGCGACACTATGGAACTCTTTGTTAATCTTTCTGTAAAGAAGCTTGCTACCTGTTTATTTTATAGACAAAAGCACAGACCTTTGTAAATTGCCAGAGAATGTTTGGTTTCTAAACATAAATGAATAAAAAGATGTAAATTCTCCAGGTATTTAATTCTAATAGAATTCAGAGAACTGAAACTTCCATCCAAATAGAGAAATCTATTGTCTTTATAGACAATTGGCTTGCTCATTGCTTCTTCCAAGGACATTAAATACAGCACATCTGAATGTTCCTCTGTGGGCGTCTGCATAGATTTCACAGTGGCTGACATTTTTTTCCTAATAAATGTCCTTACTTCTCCATATTTCCGCTCTCATCACAATAATTCTATATTATCTTTTACCTGAGCTATTTCTTAAAAATTGTATTGTGTATATTTAAAGTATACAGCATGATGTTATGGGATACATATTGATAGTAAGATGTTTACCATCGTGAAACAAATGATCATATCCCTTGTCTCACATTATGTTAGCCATTTTTTATGTGTATGTGGTAAGAATAAGAAAAATTTACATATTTAACAAAAATACTGCATATAATGCAATATTATTAACCACAGTAGTGATGCCATACATTATTCCTCTAGATTTGTTCATCCTGCAAATCTGCTGCTTTATATGCTTTGGCCCATGAAGTATCCCTTTTAAGTGGTCTCAATAGGCTCTGCACATAGTAGGTGCTCATTAGTGCTTGCTGCCTGCTTCTTCTGTACTGAAACTAGTCAGAACTCCTCGGAAGTTCCATTTCTTCACGAAGGGGAACAAAGATGCTTTAAAAAGCTGCTTTATTGTGGCAAAATTCAAATGTATATGGAAGTAGACAAAATAGTCAGTAAACTCCCATATACATCACACAGGTTCTAGAATGATCAACTCAGGACAATTAAGTTTCACATACTTCCCTGTTTCTTCTTTTCTCATGCTGGTTTTGGAACAAATCCAAGAGACCATGTTATTTCACTTATGTGTATTACCGGGTATATTTCTAAAACAAAGGAATTATTTAAAAATGTAACCAAAATACCATCATCACAATAAAAATAAATCAATAACAATTAATTAATATTACCAGATATCTAGTCAGTGTTCAGATTTCCCCGATTGTCTTATTAATGTCTTTTTAATAATTTCTCTTTTTGAATCATATTTTAAACAAGCTGAACCCGTTTATGGTGGTTTATATGTTAATTCTATTTTAATTTTCAATATTTTCTCCTTCTCCTTTTCTTCTTCCTTTCTTTTGCATCCTCTCATTCTCTTTTCCTTGCAATTTATTTGTTGAAGAAAGAGTCTCACTGTCCTGTAGTTTTCCACAGCCTGGATTCTGCTGACCACATCCCTGTGATGTTATTTAAAATGTTCCTGTAGCCACTATATTTTCCTCAAATTGGTTTTTAGATCTAGACTGGAGGCTCAATCAGATTGAGGTTCAACTTTTTGGCAGTACTGTTGAGACAATATTGTGTACCTCTAGCAAGAGTCACGCATCATCTTTTTTTTTTTTTTTTTTGTGTGATGTCAGCAGTCACTGATGATCATTTCCCAAATCTACTGCATTATGAGTTGTTGTCAAAGGGTGATGTCCTAATTCTATCATCCTTCTCCACTTATTTGCAAGACTATTTCTGACTTCTCATTTGGTTATCCTAAGGTGTGGTTTATAGAGGAAAGCCAGGATAAGGGTTTGATTCAAAATTTGCTCTGAACTCAAGGATGTGTTTCAATCCCCTGCAGTTACTCTCATTGATGACCATCTTGTTCTTCCTTTGGCTCCCGGAGCTTCTGCAAGTCGGTTCCTGACTTCCTTTGACCTGACTCCCAGTTTCTTAGCCATCACTTGCTGGTTGAAGTAGTGGGTGCTCCAAGTTCATCTGGACATTTCCTAACCCAAACCTGGAATCAGTATTTTCTCCAAGAAATCAGTCTCTTCCCCTGGTTCTCTCTGTGGGATTGCCATTTAAAGGCCACAGCATGGACACTAGGAATGTCATTAGTTCAGGGTAGATTTTCAGTTCTGGGTCTTTTTTAGGGTAATTAGAAATTTTTTTTTAAAGAATTGGGTTTTGTTCAGCAATTTTATGTTCACAGAAAAATTGAAAAGGTACAGAGATTGCTAAGAGTATGCTAAGAGTATGTTTACTCTTAGAAATTGCCAAAGTGGCTGCGCCATTTTGTATTTCCATCAGCAATGAGTGAGAGCTCCTGTTACTTCATATTCTCGTCAGCATTTGCTCTTGTGCATGTTCTAGATTTTGGCCATTCTGAGAAATGTATAGTTCTGCCTCATTATTGTTTAATTAGCAATTTAATTTACTGATGGTATATGATATGAGGCATCTTTTCATATATTTGTTGCCATCTGCAGGTCTTCTTAGGTTTTTACTCAGGCAACCTTATATATTAAATTTATTGTTTTTTTTAGTTTATCATTTGTTTTCTTCTTTTTTTATGATTTTTTTTTTTGCCATAGAAAAATGTTTTCTTTTATTTTGATAAGTAATCTAAATCAGATCTTTTCTTTACTGCTCCTTAATTGTGAGTGATAGTTAGACTGAGTTTTCCCCAGTTCTACATTATAGGGAAATTTATTCATATTTTTAAATATGTTTATTCATTTTAATTGAAATAATTTTTAAATGTTTCATTTTTATTTATATTAATATTTTGGATCCATTTGGAATTTATCTCATTGTGACTGGATGGAGAAAGTGTTCAGTTTACCTTTTTTCATATGACTTTTTAGTTGACCCGAATCATTTATTTTTAAAAATTTACCTTTTCTCTTTGATATGAGATGGCACCTTTATCAGATATTGAATTTCTACATGGGATGTTCTATTTCTGTACCACAGTTCTTTCTGTTTCTTCATGTACAAACGCCTCATTGTTTGAATCATGGAAGATCCAAAATATGCACTTCTTTTCTAGAATTTTCTAGACTATTCTTGCTAAAACAAAACTTTTGAGCTAGGGCTTGTCTTGATCTCCTCCAGTGGGGGTCTTCTGCCAACTTTCTAAGATGGCACCTGGCTGGCTTGGAAGCTGGGGCTGAGAGAAGGCATGAGTGGGCTTTCCTTTTCCTTAAGTCAGGAGTGGTGAAGCATGGTCCATAGCCGGCCGCATTTGCTTATAAATAAAATTTCATTGAAACACACTTTTACTCAGGGTCCATGTGTTGTCTAAGGCTGGTTTCAAAATACAATGGGATAGTAGAGTGGTTGTGATAAAACCCGAAGGATGCGGCAAAGTCTAAAATATTAACTCTGACCCTTGACAGAAAAATTTTGCAGCCCCTGCCTTAAGATAACACATTGGCATCTTAACATCTTGAAATGAAGCTAAATCCCAACAGAACTAGCTATGCAACTTGTGTGTCCCAGTGCAAAATGAAAATGCAGCAGAGCCCTTGTTCAAAAAGCAGGAAAAAAGTGTTATTGAAGGTACTAAAATATAAAGCTTTTTCTTTTCTTCTGTGTTTTCTCAGTTTGTCATGTATTTTTTTTTATTTGCTACTTAATGTCATTCAAGGAAAGAAAAATTAAAAATTCAAGTTATTAGCATGAATTTACCTTTCGCCTTTGCATTGTGTGAAAAATCTCTTTTAAATGCAAATATGAGCACTTAACTTGTATGCAGAATCACTGGAATTACACAATTCTTACTTCATGGCTATTCCCCGGAGGTGCTTCCTTCTAGCTAGAAGAGACCAACACAAGATTCCCTGGAGTGGCCCAGGGAAGCACTCCTTAGGTGCAGAGACACTTAGCAGCAGGTGCATACCCTGAGGTAGGCCCAGGTCCTTCTGCAAAATTCAGGGCACATGGGACCTGATGTTTGTCCAGTTGCCCCTTCCCACCAGCCACTGGACCAACATGTCTTTTCCAGACCAAGGACAGGAAAGTACCACAGAGCCACCACAACAAGGATAGGTAATCTTCAAAGGTATTACAACCTCTGAGTAAAGAGCAACTACTGCCTGTTCAGGAGCAGGCAATAGGTGTATCTGGACCAAGTCACCCCCTGATACAGTATAGAATTGCTGGCCTGCTGGGAGCACAGGGTAACAGCAGTCTCTTGGTAGGACCAGGAGATGGGGGTCTGAGAGCCCGCCAGCAGAGACAGCATGGACCTCAATGCATGCTCCATTTTCCCACTGACTTTCACATGCAAAACACAAGTTCAAAAACAAAATAACAAAGGAGATGGGGGTGTAGTTCAGTGGAACAATGCTTGCTAAGCATGCACAAGGCTTTGGGTTGTACTCCCAATACCAGTGGCAGAGGGACTGAGAATTTCAAGATGGCGACCACAGAGCTTGAAGCTGTATGTGTGAACCTGTGCCCCTGCAATGCTAGTCCCCTAGGAAACAGTGTGGACCTCAAGCAATGCTAGCCATGCTGAGAATGTCGGTCAGTACCACAGCTTGAAGTGAAATGAGTGGGGAGTATAGATATTTTGGGAAGCCCTGTCCATGTGTGGGGCCTCACAGTGACACCTTAGAGGGGATGTCCATCTGTTTAAATCCTGCAACTTTTATTGTCTTTTTTTTTTTTTTTACATTATTTGTGGTAAAATACATATAATATAGAATTACCGTCTTAACAGTATCCACTTTGGTGGCATTAAGTACATTTGTGTTCTTTTGTGACCATGATCCCCATGGGTCTCCCAAACTCTTTACATTTTGTAAAACTGAAAACTCGTACCTGGGAAACCACCTTTCTATTTTCTGTCTCTATGAATTTGACTACACTAAGACCTCACATGAGTAAAATGTGTATATTGGTCCTTTTATGACAATGGTATTTTACTCAGCACAATGTCCCTAAGGGTCATCCATGTTGTAACATGTGCCACAATTTCCTTCCCTTAAAGGCTGAATAAGAATCCACTGTGTGTTCACATCACATTCTGTTTATCCGGTCATCTACCGATAGACACTTGGGTTGCTTCCATATTTTAGCGCCCTGTTATTGTGAAAGATGCTACGATCAGACATGCACATTGTATCGTCTTCTTAAACTTGGTTCCTCTGTCACTGAGTGAATCTTTGCCGAGCATTAAAATGAGGCTATGGCTACTCCCCATGTGGACCTGGAGCCTCAGGGACTTGCCCAGAGTCACACTTGATGTCCCACCGAGGATTTGGTTTCTAGCCTGCATGCGTTGGCTGCAGCAGAGAAATGTTTTCAGGAAGAGAAACCACTGAAGCATTATTTTTCTTTGTTTCTGAGAAACAACTTTGTTTTATTTTCTCCCATTTGAGTTTTTGTTTTCACCTATGCAAATGTGATTCATCTTTCAGTGCTGGAGAAGGGCCCTAAATAACATAATTACTTCACCAATCATCTACTTGGCTCCTGGAAATCATCTTTTTAGTGAGGTCGACTGCAGTTGCTTCATCTCTATACAGACCCCAAATAATGAGCAAGCTTCTTTTCTTCCCATGTTAATTATTTTCCAAAACCAGTGTTGTTTTAAAAGGGTGATTTAATTGGATATTAAGTCTGCAATTGAAAGATTAAATTACAAAATAAACAAACATATCCATCTAATAGGTCTTTGAAAAAAAAATCAGGCATTCCATTCCAGGTTTTGTTATGTGCAAACACATTCAGGTATATATTTAAATTTCTGTGTTTTGTAGCTCTCAACCCGAATTCTTTCCTGGGCTGATTCCAAAGGAAGTCATCTCAGGAGGCTGCGTTAGCTGAGGATTCTGTGAGCACTGGCCCCAAAATAACCTTTTGCTTAAAGACTTTACCCGTATAAATGAAATTCAAGAAATGTTGAGAAACCATTTTGAAATGAATAATACCGAAGTAATTCCAAGGGGTATAATTTGGGATGCATTAAAGGTGGTGGTAAGAGAATACATTTGCCTCACTGTAAGTTTAAAGGAAATCAAAGATCAAAACAGGTACATGTTCGAGAAGGAAATTAAGAAATGAGAAGTACATCATAGCTATACAAAAGTCCCAAATGATTTTTTTTTTCAGAAAATTATTTCAAGGCAAAGTAATACCTTTTTTTTTTTTTAAATAGAAAAGAATGTGAACTCCCTTCCCCAACCCCAGTTTATAAAATGGGCTTCCTGGGAATAGGAAATAAAGATGAGCATTTCTTCAACTTTACATTTTAAAAAGGTGCAAGAAAGCAAAGATTTTTGTGCCTCTGAAATAAGGCCCATCTGGGAGAGTGGTAATACAAGCATGAGATGAGGGTCTCTTTAAACACAGGTGCCCAGGGCTGGGAGAAATGGAATACGCTTTAGCTCCAGCCACGATTTGGCAAGGAGCCTTTCCAGACCGAGCCAGACACACAACACTGCGAGACTGTTCCTGGGGACACCGAGATGGGAGAGGAGACGACAGCGAGAGACAGAACTTTCTTGCTGTTGTCTTTTCCTCTTACGAAATCCTTGAATATATGATTCAGAGAGGTACCTTGTGGGAACGTTTTTAATACATATATTTGGAGAAACGCGTGTTCTTTAATTGACTGCCAGCTTATCAAATAGCCACTGTCATCACTGAATCATTTTGGGGGGGATAGTGGGGATTGAACCCTCAGGGCCTCAACACCAGCCACATCCCCAGCCCTTTTAATATTTTACTTCAAGACAGGGTCTAGCTGAGTTGCTTAGGGCCTTGCTAAATTGCTGAAGCTGGATTTGAACTCACGATCCCCCTGCCTCAGCCTCCCAAGCTGTTGGGACTACAGGTGTGCACCACTGCACCCAGCTCAGGTATATATTTTGTTGTTTTGGTTTGTTTTTACAGTCTTTTAAAAAAGTATTTATTTATTTTTTTATTAGGCATACATGGCAACAGAATGCATTTTGTCAGGTATGTTTTTCAGACATTTTTTAAGAAAAAAATTTTTTGTTTTTAGTTGTTGATAGACTTTTATTTATTTATTTATATGTGGTGCTGACAATCGAACCCAGTGCCTCACACATGCCAGACAAGTGTGCTACTGCTGAGTCACAATCCCAGCCCCTTCAGACTTTTTTTTTCCAGGGTTTAATGAGGACAATGGTCAAGTGTATGCTTAGCTTGTGAGAGACTTTGGGTTCCATTTCCAGCACCAAAATAAAACAAAATAAGAAAGCAAAATAAAGTCTTTAAAGTAGTAATGAGATTTTCTTTAAAGACTTTGTTCCAGGAACAGTAAATTCACTGAAATAATATTTGTGTGGCAGGGTGGGTGAATCCTTAATTCTCACCTAATGAAATTCCATGTCAGTCCTTTATCTGTTGTCTACAGACAGGTAATTAAGCAATAAACATTATAGCACAACAATAAAGCTTTTGACAAGACAAAGTGACCAGGTCTGGACACAATAATAATCACTCATTGAAGTAAATGAAACTTGTCCTTAGAATTGTTAATTTTTAGGTGTAACAACGATAACACAGTTATGCTTTAAAAAAGGGTCTTGTGGGCCAGGCACCGTGGGGCACACCTATAATCCCAGCAGCTCGGGAGCCTGAGGCAGGAGGATCACAAGTTTAAAGCTAGCCTCAGCAATTTAGTAAGGCCCTAAGCAACTCAGTGAGACTCTGTCTTAAAATAAAAGATAAAAAGGGTTGGGGATGTGGCTCGGTGGTTAAGCAACCTTGGGTTCAACCCCTGGTACCAAAATAAATAAATAAAACAAAAAATCAAAAATAAAACAACAACAACAGAGCCTGTCTCTTAGGAATACATATTGAAATATTTTCTGATACAATGGTATCATGTATTGGATTTGCTGCAGAGGTAGCATGGACCATGGGTAAGTGGGTAGGGACATGGGTGAGACCGGACTGTCCAAGTGCTGATGACTGGAAGGTGGAGATAGACCCCCCGGGGGTCTCTACACTAGTGTCCATCTGGCATATGTTTGAGATTTTTCACTACAAAGTGTGTTTTCTTTAAAAGCCACCATTACATTATGTGCTTAGGAGTGTTCTCCCCACCTCCCTGTGCAGAAGAGGGGTGTAAAGGAGCCTCATCCTTTGCCAGAGCAGGCCCCAGGCTGGCCCTGGGTGACAGCTGTTGCCCTTCCTTCTTTTTGGTCCTGGCCACACTGACTGGGACTGACTGGGACAACCTCTTCCAGACCCAACATCAGACACAGGTGCAGGAGCCAGGACTCACTGCAGTGGAGGTGGGGAGAGGAGGGTCCTAGAGATGCACTTTGAAGAATCTCCAAGAGCCCGTGCTGGATCCCATTTCCCACTCAACTGGTTTAGAGGCCGAGTCTCTACATGAGTCTGGTTCTCATCAGCTCACGGACCCTTTGATTTTTCTCTGTTCTCTCTGGATTTTAGTGCATATGTATCAGTCTTATCTCTCTACCTATGCTACTGTACATAAGATGTGTGTGGTCCTGCCCAGTGAGGTGATTTTTTTTAAATCCTATTGTACAAAATAGGAAATTGAGGTTGGAGAAATTAATGATTTGGCTGGTCTATGTAGCTGAGGTTACATTAGGTTGCAAATTAATAGCAAGTCAAACTCAAACTATTTCAAACCAGACAGGGAATTTATTGGCTAAGGAGAACAAGTAGGTGCCACAGGCTTCAGGAGCCATTTTGTCAGGATTTGGGTTCTTGTGTCGATGTTTCTCCAGATGGACTGGCTTCATTTACAGACTAGTTTTCCTCATAGCAGCCAAGAGGCTGCAGCAGCCCCAGGCTTCATATCTGTATACTATACCAATGAAGGCAAGAAAGAGCTTCTCTCATTCCGACTATGTACCAAGCCCTGCAGTTCATCTGGGTTGGACTAAATTGCTACGGACAGGGGAGGCCATGTAATGAGTGCCTGAGGCCCGTCCCTTGACCGAGGGAAAGGGGATGGGAGTATGCATGGTGGTTTTGTAGTGAAGGCCCACTGGTGGGGCTGGGACTGTGGCTAATCTTACTCAAACCACAGGACTGCTGCAAAGTTAAATAACTGTAATAAACCTGAGAATAACATTCATAGGAAAAAAACAACTAGTTTGATAGAAATAGACTCTCAGGGATCTTTGTGCTTGACAATTCACAAAGCAGAAGAGTTTGGGAGAAATGAAGCTGCCCCTTGTCCACCCGTCCTTATGTGACCCATCCTGGAGGGAGGTGTTGGTGGCTATTTCTGGTATGGTGGTTATCTAGCCAATGGGGGAACTTTTGCCTTTGATCTGGAAGAGATTGAGAAAGGCTGTGTTGGACAGCTTTGTGCTTTACTGATTTGCTGTGCACTGATAATTCAGCTTCCTTTAACATTTTCTAGAGAGATGGGAGTTAAGAATTGAGGCATCAGTAATTAAATTAAATTGCTAGGTTGTGTTTTTCTGAACATGACATGGAGCTGAGAAGGAACCACGTGGGATTCTGGGATTTATTCAGGTTACGCAACAAATTGAAACAGGAGATCATCAAGAACCAAAAAGGAATACAATGGACAAAGGGCCTTGTGGCTGTTTAGAAGCAGAGGGCTGCGGAAGAAGAAAGGCTTGGTGCAGGAGATGGAATCTGACATTGACCATGCAGAAGATTTAGTTGGGTCAACTTAAGAAGGAGACTGTGAAACAGGCGAGGTGAGATAGTTGCACACAAGCATAGAGAGTAAGTTGGGCCCAGTGGAGATGAGACACAGGGGCAGGGAAGGACAGGTCCAGGGCATCTGGGTGGCTACGGAGCAAGAGGAGACCAGCAGAGTAGCCATCCAGAAGGGAGCTGGAGGATTGCCCAAAACAAAATCCAGCCTTTCTTAAGAGAGTTCATAAGCAGAATGTGGCCCTGGTGACCACTGCCCACACTATAGCATAAGAAGCAATCAGCTGAATGTGACCCGGTGGCATGAATAGAGCTCAAACACACCAGGTGAGTCAGTAAACAAGAGGCAGAGAGAAGTCCCCAGCACACTGCCAGTAATGCGATTTAGAAATCTAAGTACCCACAAAGCCAGAGCACAGGTGTTTCAAGTTTGGGAACATATGAGATTCCTTAGGCTACACACTGTCGGGAGGGGAGGGGATGATGGGGGGTCGGGCTGGAGTAGAACAACAATAAAGATCTCCCCCAAACAAGAAAGGGAACTGGCATAGATTGGTGATGATGATGGGGCTCGTATCAGAGGATTGGGTTACCCCTGCTCCCTGCCCTGGGTCTAAGAAAGAAGAGGGAGGAGATACTGTTGGCCTCAGACACCCACCCAGGGGCAGCTGTAGGCACCCACCCTCACCAGCTCCTTCTGACCCCCTGCTTTGGTGCTGTGAAAGGGTTAACAGGCACCTCCACATCCAGGGCTGCTAGAGCCAGGGCAGGACCAGGGATGGCGAGGGGGTGTGGGAAAGAGCACGGGAGGGGCCTGGCTGGGCGCCTCTCCCTCCCTGTTCTGAGCCACCTCAGTCAGACTCTACCTGCACGGTGGGATGGTGGGATTTCATGGCTGTTGATAATCAAGTAAATCCATCCTCAAGGACCTGATGAGGGAATTGCAAATGAACCTTGGAGGAAGTTATATTGTGTGTATAATATCTGGGTGAGTTTGTTTGACCTAGGAAAACTCTAAACATTTGTTTTTCTGTAAAGGAAAGAGTTCTGTTCACTGACTCAAATAAACCCGTGTGTGTGTGTGTGTGTGTGTGTGTGTGTGAGTGTGAGTGATGGAAATGTCTGATTGCTGTTATTTTCCATCCAGTAATGGACTGATTTCCACATCGAGGCAGGAACACTCAATGAATCAATGTTGATGACCACTGCCACAATTGTCACATTTGAAGCCATTTTTTCCCTTTTGTTCACGCTCTTGTGTGTCCCTTTTGTGTTTGACAACCTCTTTCTCTGGGTAATAAAGGGCCACTCTGAGTTTCCTGAAATCGCTGATTTTGTTTCTATTGTTTGTTACAATGCAGGTGTGAGCTATTTATGAATTTGCCCAAGTAAGAGAATTGGACGCAGATTATTTGTAGAGTCAAAATTTGTTATTCATGAAGCTTTAATAAAATACTTGAGACTAGAAAGGGGCATAAGATGGGTCTCTGTGTTCCACCTCTTGGTCAGGGTGCTGGTTGTACAAGAATGTTCAGTTTGGCAAAGCCCATCAGACTGTACACTTGAGTGATTTCCTGTATATAGATCATATTCCAATAATTTTCCCCCTTTTTTAATAAAAGTACTTGAAGGCACCAATAGCTCATATCCCTGTGGGTATGTCGAAGGATTAATAATCATTAACAAACTTGGTCAAGTTGCCTGTCAGTATCACAGAATTTTAAACTTTGAAGAGATCTTAAGAATAACTCAGACCAAGTCCTAAATTATAGCTGGAAAACACAGACCCAGGAGGGAGGTGACTTTCCCAAGCCCTGTACACAGCAGGGTAAAGATGGATGAGTCTAGCTCCCTCCCAGCCGGGGCTCAGGGAGGAACAGCAGCACTTGATCTTAGCCAAAAGGCCAAGAAGCCATAGGGCACAGCTACAGATAAAAGGCCAGAGTCAAAAAGAAAAAGTTAAGCTGAAGATTATTCATCTTGAATAAGTGCCTACCCATAGCAATCCGTGACAAAATTAACTGGAATCTGCACCTACAAATTCTTCTACAGGACTTACCTCTTAAGGCAAAAGATCTTCCAGGGGCTGAGGCCTTAGCTCAATGGCAGAGCACCTGCCTAGCGTGGGCAAGGCTCTGGGTTCATTTCCTCTGGCACTGCAGGGGGAAGAAAATCATGTGAATTAAGCCTGGATAGATGTTTGCAGAGGGGGACAGAGATCAATTTACTAGTGATCGATACATGCTGTTTATACATGAGTGTATGGAGGGGGGTTCTCTTAAGATTAGAACTAAGGTAATTTTTTTTTTTAATACCAGGGATTGAACCCAGGGGCGGGTTAACCACTGATCCACCCCACCCCTACTTTTTTTTGAGGCAGGTTCTTGCCAAGTTGCTGAGGCTGGCTTTGAACATGCAAACCTCCTGCCTCAGCCTTCTGAGCAGCTGGGATTTACAAGTGTGCTCCACCTGCCCGATGAGCTAAGGTACATTTACTTCTGGAGAGAAAGAAGGCAGTGGCCATCTCTGCATCCTATTTCCTCCTCCCTGGGGCTTGTTTTGCTCAGGGAGCCGGGAGGCAGGTAGCAAAGATCCTAGAGGAGGGAGTCCTGGAAGAGAGTACGCATGCCTGCCACCACGTCTCCTGCTGCCTAGTGGCCTTGTCTTAACCCCCACCCTCACCCGAGCCCTGCCAAAACCAGGGACCAACACTGCCAATCAGAGAAGATGGACGTGCGCTTAATTAGGCAGGTGTAATGAGTCTGAGCGGAGAGGCCGTTTACTTAGGAACGCTCCTACCTGCCCTGCCTGGAAGAGGCGGGCACATAAATAAATACTGTGAGTCACTGAGCACTGGACTGGAAACTCGCATCTATAACCCAAGTGGCCGCTGTCGGTGCGGGCAATGCTGTGCTGGTAATTTCAAACAAATAAAATGATTTAAGGAAAGCAATCGGGGTAGGTGGGAAGGAGGGACGAGGAGGGAGGGGCAGTTGACAGAATGAGAGAGAATGTTCCCAATAAGGAGTGTGGTCATGGAGTTTATGCTGGGGCCTGAACAAAAGGCAAAAGCCTTCTAGGAGGCCAGTGCTAAATTCCACAGGCCAGGAAGAGAAGAGACAGGAAGGATTAAGATGGGGAGAGAAACTCTTATTTGCTGTATCAGGAAGGAAAGCTCCCTACGTGGAGTTTATTAGTTTCCACCCGTTGTCATTGCCTCTGGCAGTGTGGACAGTAGGAAATACCAAAAGACAGGAAAACGGCCGCCCCTCAGATCCCCCTCCTGATAACCCCTCCTGCCAATGGAGGTGAGATAAAGCAAACAATTCACCTTGTTTGAGGTCCTGAAGGTCAGGCGATCAGATAAGGGGGCTCTGGGACCACCTCCCAAGCGGCCAAGCTGTTGTCAGAACTGTGACTCATAGGCCCTTTTAGAAGCCAGGGCTCCAGCCAGGCTTTGAAAGGACACAATGCACATTGTTTTGGGAATCCCCCTCCTAGTCCTCCACCTGCAGGAAAGACACTTTGCTTTCAGTCCCTCTGTCCATGATCTTTGAAGCCCAGCTGGCTGCCATGTCTCTCCACAATCTGGCCCCTTGTAGGGGAGAGGTGCTGCCCCACCACCTTGCTGTCTCCTCTCCCCACTTTTTTTTTTTTTTGGTACTGGAGATTACCCAGGGACCCTCAACACCGGCCCACATCCCCAGGCCTTTTTTTTTGGTATTTTATTTAGACTGTGTCTGGCTGAGTTGCTCAGGGCCTTGCTAAATAGCCAAGGCTGGTTTTGAACTCACAATCCCGCCTCAGCCTCCAGAGCCCCTGGGATTACAGGCAAGCTCCATGGTGCCTGGCTTTCTTTTCCCTTCTGGAATCCTCCCCCAGCTCTCCAACCCCACTCCACCCTAATGAACAGAACCCAAGAGGCTACTGAAAGTCTGGGGTTTGAACTTGGGGTGAGACCTCTCTTCTAGAGGGGACAGGGAACAGAAGTGAGAGCCAAGCACAGTCCCCCACCCCTGTTCTGCTCACTTCCTTCCCAGGCCCAGTCACGGGGATCCTGGGGTGGGGGCCAGGTGCTTGGTGCTGGGGGGCTGCTCCTCACAGTGGACCAGGTCCGTGTCTGACCATGGGCCCCACTTTCTCTTACCCCCGACCCAGGGACGTTTTAAAACTTGTCATCAAAACCAAAACCAGCACGTTCAATTCACATTGCTTCTGGTCACTCTACTTTCTAGAATCTTCTACATTCTGCAAGTCTGAGGCCCTGGGGCCTGTGAGAAGGCATGACCCATTGCGGGCAGGGGGCTGCGTCAGTTTTTACTTTGTCTAGGATGTCTTTACATGATGACTTATGGTCAAATTTTCATCACTCACAATTAGATTTTCCTCTTCCAAGTAACTGAGCCACAGGGAATAAGTGTATGTCTGAGTGCCAATGAACAAATTTCAACAAATTGAGCTTTAAAGTTTGTTAGATCTTTTACTAATGATTTATTAACCAGGCAGCATCCAGTCTAAAAATATAAGCGCTCTGCAGGGCAAAACAGGCAGCTTTTATAAAGCAGCCTGAGCAAGTAGGAAACAGTGGACAGTAGTGCCCCCTTATCTACTGGTGAGACCAGAGATGATACTGGTGTTGAAAATAAATTAGGATCCGATCCTCGTTCCCCTGGTGTTGAAGATTGACGGGGGCAAGCATAGAACACAGGTTTTATTTAAGTAAAGGACAGAGAGAAAATCTCAGAGGAGAAGAGGCCCCAGAGCTGGGTGCCTGAGTGAGTGGGGGTGTCCTATCTGAAGGGAAAACAAGAAAAAGCCAGAAATGAAGGACGGAGATCAGACAGAGATACACACCAGAGTTTACCTGTCAGAGCTGACAAATAAAGGCCATCTCTCTATAGTGGAGAGAGGCAAAACAGGCTTGGGTTCCGGGACCTTTATGGGGGAGGCGCAGGTCCTCATGCGGGCAGTTAAGGGTCGGGTTGGGATGAGGGAGTGGTGAGCCTTTCTCAGGAAGGCCCTTGGGTGGGAAAGAGAAACCTTTTCCTTAAAATGGCAGCTGTCACTTAAGATGGCAGTACAAGGTCCAGATGCTAAGCCAGGACCTTGTCCTGCCCCTTTATCCTTTCTTCTCAGGCCCCTCCACCTCTTATCTTGCCACCGTGACCAGAGGTGGGAAAGGAGCCTTCCAGGCTTGCCTCTCCATATCTGCCCAGAAAAGGTGGGAGGGAGCGCCCAGGAGGTACTTCATTAACAACTCCTCGTCATTGGGAGGAACAGTTCCCTGGAGACAGGTAACCTTGGCAACAGGTTGGAGGAGGGGGAAATGCTCTGCAGGTATTAGCCCCCCATCTTCCGGACCCAATCAGTCGTTCCCTGCATTAACTATCCTTCTGCCCCAGGCCTCACTGGGAGGAAGGTCCAGATCCCCCAGTGGATGCTGAAGCCATGCACAGACTGAGCCCCGTCTACACCATGTTTTTTCCTATACATACAAACCTATGATCAAATTTTGTTTATAATTTAGGCACAGAAAGAGATTTATAACAACATCTAATAGCAAAATAGAACAATTGTTACTATGAACTATGATAAAAGTTATGTGGATATGATTTCTCTTTTTCTCAGAGTATCTTGATTTCTCATGTACTGTGGTAATAGTTTTGGACCTTGGTTGACAGTGAGTTACAGAAGCTGTGGAGAGTGAAACCACAGGTAAGGGTGGACAGTGGTGGTGCGTAAAGCAGATTGGTTACCATCAGTGTTCCTCAGGTTCCTTTGCTTGTGACAGGTAAAGCGGAGGGGACTTCCTTATCTTGCTGGCTTAGGTTGACTGGCCTCTGTTGATTGGTTGTTGTGAATCTCATGTTTTTTTGTTTTTTGTTTTTTTTTTTTTTGAAACTGGCCTGTTTGAGGATTAGATGGCCATCTTTCTCCTGATTTCTCAGGAGGTCAGATTTTACAAGTAAAAAGACTTCAGTTTTATTTTAGTGATGTGGAAACTTAAAATGAGTGACTCCACTTTGGGTTGGTCTGTTGGAGCCTCATGAGAGAGTTCAGTGCAAATACATTTTATTAAACATAAATTTTATTAAACAGGACACTTATAACACTTGGGGTAGGTCTGTCCACATGAAGCCAAACACATTCCAGGCATGCAGAGGTTAACTGAGCATCTACTGTCAGCCAGGCACCCACAGGGAACAAGATGGGCCATCTCTGACTTCAAAGATTTTACATTCAAATTGGAGACACATAAATATTATTAAGTCATTCTTTAAAATTAAAGAAATACTTCTTTTAAGGACAATAAAGCCAGAAGGTAGATCAAGGGTGCTGGGTTGGAGAGATACAGTATTAAGCAGTGTTGTCAGCCAGAGTTTCACTATAGTTTGGAGATAGCTACCTCGGCTTCCCTCTGTTGTTGAAAATGAAATCTATTTTTAAACTTAAACATAACAACATGAAGATTTACATATTAATGGGGTATTTGATATTTCTATATATGTATGCTTTGTGTAATGTTTAAATAAGGTCAAATACTTAGGATTTCTCTATGGTAAAAACTGTCAAAATCCTTTGAGACGTACCGTGCATCCTTATGAGCAATGCTCGGGCTACTTTGCAATGACACACCAGAGCTTTTGCTCCTAGCTGTAACTTTTTGCCCCTTGATCAACTTTCCCCATCTCTCCCTCCCCACTACTCTGGTAGCCACCATTCTACCCTCGACTTCTGTGAAAACAACTTTTTTATGTTTCACATAGGAGTGAGATCATATGGCACTTGTCTTTCTGCACCTGGCTTATTTCACTTAACATAATAAACTCTAGCTCCATCCGTATTGTGGCGATCGGCGGGATTCCAGTTGTTGTGATGGTTTTCCTTATGTGTGCACCACATTTTCTTTATTCATCCATCAACCCATGGGCACTTGGATTGATTCTGCTCCTTGACTTTTGCAAATAGTTCTGCATGGACGTAGCAGTGCAATGTCCCTTTGGCACCCTGCTTCCCTTTCCTTGGGATGTGCACCCAGGAGTGGGATTGCTCAGCTTCCGTTTTGCCAGGTGTACAGATGACAATGATAAAGTCAATAACCCAAACCTCTGCCTCGATCAGATCATATTTCTAAAACAAGACCCAAATTCTTCTCAAAACCCAAATCACAGGCTCCACCTGTTAAATATGAGGAAGTTTAATCTTTTGTTGGGTTTCCTTCCAAAAGTATTCCCGATAACTCCAGGATGACATAGACTTGCCTGTCACTCAGTCCCTGTTTTGCCTCTGTGCTGCCATTGGCCAGGAGAGGGAACCAGTCCAGGTCCCTGGAGGATGTATGTCCAACCCGCACCTGGCATGGTGGGCTATGGGACACAGAGGTCTCATTGCTGGTCAGGATCCCCAGTAGACCCAGAGTCATGCCCATGTCCACATCTCTGTCTTTTATTCTTGCCAATTTCTACCCTCTCTATCCCTGGTCCCAGCACCTTCCTTCAACTTGGGTCACCTTCTTTCAGGAAAGTTCCTCTCAGGACTGCATTACTATGATTTTAAAAATACTACTTGGATTCCGTTTTGAATGTAGTTCATCAGACATCATCTATGGGCATCTGGAGTTTCAGAAAGTGGGGGATACCATTTCCTCCAAGCAGTCATCTTTCAAAACCCAAACCAAACCCCAAAACAAAACCAGAATATATTCTGTTTCCAAGTCAGCAAGAGTTGGAGGCATTAGAGGCATAGGTGGAGACTCTTCCCATCCCTCTTTATTCTCTTCTACTTGCTCTTTATCCTGTGTTTGCCACTGTGTTGATGCTGGTCGGTGTCATTGCTGTCCATGTCACAATATTTCACTATATTTACATTTCTTTGGTACCAGGGTTTGAACTCAGGGGCACTCGAACACTGAGACACATCCCCAGCCTTATTTGGTATTTTATTTAGAGACAGGGCCTCACTGAGTTGCTTAGAGCCTCGCTTTTGCTGAAGCTGGCTTTGAACTCCCAATGCTTCTGCCTCAGACCCCGGAACCACTGGGATTATAGTTGTGTCCCACCTCACCCGGCTATTTGCATGTCTTTATAAACAAAATACAGTGTAGTATTTTCAGTAGGGGCTTCAATAACACAATATTATACCATAGGTATCATTCTGCATGAATTTAATTTGTACTTTAGTCTGTCCTTCTGTTGGGTCAATACTGCTTTATTTTTAAATTCTTATTTTATACTGTAGCATTAAATCTTTTAGCAATTCTTTTATTGAGGGAGTGAAAAACCTGCCTGAGTTTTTGCATCTCTTAAATTGTCTTTCCTTTGCCATTAGCCTTGAATGATAGTGAATATCAATGCTGAGTACAAAATTGTAGATTGACAGTTCTCCTCTTTGAGTGCTGACAATATTGTCTTATTGCTCCCAAGTTCTTCTGGATGCTGATGAGAAGTCTGTTGCCACTTTCATTGTCATTTCCCTGTAGGTGATCTGCATTTTTTTCTCCTGTGAGCTTTTGAGATTTGACATCTTTTTAGCTTTATAAGGAGACTAGAGTGGATTTATTTTTAATTATCCTGCTTGACATGAGGTGCACATTTTCATGCTGAGAACTCACATCTTTTCTCAGTTCTAGAAAATTCTTAAATATTATTTTTTTTGGATACTATTTTTCTGTCATTCTCTTTTCTTCTCCTGGAATTCTTATTCATCATGAACTAGAACATCTTCGTCTATTCTCTGTAAGTTCTGATTATCTAGTGCTATGTCACAAGCCAAGCCAAAATGCAGTGATTTAATAGTTTGTGATTATTTCTCATTGTTCTCTGGGTGGACTGGACACAGCAAAGAAGTTATTGTTTGAAGTTTCTCATGCAGCTTGAATCAGAAGCCAGTGACAGCTGCAGTCATTGGAAAGCCTGATGGGTTGGACATTCGGGGTGACTCAGATTCACCCCAAATCTCTCTGACCATTGATGCTGGCCATGGGTGGGCATTCAGCTGGGGTAGTCAATGGGAACACCAACATATGGCTCTCCAAGTGACTGGGTCAATTCTCCAAGTGTTTTAATGATCCTTCCATGTGACCTAGGCTTCTCACAATATTACTGGCCCCTAAGAGTGAGTATTTTCAAGGGACCCAGGCAAAAGTTGCCAAGAACTTTTAGGACCTAGCCATGGAAATTCCTGATATCACCTCTACCACGGTCCATTGGCCAAACAAGATAGTAAGGCCAGGACAGACTGATGGAAGGGGAAGACACCACCTCTTGACAGAGGAATATCCTGGATATGAGGGAGGGAAGAAGTCAGTGGTGGCCATCTTCAGAGAGAAGCTGCTCCCCATGTCCCTCAAACTCCTCCTTCACACTCAGTGTTTCTTGGTTTCTCAGTATTGTCTTCTGGGTGGGCTCTTCAGTACCATCTTTTGGCTCACTATCTCAGTGACTGTGTTCAGTAAGATTTTGTTACATTTACTGATTTTTAAAATATTTTAATGATTCTTTTTGGTTTCCAGTGCTCCTAATTGGTTCTTTTCCCTACCCACCTATTCTTGTTATTAATTATTTCTTACTCATGTCAATGCATTTTATTTTTTAAATTTATCTTTGAACACCTTAAACAACCATTTTGAACTAAGAAAACTTTGCTAACTTGACAGAGATTTTCACACTGACATTGGTGGGATTTGCCGATGTTTTAGGTTATGTTGAGAGAGTAGGAGTGTGAAGAATAAATCCTAAGGTTTTACGGCTTATTTAAATGAACATGGGGAACATGGAAGAAGTCCAGGCCTGTAGGAGAAAGTTATGAGTTCAGTCTGAATTCCTGTTAAGGGAGTTGGACAGAACATGATCATTGATGTAAATTCTGAATGTGGAATAGGAGAAATAGAAATATTCTACAGAAATAGGCTTCAGTTATCCATTTAAGTACCACTCAATAGATATAATCTCAAGATCTACCTTTATTTAATTATGAATTTAAAATTTTGATTCTTCCATGTGCAAGTACAAAAATATGCTCTTAGCATCTTTGATAGTACTTTTCTTAAAATTGCTATTATTTCCTTCTAAACATTTTCATATTCTACCTACTATCATGATCCAAATACCTGCTCTAGAAGCATCTTCAGGAATGGAAATGAAGGAAGTGAAAGAGAAAGTGAGGGTGTAGATGAACCATCAGATCCCATATTCATTCTCACCTATTACCCTTTCCATCAGGATGAGACTACTTCTAGTACCTTATCACCCATCTCTTTCTATCTCAGAATGCTTGCACTTTCAACTTTGTTTCAAGAAAAGAGAAAACCAAGGAGGAATAAATTATTAGAAATAACACAAATTCCCCAAATTTAAAGACACACATTTTCAGTTTGAAAATACCCATTGAGTTCCAAGTATAAAGAATATTAAAAAGATCCACAAGTAACATTGCATGAAATTTCACTATAACAGGGATACAGTAAAATCCTAAATGGCTTGGTGTAGGGAGCAGGAAGAAGAGGTCACATAGAAAATGTCAGGAACCAGAATGTTACCAAACTCTCAACAGCCACAATAAAACCTCACAGACAGTAATGATTTTGAAAAACTGAAAGAAAAATGATTTCCCATCTGGAGTTTTATGCCCAGCCAAATTATCAATCAAGGTGAGCAAGAATAAAGGCCTTGTCAATCATGTAAGTTTATTTTGCATACATTCTTTCTCAGAAGAAAGACCAGGAAAGAAGGCAATAAAGAAAACGTATGCAGGGATTCAGGAAAGTAGAATCAAACAGAAATATCCAGAACACATTCGAGCTTAGTTCTTTCTTTCTTCTTCTTCCTTTTTTATATATTCAGATCTTCAATTTAAGCAATAAAGCACATTAGAGAAAAAATAGAGACAACAAAGAAAAAAGAAACCACATTATCCAGAATCCCACAACTCTATACAACCATTCTAATCGTTCAATAAAATAGATCATCCTTGTATTAGTCAGGATTCTCCAATCCTGGTCCAATTACTCCTTATACAAACTTTTAACCAAGCTTCTGCTGTTCAGCCCTACTCTGACTCTTGCCTGCTGGTGTCTGTAATGCTTCCAAGACTTCAGGGTCCTGCATTCTAACAGACATGCTGCTTTGAGACCTTTTAACAGGAGCTTATTAAAGTTCAAGAAGCTGATGCCTAAGTTGGTTCACACACAAATATTTTAATTTGTTAAAATCTGTCATTTTTAGATACCTAAAATATGTTTCATAATGGATGTTAAAAGCCTAACATTAAGATGAACACCAATGAATACACCATCCATTTACAAAAAGTGGCACATTTATAATATCAGTGAATTTCATCTAAGATGGATTTTTTTTCCTGGATCAGTAAATTAATTTTTTTTAGTTCCATAATTGGCATTTCCTTCACTTTCTCTGTTATCTCTTGATAAGATTCTATCACAACTTCCCACTTTGTCTTCTAGTTTTCTTAACCTCTCTCTCTTAGTTTCTATTTCCTTATATCTTTATGTTTGCTGGGTGTAATTTACCTAGAATCTCAGTGTATTTAGGCAGTAGTTTGTCATACTGCTAGAAAAGAAAAAGTCTCATCCATCTTGTAAGGTTGAACTGGCCTCACTAGTTGGCTATCAACCCTCTTTTGTGATCTTGAACATTTTCAATGTCTTTTCTATCACATTGTGGGGGTTCTAGGGGACGTCAACATGAACACTTTTGTTCAATCTGAACTGTTTAAAGAAAATTGCTTAGGCTTCTTTTAGAATTGTCTAATCTTTTAGATGTCTAATGTCTCCCAGAAAGAAAACTTGGATAAAAGTATATCGAAATAGTCATTTAAGCAGTTTTACCTGGGGAGGGAATCTTTGGGACAAATTCCTAAGTGGCATTGAATTTCCTTTGATCTCTCAGGCAACTAGTTATGGATAGAAGATTTTGTTCTGAGGCTGATCTACATGGGAATCCTCCCTTTAAAAATAAATATTTACATTTCTTAACACAACTTTTAGAAAAGATGTATTAGTCATCATGATTAAAGAGCTGAACAACTTCATCTGGTTCAGAGACAAGGAAAGATGGTTAGGTTCCTGTGAAACCCATTGTTTTCCTTGTCTGTGAAAAACGATTAAGTCTTCTAATGGCCACTTCTGAGTGACTGAAAAACCACTGGACCAGGGCTTCGTTACTGCTGGGGCACTACTGGTCAAGGACACCACTTACTGATTTCACAACTTCTTGGAACTGAATGTCTTTCCCTAAGCCTCAGTCATGGACACGGGGCATGGGAAAGTATTGCACTGCAGGACATTAGAGGGACCCCTTCCTTTTACTCAGAACCAAGCCCTGAGCTGCACCTGTAACCACTGTCTCCTTTGTGAGCTAAGAATCTGCCCACACGGGCCATCTGGGTCGTCCCTTCCCCATGATCAGGTAGGGTCGTCCTGGCAAGGCCCTGCGACTCCGGGAGCTGCCCACCGTCCCTGGCCGGTGGCCCCTGCTCCCCGGCTCTCACAAGCAGTCATCTGTCTTGGAGCCAGGTCTCTAATTACCCCTGCCATTAGCCCGCTCAGCAGGACTGCAGATGTTATTAATGGTCATGAAATTATCCAATGCCTTTCAAAACTCCAGAGCCAGTCAGTGTTTGTCCCCATGACCTCTCGTGGCACTTCATTTCTTTGTTCCTTTGCTGCGGTATTGAACCTTCATCTTGAGCATGAAATGAAAAGAATGTCACTCGCCCCCCCCCCTTTCCTCCGGTCCCCTCATCAGCCCCCTCACTTTGCTTTTCTGGGGATGGAACTCGGCACCTGGCCTCCCGACTCTGCTCTGTGTTTACAGGGAGCGCTCGACTGTGCGGAGGTGCGTGCTCCCTCGTCCCTCCCCATCTCATGGATCTTTTCTCAACAATTAAAAATAACTTGTTGCTTCCTATTAGAAAATCAATATATTTTCATGGTTGGAAAAATTAGAACAATGCAAATAAGCAAAAAGAAGACAAAATCCATATTCTTACCTTCCAGAGATAAATGTTGTTAAGATTTTAGGGTTCATCTTTATAGACATTTTTCTATATAGATAGAAAGAGATGAGACAATACACTGTTCTAATAATAATATTAATCATAACATGGAGTGCTTACTTGTTTAGATTTCATAAATGATCTATTGATTTGTCTCTAGAGCCCAATGGGATGAGTTTAATTTCTATTCCCATTTTGCAGATGAGCAGACTGAAGCAGGAAGAGGCTTAAAATATTGTTCATGTCATGCAGGGTGGTATGTGTTTCTCTCTGGTTCCAGCTTCTTGGGAGGCTGAGGCAGGAGGATTGCTTGAGATGGGGCCAGCCAGGGCAACATAAGGAGACCTTGTTACCAAAAAAAAAAAAAAATTGCTCTAAGATGCTAAGCTATTTGTGGAAGAGGTGGGTATTGAATGCAGATAGCCTGGCTCTAAGCTCTGAACTATTATTATTACTATTATTATTATTAAAGAGGAGGAAATGTATATTTGGGCTCATGGTTTCAAAGGCTTCAGTTCACAGTCAGCTGACTCCATTGCTCTGGACCTGAGGTCAGACAGAACATCATGGTGGAAGGGTAGGGTGGAGGAAAGCAGCTCAGGTCATGGCAGCTGGGAAACAGAGACAGCCCAAAGAGTGAAGGACAAGGTACATAACCCTGCTGGGTGCAGTGGCACATGCCTGGTATCCCCACGACTTGGGAGGCTGAGGCAGGAGGATCACAAGTTCAAAGCCAGCCTCAGCAAAAGCGAGGTGCTAAGCAACTCAGTGAGACCCTGTCTCTAAATAAAATACAAAATCGGGCTGGGGATGTGGCTCAGTGGTTAAGCACCCCTGGGTTCAATTCCCAGTATCAAAAAATAAATAAGTACATTTTGTGTGTGTGTGTGTGTGTGTGTGTGTGTGTGTGTAGAATCCCTAAGGACATGCCCTAAGTGACCTAGATCCTTCACAGGCTCTGAATTTTTAAATCATGCATTATGCTCTTGTCTAACCTGATTTTTAAATTTAATAAACTCTGGATAACTTTCCATATTACTCTTTTTTAAAAAATAACACGTTTATTTTATTTATTTATTTTTATGTGGTGCTGAAGATCGAACCCACGGCCTCACGCATGCCAGACATGCACTCTACCACTGAGCCACAACCCCAGCCCTCCATATTACTCTAATTTGCCCTCCCAATTTTAAATATGACACAAGAGAAGAACTCTAAGATATGGTCATGTTGAAATTTCTTTAACAAAACACCAGGGAGGGTCTTCCTTTTCCTATTTTACTGTATTTTTTCTATGATAAAACCACTTGGACTATTAATTTTTTTCTGAATACGTAAAATATGATAAAGCATTTTGGATATTTGGTCAACATTTTGTCTTTTATATGCTAATTTTCTAGGCTAACCAGAGTGGCAACATGTTCATAAGCCTATTTTTCAGTGAGACAATTCCTTCAGGAATATGGCTGTAGGAAAAGCAAAACGAAAATAAGCAATGTAAACCAGGTTCAGTTTGTTTCACACCTGCAGATGGAAACTTGGAGCCAGGTGCAGTGGTGCACATCTGTGATCCAGCAGCTCAGGAGGCTGAGGCAGGAGGATCGCGAGTTCAAAGCCAGCCTCAGCAACTTAGAGAGGCCCTAGGCAACTCAGCGAGACCTTGTCTCTAAATAAAATACAAAAAGGGGCTGGGGATGTGGCTCAGTGGTTAAGCGTCCCTGGGTTCAATTTCTGGTACCAAAAAAAAAGAACGTTTGGTACACTCTGGTTCTCAGCATCATTAAAAAAAAAATGTAGTTGTAGATGGACAGAGTGCCTTTGTTTTATTTGTTTTATTATGTGGTGCTGAGGATCGAACCCCATGCCTCATATGTGCAAGGCAAGCACTCTGCCACTGAGCTACAGCCCCAGTCCCCCAGCATCATTTTTAATAAACTCTCTTTTGTGTGTATGCTGAGTTGTGAACCCAGGGTCTGTGCATGCTAGGAAAGCGCCATGCTGCTGAGCTACACCCCAAGCTCCAGTCATCGTTTCTAAGAGATAATAGCATGCTTTAAAAAAAATGCTAATGACCGATGGATATTTTCTATGACCCACCTTATTTGTGCTTTTGAAGTGCTGAAATTTTTTCACTAGTGAGTCAGGCTTGAAGCAAGATTCTGGAGAAACCCGAGAGGACGGAGGGAGAAAACCCTTTTGGGAAGACTCTCTGTTTAACCTACTGATTTATTTCCTAGTTATTTCCAACCAAACATCGGCCTTTCCTTTTTCTTTTCCCTCTCCTTCTCCCACTCCCTCTTTTTCTCTCTTCTTCTTTCTTTCCTGAGCTTGAATATTCCATTTTTTTCTTCATCTGGAACCATTTCAACTGTTGAGTATCCAGAAGCTAATGTGGCTTCATCTAGAGCCTGTTCTGGAAGGACATTTTTGACATGTTGGCATTTTGTCTCATCTGACTTATAGGCTGGATCTGTATTTGACCAGTGAATCCATCATGGCAGAGTCTATTTAGAAATTTTTGCTGATTATCAGCCAGTCTATGCAAAATGTATTTGCATTGACCTCTGGCGGATAGGATCGCCTAAGCAACCTCATAACTTCTTGATAGGTGCTTTCTTCTGTGAGTTGGAGTATGAACCGTGGTCCAGGCAAGTCACTGATTAGCTAATACATAGACAGAGATCAAGTTCATTTATTTTTTTTTCTACCTTGTGGAAAGATGCCTAGCACAGGGGTTAAGAGGAAATCTCAGGAGGTTTGAGTTCTAGTTTCAGTTTTACTACAGACTAGTACAACTGATTAACAGCTGTTGGGATGAGGTAAATTACCAACCATGTTATCCCCCATCACTACATCCATCCTACCCCATTCATACCTTCTGGACACCCAATGAAATCATTCCTAAAGCTCTTTACTTTCCATTCAAGAACTGTCTGATATGTTCTCAAGGTATTCAGTACCTTGAGAATAAGGTAAGAAACATTGACTTCCTTATTTTGATAGACATGTAATTCCAGGAAATTGTGTGGGAAAAACAGGTGATATCTCAGATACGTTAATCTCTCCCTACCCCATTTTGACAAACATTACAAAAGACATTTTCATGCAGGGTGTCCTCCCACAGTGACCCAGTATGGCATCACAGGCCAGGGCAAAGGTAAGTGGGACTGGGATCCTAATCCACTTACCAAAACCCTCTCCCTTCTCTTAAGGAAACATATCAGCTAAGATATATTTCAATAAAACTGTGGGGTAGTGGTGCCCCATCAGGCAAATGGATCAAAGAAATAGAACACAAGCCCAGACATCAAATCACACACTCATGGGAAACCGGTACCGAGAGACCTACTTTCCAAACCACCGAGAAGAAGCTGCATCAGTTCATGGAGAATGTTGGGAAAACCACCTCTCAACACAGAGGAAAATAAATTCCCAATGGATTAAGCACAGAAGTATGTGGAGGGGAAAGACACAAATCTCAAAGAGTGTGTAGGAGTATATAGTCATGGTTGAGTTTGGAGCAAACTTTTTAACCAAGACCCAAACAATATAAACTCTAAAAGGAAAAATTGATGGATATTTCAACCTCAAAATTAGAGATTTCAGTTCAGAACCATTAACTTACTTGACAGACGACAGTGGGAAAAGATGTTTTCATGGTCTAAAATCAAGAAAAAATTAATGCCCCAAGGAAATCCTGCACATTGATGGAAAAAGGGAACTCCTATAGGAAAAACAGAGGCTCAGGATAAAGGCAGTTCATAGAAGGGAAACCCTGAATTGCTAATAAGTAAATGAAGAGGTATGTATTTCACTGGTAATCAGAGCCGTGCAGATTTAAATGACAATGTGATCCACTTCAGAATCATCAGTTTGGACCAAATTGAGAATCTTATTAATATCAAGTGCTGAAAGGGATGTGGGGAAACACGAGACCTCCGTACTGCCGCTGGACGTGTAATGTCCCACACTTCAGCAACCCCACTCCTGGTGGAGACCCCAGAGACAGGCTTCCACAAACCCATGGAGGGGCATCTCCGCGGGTGTTCCTTGGAGCCCTGTAGTAGCAGGGACCTGCAGTCACCCGAGGTTTTCATCACCAGGGTAATGGATAAAACAATCCCAGGAGATGTCAAGCAGTCAGCATCCATAATTAAATTTAAATACAACAGCAAGAATGCATTCCAAAAACATAGAGCTGGATTAAAAATAATAAGGAGAATGAGATTTATAGCATGTTGCCTTTCCTAAATTAAACATGCACACACAAAGTTATATATATTATTTAAGGCTATTCAGATGTCTAAATAAAGATAACAGTGGGGGGGGGGTTGGAGGAGGGGCAATGGAGATCCGGAGGTAGGAGGAACTATAACAATAGAATTAAAGAAGGTTTTTGGTTTTTTTTTTTTTTTTTGATCAATAAGTGTAACATGCACTGGAGAATTAATTCAACAACTCCATGAATCTGTAGTCCCAAGGAGAGGAAAAGGAGGTAAAAATCAAATTGGAATTTGGGTGAGTGAGAGGTATCCTTATATAGCAATTATTTTGAAATATTCTATATAACTACTGTATAATAAATCATTGATGAACATCAGCTCTTCATTATTTGTAATAGATTATTTGCAACACACTTCGCAACTGTCAGGACCCCAGGGCTGTCACAATTCTTTGACTAACATAATCCCACAGAGGTAGATGTGGCCATCAAAACTAAAGGGAGACCATCTCAATATTCAAGACACAATTAGGAGACAGACTTGGAAAGGTTTGCAATTACTGTTCCATAAAGACCTGGTCTGAAAAACTCTTTATTCATATTTTATTTCCTCCATCTAATATTAAAAGTCTTCCTCTTCTATTTGTGGAATGAAAAGCAGAAATCTAAATAGTTCTAACGTTATTTCCCCAATTCCCACAGCTTGCTCTGCCCCATGCCTATCTCTAAATTCTTAGTACAAATGAACAGAAGACAAAATCATTTGTGGGACTCTGAGATGAAGTTTTTTCAGTGGAACACAGAGACACAGTAAAATTGTGCAAAATTGTGCAACTGGAAGGGAGGCCCTCCTCAAAAATCTACCAGAGACCTGCAAGGAACGGCTTGCATGAGCTCTACTCCCCCACGCCCCGTTCACACCAAACTTACCGGTCAATTTCATCAAAGAGACTTGAATAGATTTTCTAACCTGTCCCCACTCCAAATCGATGAGTTAATTTAGCTGATCTCTATGAAGTTGTTAAAGAACCAGGACTTTTTCCCTTTCATGTTATGTAGGCCCAACTAAAGTCCCTTTACTTGGGTGGAGGCACAGATCACAGGAAGATGAGTATTCCTGACCAAAAAATATCTTATCCTGCATACATATGTTTTTCAATGTGAATTTGATTTTTTTTTTTTTTAGCACACTTTTATTGCAAAAACCTTTTATGGGCTCTTGCTCCAGGTCAGAATCAAGTGGTTTTCTGCCACTTATTTATTTAGTATTTGTTATTTTAAAATAGGCAGTTCTTGGACTCATACAGAATTGTTATACATTTGCTTTCCCCATTTGCTTTGAGGATTAGAAAGAAACTGGTAAATAACATGGACCTTGCTCTTGATCAATGGCTGTGAGGCACTGTGTGCCGTTCATGGCTGCAGTGTCGCAGCATGAGGTCATTCCTTGGATCTACATGCCTGAAAGCATTGTTGATAGCCAGAATTAGTTGAGGAGGAAGTGAGGGCAGCGTCCTGGGTAACTATCTAACTGTCTCCGAGGGGCTCCCAACCACGGGCCCCTTTATAAATCTCATTCATTCTCAAAATACCCCAGTGAGGGGGAAAGGAAGGGAGATGCTGATGACGTCATGACATGGAATGAAGCACTTTGCCAAGGTCACAGTCACTTCCGCCTCACCTGTCCCAGTCCCTAAACTTGGACGCAGAAACTGAGGCTGGAACTGCAGACCCAAGATTTCCAGGGCCTAAGGGAAGCCCGGGAGGCAGCTACTTGGCAGCTGCTGGAACAGTGTCTTAAAAACTGCCTAAATAGGGGCTGAACCACTCACTTAAGATGACAGCAACCCTCTAATTGTAAACCAGCGCTGGGTGTGGATGGCTGGGAGGTGAGAAATGTGCTGAGAAAAGGGTCCAGCACTGGGCCAAGATAAAGCCACAGACTGGCTCTCAGAAGGGGCCACTTTGGGGTGAGCTGGGCTCTTCTACCGGCCCAGTGTTTTGCCGGTAAATACAACTCAGTTTGGTTCACATCTCTACAGACACACACATCACATTAAGTGGATCGCATTTGGTCTAATTCCTTAGTTTTTACTGAAGGCCTCTGAGGTTATTTCTCAAAGAATTGCTTTGATTAAGATTTTCCATTTTAAAGAACCTGGTGTGGTTTAAAATGATGAGCCTCCAACTTAATGGAGAGTGTTTTGAGAATCCCCTAAGAGGATACTCCTGGGTCCTTTCTCTGTGACCCCTCGGCTTCTTCTTATGGAAGCCGTGGTCCCCACCACCAGTCTAGGAGGATGGCTTTGGGCCCCTCTGGGAGTTTTTATGGACTTCACGTAGTTCCTCTAAGACCTATGAAATCTTTTTTTCTTTGGAGGAGCAGGCAGTAAGGTACAAATGGCTGGTAAGACATAGGTCACAGGAATAAATCTTTAATTGTGGAATTGCAGATGTTTGGGATGATTTGTGAGACGCGGGAGTTTTATGACATCCCACCAGGCAGCCCACCTGGAAAGGTCAGTCCCACCAGGAAAAAGAGCATCATTCTTGAAAAATCTCAGCTGCTATATTTTATTTTCTCCCTAAGAGTCAGTCTACTGAACATTTTAAGGATCGGTAATGTGAAGGAGCACACGGAATTCACTTGTCCCTTCCTTCAACCATTCAACAGACACAAAAATGGGTAAAGAATATCCCCTTACCTCTGGGAGCTCCGAGACATATCAAGAAACCATGGCAGCTCAGGGTGGTAATAAGAAGCCTAAAATAGGTAGAGGGAGAAAGGAGAGATCTTTGGCATTGGTGTGAGCGTGTTTAGTAAATTTAAAGACAATCAAAATTCAACTAGACATTTATGGCCCCTAAGTTCTAGGTGAAACTATCAGGAATAATAAATAATAGAGATAAACACATGGCTTTGTATAGGTTGTTTTTTGTTGTTGTTGTTTGTTTGTTTTTTGGTACCAGGAATTGAACTCAGGGGCACTCAACCACTGAGCCACATCACCAGCCCTATTTTGTATTTTACTTACAGACAGGGTCTCACTGTATTGCTTAGCATCTTGCTCTTGCTGAAGCTGGCATTGACCTTGAGATCCTCCTGCCTCAGTCTTCTGACAGCTGGGATTACAGGCGTGCACCACCAAGCCTGGATTTTTATAGGTTAAAAAAAAAAAAAAGATTGATGATAAGATCAGGGCCACCTTGATATGACATGGTGGCAAAGACATACACTTGGGTTTTGCCAGGCCTGCGTTCCCATGGTGGTTTTACAGTTTGTGTCTTCCTTGGTTATGGAAGCATTTCTTCACCTCTCCATGCTTCTGTGTCCAATCTGTAAAATGGAAATAATTAATTATAGATCACACCCAAAAGGGTTCTTAAGAAGATTAAATTAAATGATACATCTCTAGTGCTTAGAAAATTGCCCAGCAAAAAAAACAAAACAAAACAAAAAAACAATAACCAGCACACAAGAAGATTTAACAATGATTATTATTACCCACAAAAGTTTCTTTTATAAAAGCAAAAGTGAAGCATCCTAGAGTTTTAATTTATAGCTTGCTTTGCGACCATTAATTCTCTGGTGATGGCACGCTGGTCTCCCAAAAGAATAGGAAGAAATAGTAACACACCACTTTAGAAGCGAGGTTCTGTTCGAAAGATGAAAATGGCAGTGTCCACCCTAGGGTGCCCGCAGATGAAAATCTGGGTGTGGTTGGCTGCATACTTACATATCAGGAAGGCAAGTGTCCAGTGGAGAAGATAGGCCCCTGTGCCCATCTGTGATGTGTCACCGTGCCAGGGAGAAACTTTCCTGATGGCGAAAAGCTCCCCAGAAGAACTCAGGTTCTGAGGAGGGAGAAAGTAGGGAAGTGTTTAAGGAAAACGAGGAAACCATGAGAGACCTAAGGAGCTCAGGTTTTACAAAGACCTGCTGACAATTGAGAAAAAGATAAAACCAAGAGGGATCACAAGAGGGGAGTTGGGAAGACAAAAATCGAAAATAAAAGCTTTAAGGACAGCAAAACAGGCTTCCCTGGTGTTCCAGGCAAGAAGATCAGGGGAGGGAGAAGGAGGCCTGGAGCTTGGGGTGAGGGTGAAAGGGTAGCTAGGTGACACAGAGAGGACAGACGTCTGTGTTCTCTGACAAAGACAATGGGAGGACAGAAAGCAGGCGAAGGGTAGAAACCAGTGGGTAGCAACAGAACCAGAGAGCCTTTAATATGTGCTGCTCATTAACGTGAGCTCAGGGCCAAGTTCAGGTCTCTGGAATCAGTGAATTATGTCGCAAAGTACCAGGACAACTTTCAAGTGAACTCCTGCAGCACTGCTGAATTTGGAGACTCTCAGAGAAAGCAAGACGTGCTGGAAAGACATGCAGGGGGACACATTGGTTTATTTCTTGAAATGGAAAGGAAGTTGGTCGGATGGATGTGTGTGGTCCCCTACCCACTCCTAGTTTCCTGGATGCTGTCTATCTTGGATAGAGAAGGAGTCCGATTTATGGGGATGGGGAGCACAGGAAAAGGAGCGATGGGTGAGGAGGGAGAAGTTGAGGTCGGTTTGGGACATCTTTGTTCATGCAGCGTCCTTAAAATGCAATCTCCTTAAAATACCACCATCCCCCGTGTCTGCTGGGAACGCACCTGCTGTCCTCCAACACTCATGCAACACTCATTCCTTAACTTCCTGCCTGCCAGATAGAGGAACGGCCCCCTCCCCCATGGCCCTGCTCTTCCCCTTCAGACTTCCATCGGCCTCAGCCGCACTTGATCGTATTGGTTTGCTTTTCTTCGTGTTGTTATAGCAGTATGTGTTGTGACGCTATTTATCATAACAATGTTCCTCAGGTAGTCACAGCCAGCCAGGCGTGGCTCTAGGCCCTTGATGGGGGTCACCTCCATTAGTTTTCATCAACACTGTAGGGTCAGTGCTGTGACTGTCCCTGCTCCACAGATAGAGGAAACTGAGGCAAAGGCAGGTCGTGTAGCTTACACAGTTGTTCTTTTTTGCTACTGTGACTAAAAGATCCAACCAGAACAACTGTAGAGGAGGAAAAGTTTATTTGGGGGCTCACCGTTTCAGAGGTCTCAGTCCATAGACAACCAGTTCCATTCCTTGGGGCTCGAGGTGAAACAGAACATCATGGCGGAAGAGTGTGGTGGAGGGAAGCAGCTCACAGGATGATCAGAAAAAAGAAGGAGAGAGACTTCATTTGCCAAATACAAAACATGTACCCCAAAGGCACACCCCAATGCCCGCCTCCTCCAGCCACACCCTACCTGCCTTCAGTCACCACCCAGTTAATCCCACCAGGGATCAATTCACTGATTGGGTTAAGGCTTTCATGACCCAATCGTTTTCTCCTCTGAACCTTCTTGCATTATCTCACATACGAGTTTTTGGGGGACACCTCACATCCAAACCATAATAATAGGGAACATGAATCTGCAGGTAGGGGTGAAACTGGATCCAGGTAGTCTCAACCCAGGGTCACTGATCTTGATCACTGTATTCATCCTCTTTTCAGCTGGATGGCAGGTTCTTGAAGTTAGGAACCATTTAATACAACTAATACTATTTAAAAAAATATTCCTAGTGCCCAGCATGGCACCGGGATTATAGTAGGTTCTTACAAAGGTTTGTGAGGGTGAGTTCATGACGCCATAACATAGTTCGCACTCTAAAGGAGGGGTTGGCAATATCATTCTGTCAAGGGACAGATGGTAAATGTCTTAGGCCTTTCAGGCTGGATGGGTTCTACCGTGGTGATGCCAAAGCTGTCCTAGACAATGGCGACACACATGGGTGTGACCACGTTTCCATGACACTTCGTCGGTGGATACTGAAAATTCAGATCTCATGTAATTTTCATGTCATGAAATATTCTTCTTAAAATGTAAAGGGTTTTAGCATTTAAAAAGGTAAAACTATTTTAAAATGTAAAAAAAAAAAACAAAAAACAAGAAAACCCCATTCTTGGCTTGCAGACTGTAGTAGAACAGGCTGGGGGATGGACTTGGCCTATGGGCTATAGTTTGCAGACCTCTGTACTAGTCAGCTAGATGCAGGCCTGGGGCCAATGGGTGACAATGACTTTGGACCCCTAGAAATTCACACAGGCCCTAGGAAGCTGCTCTGACCAGAGATTTGTAGCTGGTGGGTCTGAGGATTTCCTGTGGGGATGCACAAGGGATCTCTGCTGGGGTGGGAACAGGGAGTGGGACACCAGGTGACCTCTAAAGTCCTTTCCTCTACTTTATAAGATTCCTTGTGGCAGCTCCCTGGGCTTTAGAGTAAAACCACAAGAGCTGAACTGATTGGAGGGAAGGTCATTTAGAATTAGTAAAAAGGTCTGAGTTATAAAACGGTTTATAAGAAATGATGCTTCATTGCATTCAAGGACATTCAGCAATCAAACGAACACTTAACAAAGGGCTGTCAATAATCCATTTGAATCGCACTTTGTATTTTTCAAAGTGTTTCCAGTATATTATCTCCATTGATCCACCCAGGCACCCTAGGAGGCGGACAACCCCATCCTACAGGCGGGGGTCAGAATGACACCGTCCTTGGTGACAGCTCAGAACAGGTCTAGGCTACACCTCACAGCCTCTATCTGCCCCCTAATGTGGTGACTTTGTATTTTATATCAAGGATATGTTTGTATGTGTATGAAGAAAAAGCTTGCCTAACTCAAGCTTATTTTTAACCCCTGAGAATCTGTTAGAACATGGCCACAGCCCAGATTAGCATGTAGAGTTTGTTGAACTAAGTAAATATAGCAAGCCCTCCCTAGCTCTGAAGGATCATGAATGCATTATGAATTAGGAAGTTTTTTTCAGGGTTCCAGATTCTTCATTCTGCTAAGTTCATAATCGAGAGAAATTAGAGTGACTTTGACACCGAGGACCTCTACTTCAATTACCTTGTGGCCATTTCCTTCCTGGGTATCAGAGAAAGTGTGACTTGGGGGCCACAAGAAGCAGCCAGCCGTCAAGCCCTAGTGATATGGGGGGCGACGTTTACTTTCCCTACCTCCCAACGTGGGGCTCTCATCTGTATTTCCCTGCCAAATTGGGCTTTGGCATACCTAAGGATGCCTTGGCAAACTTTGTTAATTTCCCAAGAGCAACTTCCTGGTTCTTAATTAGGTCTTTTATTCCTAGATGTCTATATTTAACTGTGCTCTGTTAGTGCTGACCCCTTTTGGATACTGCCAACTTCAGGGAGGTGGCAGTTGAGTCTAGACAGGGCAATTATTCAGATAACTGAACTCCCCAGACCTCATTCTGAAAGTAAGACCCTGGGAGGAAACTTTCAGCTATGAAGTGGTGCCTTCCTGAATTCATTAAATAACTGCTCTGCACTTTCCTCTACTTTCCCCGGGTGAGCAGAAAGCAGAGACTTAACCCATGGAAGGACGTGAAGCAGTGCTGAGTAGGTGTTCCAACCCTGAACTTAGCAGGGTGAAAGACGGAAGAGGAAAAAGTGGGTTGAAAAAGCGGTCTAAGAGAAAGCCTCTCCACGGTGCACAAGGAGGCAGCAAGAACGTCCATTCCATCCTTGTTTGTACAAAAGAAAAACTGAAAATAACCTAAGCGTTGATCACAGCATGAACGGATCAATACATCGTGGTACATTCACATAATGGAATACAACTTAGCAGTGTGAACATGAATGAACGAGATTTACATCTATTGGTGTGGATAAATCACAAAAACCTATCCCTGAGTCCAAAAAGCAAGTTGCACCGGATACTAGCAAGGCAAGAGCAGTCATAGCAATTTAAAACGTAATGAAAGTTATACAGCCTATTGTTTATGGGTAGCACGTATGTAGTGTAAGCATTTTTAAAATCCATGGGAATTTAAAAAAAATTCCAACATACTCATTTTTCTCTTTTTGAATTAGGAAGTTTTTTGAAGGGAAAAAAATGCATTGATCATGTCACATGCTAAGTTCAAGAGAATGAACTGGAGACTGTGGTAAAGGAGCGACTCCAAAGAGTGCCAAATGTTTGCAGTCGAATCTGTAATGTCTAACTTTTTAAAAGCTGGGTAGTAAAGTCATAGAAATTGCCTAAGCTATTATTAGTTAATATGCTGTGATTAACTTTCTTCTTTACTATGCTTGGCTCCTTCATTTAATAAAAAGAGGTTGGAAGGACAGCAGGGGCTCCTTGTGTATTGGTGATGGGTTGGGGGAAGGCAGGAAAAGTCTCAGGAGAGGGAAGTGCTATAGTTTGGATCTGGAACATGAGGTCCCATGTGATAAAGTCTTGGTTCCCAGCCCAAGGCATTGTTGGGTCCTAGTGGGAGGAAGTTAGGTCGTTGGGGGCTTATACTTGAAAGGCTATTGGGACCCCATCCCATTCTTCATTCTCTCTCTCTCTCTCTCTCTCTCTCTCTCTCTCTCTCTCTCATTTCTGACCATGGTAAATTACATGCTCTATACCATGACATTCTGCCTCACATGTCCCCCAAAGCAAATGGGCCAACTGACCATGAACTGAAACCTCTGAATTATAAGCCAGTTCTTTTTGATTACCTCAGGTATTTTGTTATAGTAATGGAAAACTAACACAGATACCTTAAGACTTCTCTCCTCTGTGAACTGTGATTGAGTAAACTTTCCAGGGAAAGAATTATGTTTGGGGAACAGCAGTGGGTGGAGGTTCAGAGAACAAGATTCTAGAACCAGTTGGGCCCCTTTCAAAGCTGAGTGAACTGCAGTAAGCTTTTACCCTTCCTGGGGCTCATGACTCTGCTCTGAAATGCAAGTCCTCCCTGCTCTTGCCAAAGTCGAGATGCTTTTGTTTCTGTAAGTCATCCCAGGAGGCCCTGTAAGACAGTCCTGCTGGGAAACTGACCCATAGTGTTGGCAGCACTGGGCTGATGCTGAGTCTAGCCAAACAGCCAGCCCTATTGCTCAAGGGCAGCACAGGAGAACAGAGCAGGAGTGGAGAAGCTTGTAAATACTGGAGAGAGCTGGGTTTAAACTCTGCCTACTTAACCCTTGATGCCTTTCTGACTCTGGGGAATCAAAACATTGATCAAAATAACTTCTTTTTTTTTTAATTATGGAGAATTTGAGCACACATAAAATCACATACTATTACTCCTATTTTTGAAAGTACCTGTCATCCTGGCCCCAACAACCATTAACCCATAGTCATTCTTGCCCCATCTATCCACCAATCTACTTTCCTACTTCTCTCACTTTGAAGCAAATCTCACATTCAAGATCATGTGTTTGCTGGGTGCCATGGTGCACACTTGTAATCCCAGCAGCTTGGGAGGCAGAGACAAGAGGATCTTGAGTTCAAAGCCAGCCTCAGCAAAAGTGAGGTGCTAAGCAATTCAGTGAGACCTTGTCTGTAAATAAATTAAAAAATAGGGCTGGGGATGTGGCTCAGTGGTTGAGTGCCCCTGAGTTCAATCCCCAGTATCAAATAAATAAATAAATAAATAAATAAATAAATAAATCATGTGTTAGGGTTCTCCAGGAAAAAAAAACAAAACAGAATCAATAGGGTTTCTCTGTTGATTGATTGATAATTTGATTTACTCTAAGGAATTGGTTCATGCAGATTTAGGGGTTGGAAATTCAGGTAAGAGTTGGCAGATGTTTTAAGTCCAAATTCTGTAGGCTGGAAATTTAGGCAGTTTTCTGTGTTGCAGTCTTCAGGCAGAATTGCTTCTTCTAGAAACAGTCTTTCTTCTTATGAGTTTTGATTGATTAGCTGAGAAAGGGTGATCTGCTTTACTCAAAGTCCACTGATTTAAATACTAATCACATCTAAAAAGTTCCTTCACAGACACTTCCAGATAGTCTCACTAAACACTGGACCATAGTCTAGCCAAGTTGACCCATGAAATTAACCATAGCAAGCCATTCTGTTAGCAAATATTCTATGACAGGCACCTAAAACGAAGGCTCTTACTTAAACATCATAATATTGTCACACATAAGTCAATTAACCCTCATCCTCATTGTTGTTAGATATCAATGGAATTCATGTTTCACTTTATATTTGTCTCATACACATCACAATTCCACCATTTGTTACTTTCAGTTAGAATCCAAGGATGATGAGAGAAATATGTGTTTTGTGTTTTTTAATCTACAGATCCCTCCCAGCATGTCTCTCTTTCTTGTAATTAATTTAGAAATGGGTGTTATTTGTCCCAGGGAGACTCTCCCAATCTGGGTTTTTCTGGCTGCATTCCCTTGGTGGCATCCATCATGTTCCTCTGTCCTCTGTGTTTACCGTAAATTGGTAGTTAAATTTAGAGGCTTGGCCATCCACTTAAAGAGATATTTATTTGCATGACTTTAAGGGCCTGGCTGAAGGCTTCATTATTTGCCAACAAACAAAACAGGCTAAACTCACATTCTTCCCTTATTAGCTTGCTGAGACCTAAAATTGCACTGCCAGAATAATTCCATTTTAATCCCCAATTAAAATGCAAATACTCCTAAAACGGGAGAAACTTATTAGATGTTCATTCTTGAGGGTGAATGTTTGCAGGAAAGGAAAAATATATATATCTTTTCCTCGATCGTCGTGAGGGTCATGGTTGACACCCTATAACAAAAGTCAATTCAATAGCAGCAAGACTAATGTATCTAACAAAGTTTGAAGAGACAGGGAGACTTCAAGATTAAAAACCCAATGATCCAGAGAAAACAGAATTTTTATGCTAAATCTGAAGTCAGAGGTAGACATTCCTTCTCCTTGGATATGGGGCAGGACATCTTTCCACAGAGGGTCCTCTGACCTCTCGGGAGAGGGAGTTCTTTTATGGACAACTCTCACCCAGAAAAAGGTCAGAGGGTGAACATGGAGGTGCAGATTTTGAGGTGGTAGTTCACGTACCCTGCCAGCCTCTATGGAGTCCCTTCCCGAGCAAGTGTCTGAAAGAAGGGGGTAAAACAGAAAGGGTGGGGCAAGCCAGAGAAGACAGCATGGATAGCAGGTGGCTGTTCCAAGGGGAGGGCATGGCAGGGCACCACGGGAAGAACAGAATCAGCTGGGAGCATGCTCCTCAGAAGGCCTCCCCGCTGGGGAGCATTTACTGTGCTCTGGACACTACTTGGGGATTTCAAGCTATTATTTCATTTCAATCTTATAACAACCTTGGAAGTGAATATAATTCATAGCCATTTTAAAGATAAAAACACAGGGGCTCAATCAGGCTTAAGTAACTTGTTAATGGTCATGAAGCTAATAAGTGGAAGCCCCAGATCCCTCCCTGCATCTCCGGCTTCTGGCTCTTTCCACTAATCCAGAGCTGCCACTTCCCACACCCCCTGTATTACTTTCAGCTTTGTGGGTGGGGGGGGGGGTTGGCTTGACAAGGAGATGAGAAATGAGTCCCCCATATGGGCAGTTTCCAGCTTCCTGTGTCGCCTGGTCCTGGACATATTCTGGGGCTTGTGCCCAGAATCTGGCCATCTCAGAGAGCAGTCTGGGGTTAACCTATTGGGTTTTCTTTCTTTCTTTTTTTTTTTCCTTTTCCCTGGGAAAGAAGATGGGTGCATTATCTCTGGAAACTCAGCATACTGATTAGACAGAAAAAATTTTTATGACTCCTATTATGCGAATCAGCAATATTTGAAAGAAGACATTTTATTTATTGCACAGATGAAATTGTAAGACTAATGTTTTATTTACTTATTTATTATTTTTTTGGTACTGGAGATTGAACCCAGGGACACTTAACCACTGAGACACATTCCCCAGCCCCTTTTATTTTTTATTTTGAGACAGGGTCTCACTAGGTTGCTTAGGGCCTTACTAAGTTTCTGAGGCTGGCTTTGAACTTGCAATCCTCCTGCCTCAGCTTCCTGAGCCACTGAGATTACAGGTGTGTGCCACCATGCCCAGCTAAGACTAAGAGAAATTCCAAAGAAAAGGTCTCCAAGAATTCTACCATTCCAACTCTGTGGTAATGAATACATCTTACTGTGTTATTTGGCCAAAATCTTCCCCAAATGGACTTTTCTACAATAAAATACACTATTTCCATTCTTTGGTGTTCCTCATCTTTCAGTCTAAATCCATATTCCATTTTCCCAGTTCTGTTGGGCTCTCTGAACCTGAACTTGCAAAACAGTCGGAGGAAGCAAGAGACACCGGTCTGTCTCTGCTCTCCTCGGATTCAGGGCCATTTTGAATTTGCTCAATTTGAAGCATTAACCTGCAAGACTCCCCGTCTCGGGAGCCAGGATCTAGGCCACAGAGCCCTATTAAATGGCAATTTCATCATGTTTTTTTCTGCTGGCCTCTTTGAGAACATGGCTACGGAACTTTGTAGGGAAGATCTTCTTTTAAAATGAGAAGTGAGGATGGAGACTAGCAGAGGTAATTGAGAAAGAAGAAGGAAACCCACTGGACCTAGGGGTAGTTCTGATCTGCCTCAACACTGAGATCATGTGGCTGCAATCACCTCCCCCCCAGGGCCCTCTCCTTCTTACCCTGGATGGCTAAGACTCCATTATTTAACAAAATGCATTTTGCAGGCAATTTCAACATAGAAGACAAGTTCTAAGACAAAACCAGTCGAACTATGTATAATCGAGAGCCATTTCTTCAGAGTCTATCTGTTCATGGATGCTGGAATCAGACCACGGCTTACCTTAAACAATTTTGTGCATGGGTTGAGGGTTAGGCCATGCTAGGCACAAGTTCTTCCTTTAGCCAGCTAAGAGAAAGGTGGGGTTCATGTACTATGGCTCCCTATTTACGACATAACCTTTGAGACATCCTTAGAGAAAAATGCAACAAGAAAAAAAAAGTTAGGTTTTAGAAGTCATTTGTCTTTAGCTGAATTCAGTGGAGTATGAGATGGGTTGTTGCTGACATAAAACTGTCTAGAGTCTGGCTTCAGGGTTTAGAATTATAAAATATTCATAGTGTATAATTTTGCATAATTTGTTTAGCTACCAAGATATAATTTAGCTATTTGGTGTATGAATCCTTCACAAGGCCTACAGAAGAGAAAAACGGACTTTACAAAACTGAATCCAGCTTTGGTACAGATAAGGTAAGGTGGACACGTGATGGTAAACATACACATCCATCTATATATAATTAATTTATAATATGATTAACATCATGATTAATTTATAACAATAATACCATTATTATGACAATTTCCTATGGATCCTTCATACTGGCCATTTTATGCGTATTAGTTACCCAGGTTTGCTCTGTGCATGATTGAATGCACATGATTCAATACAAAGGAAAGAGCTACGGAAAGAGTCTTTGATTTCAGCAGGATGCATTTGGGGAGTATGAAACTCCTTGATGGTAAGGTCGATAAGATAACAAACATGATAATTTATTTATTCAAAGCATAGCAATAGCTCATCTCCTTGTCCAGTGCTGTGCTGAGGACTAACGGGTATATTTGTCAAAAGTGGTTCCTTTCCCCGGGGGAGAGCTTACAGTCTAGTTGAGACTAGATACGAACAGAAACAGCTAAAAAACAAGGAGTTCCAAGGCAGTATTTAAGCAACTACAAGCTAATGGCAGAGCTCTCAAACCAAGATGCCGAGGAAATGCAAATTAGGGGATGAGATTGCTCTTCCCACCCCGGTTGCCCCTGCCCTGCTGAAGCTTCTGTCCACCCCCTCCCTCTGCATCCCAGCGCCACTGGATGACCTCTCTGTAGGCACCTGCAACCTTTCCCCTTCTGACCCAGCCTTCATATTGTGACAGTAGAGGACTGCTCTGAAAGCAAATCTCACTCTGGTGTTTCCCTTCAAAATCCTTTAGTGGCAACTCGGGAGGCTGAGGCAGGAGGATGGCAAGTTTGAGGCCAGCCTGGGAAATGTAGTGAGGCCCTGTGTCAAAATAAAAAAGGAAATGGGCTGGGGTGTAGCTCAGTGGTACAGTGTTCCTGGGTTCAATCTCCAGTATAGAACACACACACACACACTCTCATCCTTCAGTGGCAAGGCTGGGGTGAAGCTCAGTGATAGAGCTCTCCCCTAAAATGTGCAAGACCCTGGGTTCAGTCCCCAGCACTGCAGAGATAAAATCCTTCAATGGCTTCCCATTGACCTTCAGCTTGACCATTCCTCCCCAAAGCTCTGAGCAGAATCACTTCCTGTTTCCCCAGGAAGTGGCTTTCTTGACTTCATGGCTGATCTTCCTTCCACTGAAATGTCTGGGTAGGAGTCCTCTAATTCCCTGGGGCTAGGCTGGTGTCCCTTGTGGCCTCTGCTGTGTGGCACCTGCCCTCACCCCCACTTGCTACAGAGCATTTCCTGGACAAGGAACTGGGACCAGCTCATTAGTGCATCTCTGAATCACACCTTCTGGGTTTAAAACCGAGACCCAACATTAGATGGTTTTGTGATTTTCAGGTAGATTCATGATAGTCCCTGTGCCAGCATTTTCTCACCTATCAAATACGGATGATGATGGAATTCACAGTACAGAGCTGCTGTTGTGAGGAATGAATGAGATTTTATGTGTAAAAGTACCCAGACCAGGGGATGGTACCGTCTCAGTCCTCAGGAAATGTTGGCTACTGTCACCACAATGCTTGCTTATTAAAATCATCCGAATAATTTATTTTGTATCTCTATGCATACATGTATGGCAATATGCGTACACTGGAGACTGTATGTGATATAATAGTGTCAGCTGCTGCTGTAATAACTACTGCTTAGTATCCCCTCCAAACTCCAAACCCCTATTTCTCAACCATTTCCAGGTCACGGGCCCCAGCAAAATAGTATGATCTGATGGGACATGAAATAAAGCCATCGAAGTGCTGCAGTGAGTCCCCAGGGCTGAGGGATGGCTCACTGGCCTTGCCCATGACCTGTCCATGACCCCTCCACAACGCGCTGGTTGTCAGATCCATTCTCGACTGGGAAAGGCAGGGGACAGCCAGTTCCACACTCTGATCAGACCTCTTGGCGAGTAGATGATGCTCAATGAATTTTTTTGTGCATGAATGAACGGAGGGGAGCAAGCTTTCTTACAGGAGCAGAGTCTTAGAGAATGGAAGAAGATAAAGGATGGACTCAGTGGGCAAGTGGCCCTGTGGGCGGGACGGTGGGAGGAGCCATGGAGAGCGCAAAACTGGGGTCAGGAAAGGCGCTCTGCGTATCATGATGTGCACCTTGGAATTGTTTCCTGTGCACACAGATCACCCAACCCCCGCACAGAGTGCCTGGCTGGAGGGGACAGCTGACCTCTCAGAGCACTAAAAACAGGGCAGTAAAAATAGAGATGGGGAAAGCGAACAGGAAGAACAGTAAAAACAAGAATTCCACATGTAAGCAAAAGAGGTTCGATTGCAAAGTGACTACCATAAAACCACCATTTCATAGGAATTTAAAAACTAACCTTTTACAGATTAGAACAGCAATGCATATTCATTGCAGGGAATTTGAAATATGGAAAAAAAAAAACAGGCAAAAAAAAAAAAATCACGGTAATCCCACTGCCCAAAATAACCACATTGATGTCGCTATGCCTCTGGGTTATTTTTTTAAAACAATTTTTGCCTGTGCACGCGTACATTTTGGAATATAAAATTTTACATTGATATCCCTCCATCCTTTCTTTCTTTTTCCATAAGTCTCAACACATTTTAACCCCTCCCCCACTTTTGGGAAGGTGGACACACAAGTTGTGGTCACAATAGGACATCAGCTTCAAGGCATGTGATCCCCTCTCCCCCATGTACCTTTTCACCTTTAAGGCAGGAATAATTGGCAGGACTATCATTCAATCAAAACCCATTACTTCAATTAAGGGTTTCCTGGGTAGGTCACTTTCTGTTCTTCTGTAGCAACATTAAACAGCAAGCAGTTTTCCAACTGTGATTTCTCACATCAGCTCCATAAGCCCTGTATGTCTCACTCATTGCAATAACATAACATTTAGACTTCACAATTAGGCACATATGCATTTTGGTGTGAATTCAGAACAATAGTTTAAAAGTTTCTGCTAGTTATTTCTGCCACCTTCCATATTTTCACAAGAGAGAACTAAAAATATTCAGTGTCAAGGAAACCTCTCTACCAAAATCCGACTGTGCATGGGATCAAGTTTAGAAACCATCAGGCCTGCACATGAAAACATAGTGTTTACTAGAAGAAGAAAGACAATCTCATGTGATCCAGTGGATTGATTTTAGTAAGAGTGACAAAGGAGACTCAGAGATCTTCAGCAAGAATGCAGAATATCTAACTTGGTCAAGGAGGAAGATCTCCTTGAAGAAGTATCAGAGGGATGGAGGCAGAGAGCATTTGTGAGGTATATTTAGTTAGGTTATGAGTTATGCTGGTGTAACAAAGAGGCCCCCAAATGCAGTGACCTACACAACATAGATACAGTCTTCTGTATCTTGTTTGGTGTGATGGTCATACATGTGTCAAACATACAACTGTCACAACTCAATGAAGGGAGCATCTAAGATCTGTGAATATGAGGAGGTGTTACTTATATTTAAAACATCAGACAGACAGACAGACAGACAGACACTTCTTTCCTTCTCACATAATAGTCTAAAGATGGATGGGTAGGTAGCAGTTCTGTTCTGTGACCTCTTGACTCTGCCAACCTTATGAGCAACTCTCCTCTGCTGCTTAGCACAAGGAAGGAGGAGGAGGAGGAGGAAGAAGAGGAGGAGGAGGAGGAGGAGGAGAAGGTCTGACTTGTAGGTTGAGGCTGGCTTGTAACTTGATTCTTCACCTCCAGTGCTACAGGCTGAGTCACAAAGCTACAGAGAAGATTGGGGAAGAGAGACTGGAGCCAAGGGGCCATGTGACCAGCTAGAACTCAGAGGGCAGGGTCACGATGTGAACCAGAGTCGGGGAGCCTCATCTCTGGGGTGATCATGGTAGTGGGCAATCCATGACAGCCACGTCACAGAGGGGCAGGCCTGCAGAGTCATTCAGGGACAGAATGGATATGGCTGTGTCACTGTTTGTACCTAGGGACAGGGTTGGAGAGTGATGGGTGGGGAAGGGTGAGATCACGGTGGTGGTGGGGACACCATGAGAGACAGCTGGTGCTCTGGGAGGGGCAGGAGGGAGAGGTGGCCAAGCAAGCCTTAGACTCTCTATCCTTGGAGATGTTTAATAATAGAGGAGGCAGCTGTCACTGTTGGTCAGGGTGTGGCTCTGTCTGAATCTGCGGAGTTAAATGAAATCATTTTTCTTGAGCAGAAGGTGGACCACTTTGAAGGTAAAAGAAGCAGGAGTCGGTGGCTGAGAGGCAGGGCTGGAATCTCTCCCACCACTCACGTCCCGGGCAAGGTGCCTACATCTCAGTTCCTGCTCCTGGCCGCTGACATCTGCAGTGTCCCCTGTGGGCTCTGGCTGCCTCCTTTTGAGCACAACCTTCATCTCTCCCTTTTCTGGATCTGTGACTTGTGAGCTGCATTGTAAAATAGGGTCCAGGCAGAACCAAAGAAGATCCCAAGATCCAGAGCGTGGGTTCGGGTCCTTGGCACTGGGGTGACTCGAGGTAGTTGTGGGTGGGAACAGCAGAAGGGTCCTTGTCTTTAGCAAAGCGGGGAGAGGAAATCACATGTCCACCGTGGCTTCCTGTCCTGCACTGTCACTAACGCTCGTGCCATTTACACTGAGAGCAGTGAACTTCCTCCTGGAGATGTGAAACTCCTGAGGGTAATGGCCTGCATCCCTCTTCCTGCGCTCTCAGCCACTCCTAATCATGCTCAGGGGACAGATATGTGTTAAATTAATAAGCATTTGGACCAAATGCAGTGTCACTGGGTTCCATACGGATTCCTCCAGCAAAGTGTGATCTTTAACCAACCTCAACACGCCTCATAATTACCCACCGCCAGGTGCAAAATTTCTTTCTATAAGTCAAGATCCATAGAGTTGGTGGAAACTATGGGGAAGGAGGATTCACCAAAGTGTAGACCTGTTAACTTCTCTGGGCCTCAGTTTCTTGCTTTGGAAATGAGAATGGGGGCTGGGCAAAGTGGCACCTGACAGCACAGTAAGGCACTGATATTCCCAACTTCCTCTTGGGTCCAAGCTGCCACTTCACTTCCCCCACGTGTTTTGGGATATTTGAGTTTGCAACTTCTCTCCTCCACCTTTCTTTTGAGCGGGAGAGTGTCTCGATTCAGGTTGCTATAACAAAATGCCATAAAATAGTTACTTATAAACAGGAGAAATTTATTTTTCAACTCTAGAGACTGGGAAGGTCAAGATCAAGGTAACAGCAGTTTTGATCTTTGGTAAGGGTCCACTTTCTGGCTCATAGAAGGTGCCCTTTCCCTGTGTCTGCATGTGGTGGAGGGTGTGGACAAACTTCCTTGGGGCTCTTTTATGAGGGCACTAACTCCATTCGTGAAGCTATACCCACATGGCTCCACCACCTCCAAAGACTCTATCTTCTGATGTCATTGACCTGGTGGTTTGGATTCCAACACATGAATTTTGAAGGAAACACAAATATTTAGACCACAATTTTGAGCATTCTCTGTAGTACATTCTGGTCTAGGTGAGGCAATTCTGATTTAGTTAGGGTATGAAAGAAAATAATCAAACATATGAGTTATTATATTAGTTTTCTATTACTGCTTAATGAATTGACATAAATTTTGTGGCTTACAACAGTGTAAGTTTATTATGTCACAGTTTTTCTTTTTTAGGGGCATACTGGAGATTGAACCCAGGGGTGCTTAAGTACTGGACCATGTCCCCAACCCTTTTTATATTTTCTTTAGAGACAGGATCTCACTAAGTTGCTTAGGGCCTCACTGAGTTGCTGAGGCTGGCTTTAAACTTGTGATCCTCCTGCCTCAGTCTCCTAAGCTGCTGGGATTATAGCTGTGCACCACCGTGCCTGGCTCATATCACCATATTTGTGGGTCAAGAGCCCAGGACAGGTTAGCTGGGTCCTCTGCTCAGAGTTTACCCAGATTAGAGTGAAGGTTTCACTTGGGGCTTTGATGTCATCTGTGATGGTCTGAATGTTTGTATCCCTTCAAAATTCATATGTTGAAACTTAACCTCTGGTGGGGTAGTATTAAGATCTATCCCAGGTCTTTAGGTCATAAGGGCTCTGTCCTCATGAATGGGTTTAATGGACTTATAAAAGGCCCAAGGAAACTGGTTTGTTCCTTCCACCAACTAAGGACACATACAAGGCACCATCTTTCAAGCCAAGAGTGACCCCTCACCAGATACTGAATTTGCAAATGTCTTCATCTGAGACTTTTCAGACTCCAGAACTGTGAGCAATAAGTTTCTATTGCTTATACATCACCCAGTCTAAGTTGTAAAATACAATTCATAGGAGACCATTATTGAAGACTGAGCTCCTGCAATAGGCCCCAGCAGACCAGACCAGACCAGAGTGGAGTCTTGTTAAATGCTACATAATCAAACTGAAACAGGATGTTATGATGTAGAGCTGAGGTGTCCCCCAAAAGCTCATGAGTAAGACAATGCAAGAATTTTCAGAGGTGAAATAATTGAGTTGTGAGAGCCTTAGCGTCGTCCTCAGATCAATGCACTGACATGGATTAACTGGGTGATAACTGTAGGTGAGTAGGGTTTGACTGGAGGAGGTCACTGGGGGCGGGGGGGAGGTGCCTTTGGGGTTTATATTCTGTTCCTGGTGGACGGAGCTCTCTTTCTGCTTCCTGATTGCCGTGTTCTGAACTTCTCTCCTCTGCTCTACTCTTCCGCCATGATGTTCTGCCTCACCTTGGGCCCAGAGCTGTGGGATCAGCAAAAATCTGCCGACCGAGACCTCTGAAACCTTGAGCCAAATAATTTTTCTTCCTCTTCACTGTTCTTGTCGAGTCTTTGAATCACAGGGACAAAAAAGCTAAAACACAGGAAAATCCCCAAACTGGGAAGTTTCCCCAAAACCAGGATTCACAACAACCAACCCGAAGAGGCCCTTCCTGCCAAGATGATAAGGGAGTTCCCTCCATTTTAACTCAAAGTGACTTTGACATGACCAATCTGTTTCTTAGTTCCCAATTTTGTTTTCTGCAGCCCTTTTGTGCCCACAAAGCCTAGCTGCTCGGCTCAGGGCAGCTTCTGTTCTGTGGACAGGTTGGTGCCTGATTCATGAATCATTAATAAAAACTAATTAGATCTTCACAACTCAGTTGGTTGGGACGTTGTTCTTTGAAAAAGGCATTTTGTTATAGAAGCAGAAACCGTCTAAGCCATCATCTGAGGCTTGGATCCTCCTCTGAATTCATTTATGTGGTTGGCAGAATTCAATTTCCTATGAATTTACAGCTGTGGTCCCTGTTTTCTTGCTGACTCTCCGCCTGGGGTCCTTCTCCTGGAGGCTGGCCTCAGGTCTCAGCCTGTGGCCCTTTCATCGCAGGGCAGTTTACTTCTTCCAGCCAGAGGATAGCACCTGCTGTTGCTTTCAAGGTCTCTTTCAAAGGCTCACCTACTTAGGTCAGGCTCACCCAGAAGAACCTCATTGATAGCTCGACATCAATGATTCAGGACCACAATACACCTGCAAAATCCTATTGCCATAAATCAGAAAGGGATATCCTGGCGTATTCACAGGTCTGATGGCCTCAAGAGAAGCAGATTCTACACAGTCTGTGACACCAGATAGTGGGAATTTGAGGAGGGGGGCAGGGAACCTAGAATTTGGCCTGCCACAGCTATGAAAGCCAAAGTCAGTCTCAGTGCCTTCAAGGACGCATGGACGTGATGACCCAGCCAATTTCCCAAAGGCAAGTCAGTAGGGAGCCGTGGGGTCTGTGGTAAACTGGGGAGGACATAAGGATCCCCAGATAACTTGCTGTCAGTGTTGCTGAATTTCAGAATTGAAAGATAATCTGGAAGTCCTGATTTTCAATGTGAAATCTGCTGAGTTTTTAATTTGGCAACCATTTAAAAAAAATAGCTGAAATTTTCCAAATTAAAACAATTTTTGAGTGTAAGAAAAATTTGGGGAAATTACTCTGTGTATGATACTATGATGATGTGATTTTTTTTTCTTGATACGGGGGATTGAACCCACGAATGATTTACAACTGAGCTACCTCCCCAGCCCTTTGTATTTTTTATGTTGAGACAAGGTCTCACTAAGTTGGTCAGGCTGGTTCAAAATTGGGTTCCTCCAGCCTCAGCCAAGTGGCTGGGATTAAAGGCAATACATTTCCATTGCTTATGTGCCACTGTGCACAGCTAGTGATGGTACATCTTTATTATAAATTTTTCTAAACCCATAGAATGTACACCACCAAGAGTGAACCCCAGCCGGGCATGGTGGTGCACACCTGTAATCTCAGTGGCTCAGGAGGCTGAGGCAGGAGGATCAGGAGTTCAAAGCCAGCCTCAGCAATGGCGGGGTACTAAGCAGCTCAGTGAGACCCTGTCTCTAAAAAGAATACAAAAAAGGGCTGGGGATGGGGCTCAGTGATCAAGTGCCTCTGAATTCAATCCCAGTAACCAAAAAAAAAAAAGAGTGAGCCCCAATGTAAACTATGAACTTTGAGTAATAATGATGTGTTGATATAGCTGGGAACTGTGTACCACCCTGGAGGGAGACGTTAACAGTGGAAGAAGCCATGGATGCCGTCTTCGGCTCTATTTTGCTCTAAAAAAAATAATGTATTAAACTTAGTTTTAAACATTTTTTTAAATTAAAAAATTTAATTAAAAAGCCCACAGTTGTGGGTCAGAGGTGATCTGTTGGGCACTGGTGTATGAATTCTGTTTTATAAAAACTAACTGCAGGGCTGGGGTTGTAGCTCAGTGATAGAGGGCTTGCCTCACATGTGGAAGGCACTGGGTTGGATCCTCAGCACCACATAAAAAAATAAAAATAAAGGTATTGTGTCCATATACAACTAAAAAAAGGTTAAAAAAAAGAAAAGAAAAGAAAAGAAAAAATCCCAAATCCAGCTGAATGAAGTGACACATTTGACCTAGCCCAGGAGAATGCCAGGACAAAGGGACTTAAGGAAGAATGCACTGTCATCACTTGACCAGGGACCCCGATGTAGCAATGCATCTTGGGCACCTGAGGCTGGATTTGTAAGTCAGACCTGGGAGGTGGAATGGACCTGGTGGGCGAGGAGGCAGGTGTGGGTCCCACTGCGATCACTGGGCTAAAACAGTGTTTACCCACCAAAAGGCACTCAGCCTTGTAATGCTGCTTCCCGTGCAGAGTGACACATCACCTCCCATTTGTAATGCAACACCTTCAATGGCTTGCGAGAAAATTGCTCTCCCAATTATACATCCGCAAAGAGTCCACGGTAATAATGCACCGCAAGGGCAGAGGGGAACGTAGCGCCATTGGATACACTGAATAATGCACTGTTTCAACAATACCAGAAAGACTGTTGGATTATTAAAATACCACTGTCGTTTTAAAAGCAGCATTAAAATCACCATGAGCAGGCGTTAATATCTGAGAATAACAAATATTGAGTTTTTTCTCTGAGCTATGGTAGGGCAGAAAAAAAAAATCCCTCAATCTGTTTAAACTTTCAGAGACTAGACAGGCATTTACAGGAAAGGATGACTGGAGGAAAAAAAAAATCTCTCAGGCTCTCATTGAATGCAGAAGTGGTAAAATCATGGAGGTTTAACATCTCTTTAAGCAAGTCACACAGACAGTAAAGTGGGCAGCTGAGCAATTACCCAGGGAATATGATTAGTGCTCAGGGCTGGTCTGGATATTCGGGATCCAAATGCCTACCTTTTTTTTTTTTTTGGAATTGTCAGGCTTTGGGGGTAAAATGACAGTACTTTCAGTTCCCTTAAACAGTGGTCATTTGCTAGAGACCCAACCGGCATCGAGGTGTGTTGTGATCTAGGTAAAGCTTAACTCGAGTGCTGCTTCTGAGCCTGACGTGGTCTCCCACAGAGCCCCTGACTCTAGATCATTCTTGCATAAACTCCGACCTTGGGTTATTTTGCTTTTTTTGTAAATCGCTCTCCCTGTACCTCCTGCCTATCTGAGCCGTGCTAACCCTCTTGGGCCAGAAGCCTTCTAGAGGATTCCAAGGTGGCCTGGCCAAGGTGGTTTGATTGCTGGAAACAGAAATCCATCAACGCTAATTTGAGACCACAGAGAAATTAAATGGAGAGAGAGATGTAATTTCATACCATCTGTGAGCAGGAAGCACAGGGGGGTCTCACGTGGCCCTGGAACCCAAACAGGGAGGTCTCTGAAAAGAAGTCACACTCTTGTTCTTTCACCCGGAGGCTCTCAGGTGGCTGTTGAGGGGAGTTGTCCATTTGTCTGTAAGGCATGGGCAGGGTGTCTGGCTTCTCCACCTCTGAATGTCTGCTTCAGTCTCTTCTCTCTGCCAAGGTGGACGGTGGCTAGCCCAGCAGAGTCTGTGCAGGACCATTTGCAACAAAACTCACTGAGACCTGCGAGAGACTCCAGGGGCCACTTCCAAACTGGCAGAGAGGAAGCCATGTGGACCCATCTCAAGCTCAGATGGAATCTCTCCATTCTTTGGTTCTTCCTGTCAATCTTTAGTTCATTTTCATTGTTTCCATACTGTAACCCAACCAAGGGGAGATGGGAACAAGGTTGGGAAATGCCACCATCTGAAACTGAAGCCCCAAAGACCGAACATGGAAGGGATAAGATTAGCCATCTGCTGCAGGGATGACTTGAAGTGTGCTGCCGAGGAGCCTAGGGAGTGTCCCCAGGCTTGCCACTAAGACCTGTTGTGAGTGCCACTTAATCTAAGGTAAATAATAATCATGGAAACAGTATCACATTAATGAGAGAAATGAGTAGCTGCTAAGTTTGGGATCTTAAAAATAAAAATGAGACTAAATAAGGTGTGGAAGGGTTACCATTGGTCTCTGGCTCTGTCCATAGGGGTGGGTGACTTGACCAGCTCCAGGGGTCTTCTGGCCCATTTGGTAGGTGCCATTCTCCAGGGCAGAGGATTATTATAGCTTGATGACACCAGCCATTAAGAATCTTCCCATGCCCTGCTCTATGACCTTGCCTGGAGTCAGTAATTTGGTTTTTCAAAAAATGCTTTCCACTTTGGAAAAAAAAAATATTCAGCAGCTGCCAGTGTCTCATGAGTTTGGTTAGCCTGAACCAATCATCCAGAACTCCAGTGAACTCACAAAATTGAGCTTCTGAACCCAAAGATCTGAAGGCCTTCGCGACCTCGTCAAGATGCAGCCAGCCAGCTCCCATGTTACTAGAATACTCCCAAGAAATGTCCCTGCAGCCTAAGACAAGCACAGTAGGAATTCCCTGAACAAGGAGGAGGGTTGCCCGTTTCAGGAAGTTTTCTCTCTCCCAACTGATCAGCAAGTTCAGCGGGGGAGACTTCCCAGCCAGCGAAGTTGTGGGGGGGTTGGCTGTACTGGCCTGAGGCAGAGGAGCCAAATGTGGCAGGTGAAATTCTCAGAGCCCTTGAGGTCACCCAATCAAGGTGGCTGCTTCTTCTGCCTATAAACATGGCAGAAGAGGGAAACCTTGAATTCCCCGGAGGAGGCTGGGCATGTTGGTGAGGGCCAACCGCCGGGTTTTCTTTCTGTCCACTGTTCCTGTACTAGTCCACTCAGGCTGTCATTTCAAAATGCCACCACAGAGGTGAGGTTTAAACAACAGGAAGTAACTTAGTCACCATTCAGGAGGCTGGGAAGTCCAGGTTGGGCAGATTCCGTTCCTGGTGGGGATCCTTTTCCTGCCTTGCAGATAGCTGCCCTCTCCGTGTGTCCTCGATAGGAGGACATGGAGGGAGAGAAAGAGAGCTTAATGCAGTGGTGTCTCTTCTTACAGGGTGCTAATCCCATCAGACCAGGGCCCTGCCCTCATGACCTATCTCCTCCGAGGGCCCCACCTCCAGACACATCACATTGCTGGGCAGGGACTCAACAAAGGAACCTGGAGAAGATAAAAATATCCAGTCCACCTCAGTTTCCTCCCTCTTCTTTATTATTGGCTTTTTCTCGGGGTCGAGAGCCTGTTAGGACCGGGGATTGAATTATGGGTCCTGAACTGTCCTGTGACAGGGGCGATGCCCCTCTGGAGAACTCTGGGTGCGAAGGCGCCATTGAGATAGCTCAGTTGCTATGGTGATGCACCATTCAACAGGAGGTTCTGTGCCAGCCATGAGGCTCTCCAGTTCTTGTCCTTGAGGTCCAGATGCCAGCTGCTTGGGGTAGAAAGTTATGGGCCCAAGCTGATAATCACGATCAGGCTGCTCATACTGATGACCTTGATTCTGTTTGTTTTAAAGAAACTTTCTCACAATAAATCTTCAAAATGGATCAAGGATTTAGGAATAAAACCATAAATAAAACCATAGTATATTCACTGCATCTAATGAAAGAAAAAGTAGGCCCTAATCTCATGTGGGATTAGGCCCCAACTTCCCTAATAAGACTCCTGTGGTGCAAGATTAATATCAAGAATCAATAAATGGGATGGACTCAAACTAAAAAGTTTCTTGTCAGCAAAAGAAACAATCTGTGAGGTGAACAGAGAGCCTACACTTGGGAGCAAATCTTTACTCCTCACACATCAGATAGAGCACTAATCTCTAGGGTATATAAAGAACTCAATAAGCTAAACACCAAAAAAACAAAACAAAACAAAACAAATAACCTAGTCAATAAATGGGCCAGGGACTGAACAGACACTTCTCAGAAGAGGATATACAATCAACAAATACATGAAAAAAATGTTCATTATCACTACCAATTAGAGAAATGCAAATCAAAATGACTCTAAGAGTTCATCTCACTCCAGTCAGAATGGCAGCTATTATGCATACAAACAATAATAAGTGTTGGCGAGGATATGGGGGAAAATGTACACTCATACACTGCTGGTGGGACTGCAAATTGGTGCAGCCAATATGGAAGCAGTATGGAGATTTCTTGGAAAATTGGGTATGGAACCACCATTTGACCCAGCTATCCCTCTCCTCGGTCTATACCCAAAGGACTTAAAAACAGCATACTACAGGGACACAGCCACATCAATGTTTATGGCTGCACAATTCACAATAGCTAAAATGTGGAACCAACCTAGATGCCCTTCAATAGATGAATGGATAATAAAAATGTGGCATTTATACACAATGGAATATGACTCTGCAATAAAAGAGAATAAATTCATGGCATTTGCAGGTAAATGGATGGAGTTAGAGAAGATAATGCTAAGTGAAGTTAGCCAATCCCCCCCAAAACCAAATGTGACTTTGATATAAGGAGGCTGATTCATAGTGGGATAGGGAGAGGGAGCATGGGAGAATTAGACGAACTCTAGATAGGGCAGAGGGGTTGGAGGGGAAGGGAGGGGCATGGGGTTAGCAATGATGGTGGAATGTGATGATCATTATTACCCAAAGTACAGGTATGAAGACACGAACTGGTGTGAATATATTATGTGTACAATCAGAGATATGAAAAATCGTGCTTTGTATGTGTAATAAGAATTGTAATGCATCCTGCTGTCATATATAAATTAAGAAAAAGGAAAAAAAAATAAAAATGGTGACTTTAGGGAAAATATATATTAATAAACGTGCTAAGCTTGCTCATAGTCAGTCTTCCCCCATCAGGGGTTAGCCACCAGGTCCTGACTTTTTCTCTATTTGTGTGTCTGTTGTCTTTTCTCAATACCCTCACCACCTCATTTGGCAGCCTGAATAAACAGCCCTACAGCTTACACCAAGAGCCTACTGCTGGATCCCAGGAGCAGCTGAGAAGGGGAGGACCAGGGGTAGTGCAAGTGAAGGCTCCGTTCCCCATTAGAGAAGTTGTATTGGAGAAGCAGGCAGTTCGTGTACCTCACTGGATGAATCTGGTTCCCTCTCTCTGCTCCTATGTGTGTCTAAAGTCAAGGTGTTGTAGCTCAGGGGCCAAAACTAGGGTGGTGCAAAGGAGATGCATTGAGAAGTGACCCAAGGTGATTTGGTGATGCAAAACTCTTAGGCTCCTTTTGGCAATAATAACTGGTTTGAGCTGAGTGAGGTTCATCATATGCATAACCTTGCTATATTTACTATCAATGGGGTATCAAACAGACCCTACAACCTTTTCTGAAATGACATTCCAAATATTGTCCCTTTCAGTGTTTTAACCATCAACATGGATGATAGGCCATTTGAGGCAGAAGTGTCTGTAACCAGGAAGCAGGATGATATCACCTTTCCATTACTGTAGCAACATACCTGAGATAATCAGCTTGTAAAGACGAAATACTTATTATGGCTCACAGGTTTGGAGGTTTCAGTCTGTTGGCCCCATCATGCCATGGTAGAGCAAAGTGGTTCGCCTCATGGCTGAGAATCTAAAGAGAGACAGGGGAAGGAGTGGGGGTGGGGTGGAAGCATGCCCCCAGTGAGTGACTGGAAGGCCTCCTTCTGGGACCTACTTGTTAACATTTTCACCACTTCCAATAGCATGGAGCTGGGGACCAAGCCGTTAACACGTGGGCCTTTGGGGGACATTCCAGATGCAAATGATAGCAAGGATGCTGTTTTCCTAGTTGGCGTGAGTCAAGCTGATCCTCCGACTCAATGGCGGTCATGGCCATTGAGGGTTGGGTGTTATCCCCAAGACCAAAAATGGACATCTCATGGATTTTTGTACTGGGTTTTTTCACATAGCGGTAGTGCATATCTCTCAAGTGCGTTGCTCAGTCATCATGGTTCTCTGGCTTTGGCACCCAGGTGGTGTCTGTGCATCTGTCTGTCTCAGTACTTAACATTCATTCCTAGGTTCTTCACAATTGCAGCCACATTTGGAGTCTCCTGTTGCCCCATCTGGTTCCTTAACATTCATGCTAGCCTAGTCAACCTCGCCAGTTCTCCTGCCCTGAAGTGAAGTCAAGAAGGGACATTTGTGACTTCGGTTGACTTTGGGCAAGATACTTAACTTTTCTGAGATTGTGTCCTCAACCACCCAATCGTGGGAGGATGAATAGTGACTTCTGCAAAATTTGTGAGACATAAAAATCAATAGCAACTATCAGCATTACTTTTTTTTAAATTTTGTATTTGTTCTTTTTAGTTATCCATGACAGGAGAAGATATTCTGACACATTACACATTCATGGACTGTAACTTCCCATTCTTGTGGTTGTACATGATGTGGAGTTACACGGGTTATGTACCACATATGAATATAGGAAAGTGATGTTCAATTCATTCTATCATCTTTCCCATTCCTGTCCCACCTCCTTACCCTCTACCTTCCCCATCTAATCCAGTGAACTCTCTCTCCTCCATTCCCCCTGCCTCTTGTGTGTCAGCATCCCCCTATCAGAGAGACCATTCAGCCTTTGTTTTGGGGGGATTGGCTTATTTCACTTAGCATGATGTTCTCCACCTCCATCCATTTATGAACAGATGCCATAATTTCATTATTCTTTATGGTTGAGTAATATTTCATTGTGTGTATGTACCACATTTTCTTTATCCATTCATTTGATGAAGGGCACTTAGATTGGTTCCATAGCTTGGCTATTGTGATTTGAGCTGCTATAAACATTGATGTGGCTGCATCACTATAGTGTGCTGATTTTCAGTCCCTTGGGTATATACTGAGGAGTGGGATAACTGGGTCAAATGATGGTTCCATTCCAAATTTTCTGAGGAAACTCCATACTGCTTTCCAGAGTGGTTGCACCAATTTGCAGCCCCACCAACCATGTATGAGTGTGCCTTTTCCCCCACATTCTCACCAACATTTATTGTTACTTCATTCTTGATGATTTCCATAGCTATCAGCATTATCATCGTTGGATTTGATAGCACAATGCAGTGGTGGGACACCATGGCTAAGCAGGCAGATGGTCCTTTTTAGGGAAACCGGTTATCTCCTAGTTAGAGCTCAGCTCCTGGACTAAGTTCGTAATGGGATGTCAGTCTCAGAAAGAGGGACAAGGAAAACCAAAGTAAAAGGTCCTATAATGAGAAGAAAAACAACAAATCGAGCAGGTACTTAGAAAGAATTGAAAACAAATAGGACCTAGGCAGAAACACATTAAAAAACTGGAAGTCCCTGGCCGTGGTCTCAGCTCATCGGAAATCCAGTTACTTACATGAAAGCATAGCCAAGCCCTGCTGATAGCAAAGGTGACCATGAACTCTGTTACACAGGACAGGCATTTACCCTCACGATCCGCATTGATCCTGGGGAGCAGGAGTGTGAAGAGGCTTGAGACAAATCCCATCCAGATTTTCTCAGTATGAAAAGCTTGAAAGGTGAGTCAGGATTAGTGTCTGGGATGAGAGGAACACACAGTATGAATTTTCCTTGGCCAAATCCTGAGCAAACATCCTTGGCCTCTGTCCCTGAGAGAGAATTCTAGCTAAAACCCAAATTGCTTGTTTATTAGCAAATGTGAATAATGTACAAATTAAGCCACCTGCTCCTGTTGAATTAATTTAGGTTATACTGGGGCTGGGGCTGGGACAGAGTGGCTGACAGTTCGTTAACACAATCATGCAAATTAACACACGCCTGACTTCTAGGCAGATCCCTACTGTCCACAGCGGGGACCCTAAGGGAAATCAGGCAATAGACCTTAAAGAAAGCAATAATCTCTGTTTTATCTGTTCTGACAGTTCTCGGCTACTTTCTACAGGAGTCTTTGGGGGAGAACATTCAGTACCTTTTTCTTCATAGCCCAATGATGCAGGAAGCAGAAAATAAAATGCGCAAAGAATACCTTATGAACCGATGTCCAGGGCCGGTGTTGCTCTTCGAGCAGGCAATGTTCTTTATGTGGGCCTCATCTTTCTTTTTGGGTCCCTGGGACTTCCCTCTAAGTGATTATAATCATTCTCAATCAGATGGGTTATTTAGGGTTGCCAAGAAAGGACGTTGGCCAGATCTCCTTGGGTGAAGGACCTAATTCCAGGGCACAAGGGAAAGGGGCAGAACCAGACATCTTTCCTAGTTAGCTACAGGCTCTCCAGGACCTCGCAGTCAGGATTGGCAGAGGACAGCCTGTCATTTGAGATACAGCTCCATACTCCATTCATGGGGACCAGGAGAGATGTCTGATTGGGTCAGTTTGTCACCATGCAATAAAGACTACCTGCACTGGGCCGAGGGGTTGCCACACCACCTCTAAGGTAGTCGTCCTCTTTGTGACTACCAGGTTTGTGGTTGGGCCACTAATCCTGAGTACAATCAGCAGTGCCCAGGTAGCACCAAGAGTCTACTATGTCAAAGTACAAAACACGGAGTATCGTACTTTAGAAAAGCATCCGTCAATGGGAGGCTGACGTCAGGACAGGCCCCCGTCATGTCAAGGACCCTGATCCAGAATACCCCCGTGATTTCCCCCAATGTCGGGTGAGCCGGTTAGGAAGGTAGAAAAGATTTCAGGGGAGGAGTTAATCCCAGCTGTTCTCACCTTTGCCTTTTTGTTCCTATGTCTGGATTCTGGAACACTCTATCACAGTGCTGCCAGAAAAAAAAAAAAAAAAAAACAGGGAAAAAGATGAAGGCTGAAATTTCTATTACAGATGACAGCTAAGATGTGAGAATAACGAATTGGATGATGTGAATCCCTTTCCTTCACCAGACATTCAAATCTCTACTTAGTGGTTGACTACTGAGATATTCCCCCAGGAACCTTATCCAACAGAAAGTATCACGGTAAGAACATCACTTTGTTTGGAAGTTTGCGTCACGGTTCTCTGCGGGTGGTTACATGTAACACTGAACATATGGTAGGTTGCATGTAGCATTAATTAATTTTCCTTAAACACCTTGAAGAGAATCAACTACATGAACAGCTGCTAAATCTATCTATCTGTGTATTACTGAACCTAATGTGTGTAAACAAACAGATCTAAATTAGAATTGACATATAAAATTGGTAACGGATGTCACAGCCTCGAATCGGTGGAAGCAAGATGATTTTTTTTAAAACACACTTCCAAAACGTTCTGCCCTTCCTCCTGGGTAATTTGTCTGTCACATTTGGATGTCCCTGTTGCCCCCATGGCTCTGCATCAAAGCCTGAATTTCCCTGCAGGCAAAGGCACGGAGCAACCCTCTGTGAAAACAGCTGCTTTGTTATGCTTGAGGTAAACATTTTGTTGATGGCCAATGTAAACTCAAAAACTCTCCAGCGTGATTTGAAGAAATCTTGACAGTCTCTCCTAGACCTCTGGTTTGATCTATGAGGACTCTGCCTGGTGAGTGCATTTGTTTTCAGGGGCTGTCAAAACAAAGTGCCACAACTGGGTGGTTTAAGCCTCAGAAATGCATTGTCTTAAAGTTCTGGAGGCTGGAAGTCCAAGATCCGGGTGTCAGCAGGGTTGGTTTCTTCTAAGGCCTCTCTTGGGCTTACAGATGGCGGCCATCGCCCCCTGTCTTCGCAAGGCCTCCCCTCTACGTGTAGCGGTATCCTAATCACCTCTTCTTAGAAGGACAACAGTCTTGTTGGGTTAGGATCCACCTTAGAAACTGCATTTTACCTTAATTACCTCTTTAAAGATCCTCCCTCTAAATACACTCACACCCTCAAGTCCTGGGCATTAGGATCACAACGTATGAATTCCTATTTGGATCTGAGATGTGCTCCCAAGCCCTGTGTGTTAAGGGCTCAGTCCCCAGCGTGGCACTCTGTGGAGGTGGAGGGACCTTTATGAGGGGCCTGGTAGGAGGTCCTCCAGGCACTGCGGGAGTGGCCTTGGAGAGATAGTGGGACCCCTCTCTCCTTTCTCTCCCTTTAATTCCCACCAGGAGGCGGGAACTTGCCTCTGTCCCACGCCCTGCCCTCCTCCTGCAGGGGTGTGCTGCATCACCCTGGGCCTGAAAGCCATGGAGCCTGCTGACTAGGCACTGAAACCTTCAAAACTAGAGCCAAACTAAACATTTTTGCTGTGTGTGTGTGTATGTGTGTGTGTGTGTGTGTGCAGGGGGTTGGGGATCAAATCTAGGGCACAGCACATGTGGAGTACAAACTCTATCTCTAAGCTGTATCCTCAGCTCCTTTTTGCTTTCTAAGTTGGTTTGTCTCAGGTGTGTGTGTTGGAGTAACAGAGCTGACTCACCTAGGAGGGGACATAATCATCCACAACAGTGGGGGAATTTGATCTTGGTATAGGATATCCAGATGAAAACCTTTTTTGTTTTTTAAATATTTTTCCAAATCTTGCAGCTTACACTTCATTCTCATTTCTTAATTTCCAAAAGCAGTACTGAGTTTTCCTGAGGCTGCTTCTGGTAAGATGGAAGAGAGTTATTCTGACCTAATACCTGTAAAGAGGTCATGTATGGCTCCAATTCACACTGGTGAAAGAGGATCTAGAAAATAGGACACTTGGGTTGATGGGAAATAACTTCGGTCTGAACCAAGCTATGGAACCCACACAATAGCCACTAGGTTCCTAGAACTGAACGGCCATCTGAATGGCCACGCAGCCCTGCCCAGTAGAGTGCTCTATGATGGTGAATATGTTCTGTATCCGTCCAACACAGTAGCTACTCACCCCATGTGGCTATTACCCATGTGCAAGGTGACTGGTGCGGCTGAGGAACAGAAGTTTTAGTTTTATTTAATTTTAAGTCATCTCAATTTGCCTGGCTAACCTAGATGCCATCCTATTGAACAACACAGCCCTAGACCAAGGATAAGTAGATACAGCTTTGGTATTTGTGGGATCCAGAAGGACTGGGGCACCATGCCACACCCCCACCCCCTACACACACTCCACACTCCCTGCTCTCACTTTGAACTGGGCTGTGGAGAGCGAAGCTGTTGCAGAAGTTGGCTCGGGTATGCACTCCCTCCACTGGCTTTAAGTTGGGGCCCCATCAAGAGCTCGCTTGGTTTATTGCTTTGCATACAGAGGTCTCCAAGAGACCAGATGAGCATGCATGGGAATGTCTCCTCACCACAGTGGAAAAGTTCCTTACTAAGAAATACACCTCTCTGGAAATATTAACCTGGCAGATCAGTTGAAAGCGATTTGGAGCCCACTGTGGCTTCTTTTGTAAAGACTTCTATGAGAACTCAAACCAGAGATTTCAGTCAGACTGAGGCTTCCGCTAAAATAGGCAATATCCATGTCACCTGATCGTTTTTAGCCCGTACTGTACTGCAAGTGGTTAAGTTCTTTGGAAAAATCAAGTCACTTTTGCTCATTCTTCTCACACTCTGCAGAGCTCAGGTAAGTACCAATTTGCAACGTTACCATTTCTGTTTGTTATTTCACAGAGGTAAGCAGGGTGGGAGTTGCCCAAGACAATGAAGGTAGCCATTACCCTTCGCCCGGCTAAGTATATAATTTCCCCAGTGATCCTCTGAGTAATAACAAAAACTTATGTGAGGTACATGTAGTGTTATATTCCCTGGGGCTTAATATGGCTCTCAGTAAAATTGATTTTCTGAAATCTTGCAATATACCTCATCAAACTAAATGAAACCTGCACTGGTTTTATAAGAAGTGATTGGATTCCATGTGATAAATTAACCCTCACCTTCAGAGAGGTGCTGGGTAATAGGCTGGTTCATTTCAGCCCCCACAGCTGCCATCCAGGATTTTAATTTTTCCATAGGTTTTTTAATTTAATTCCCTCTGGGATCTGGAGGAGGCACCACCCAGCGAGAGCCTCTGAGGGCTTAGCTGGCACAGCTGGAAATCATTTCTCCCAAGATGGAGATTTACATGTCTCCGTGGGAGTGGAGCTTGCTGACCCCCGAAGTTCAGAGGTCAAAGGTGAAGGCACTCCTGGGAATTCTGGGGCTTTAGGGAGGTGGATTTAGTGAGTAGGCAGAAAGTTGCTTTGTCTGAGATCCATATCCTTTCTGTGCCTCTGTGACTCACCCCTCTGCAGCCTCAGGGGGTAGTGGTAGGTGTGAAGAGTCCCTCCTGACCTGCTTTTTAAACTTTATATATTGCCTATGTATTTATAACACTTGTCAGGTGACTGAAGGTGGCTTTGCTTCTCTTAGAAAAAATGGCTGACCATCTGAAACTGAGCCTTCTCTGTAAATAAACATGTGAAGTGACCCCCAAGGGGACAACTTTGGAAGGGAAAAGGAAGTCTTATTTGGCTTTGATTTTATCCATTCCTTGGAGATGGGTTTCTAAGGTAAGAGCTTGAGAGGAATTGCTCAGAGCCAACCCCAGCGACCCCTCCGTGGGGGTAACCAAAATCCATTAGATAGGGGCACCTACATAAGCATTTCCTGAAGACCACAGTTATTCATGACCATATGGAAATCCAACAAACATAATGCACCAAGTGCCTAGGGGAATCAACAGCAAGATTGCTTATCAGGCAGAAAGACACCCTAGACGCTGGCTTTGTGCTGCTAAAACTCCAACTCTCTGAAGTGTGTTGATTTGGCAAGAGCAGGCCGACTCTCTGAGGGGTGGAAATAGAAGAGGTTTCATCAAACCAAGTGCCAGTTCCCCATTCTAGACCTGCCCCAGCTCAGGACATATTAATTCCTGGCCCTGCCCCTCTTCTTCCATTTCCCAAGGTCCTGCCCAAGTTAATACGTCTTGGAAAAGCAAAACAAACAAACAAACAAACAAACAAACAAACAAACAAACAAAAAACCCCCAAAACCTTCCTCCCAGCAGACTGTTCAGTGTCTTGTTTAGCTGGAGGGTAATCTTTTCAGGGAGGAAAACCAGAATGGGAGAGGGAGCTTTGAGATTTGTGAACAATTCAGGGGAAGGGGATGAGAAAAATGGAGGAGATGTTTTCTATTTGGGAGGATAATGAAGTCAAAGTTTGTCAGCCCAAGTAACCAAATTATTTTATTTTATCCTATAGAACAGTCTCCAGGGAACAGTGAAGAGGGTTGTCTGAGACTAAAGAGAAGCAAGCTTGAAAGCAATTAGGTGTCCCAGAAGAAAGTGGAATAGATCCATTTTAATTTTCAACTATAACCATTTTGTTTGGGAAAATGATTTTAGGCGTGTGTGTGTGTGTGTGTGTGTGTGTGTGGTGGGGGGGGGTACCAGGGATTGAACTCAGGGGCACTCGACCCCTGAGCCACATCCCCAGCTCTATTTTGTATTGCATTTAGAGACAGGGTCTCACTGAGTTGCTTAGAGCCTCTCTTTTGCTGAGTCTGACTTTGAACTCCTGATCCTCCTGCCTCAGCCTCCCAAGCCACTGGGATTACAGGCCTGCGCCATGCTCAGCTTGATTTAGTTTTGTTTCTCACAATTACAAAGGTCTTCCTTGTGAGGCTCTCCAAGAAGCAATGGGAACCTGCGCAGGCTCAGATGGAAGGTCTACCCAGCCAGCGGGCACAGTCCCCTGGCCAGTCACGGGACCAGTTCACTCTCTCTCTCTTGCCCCAGCATCTCCAAAGGCAAGATTTCCCCTGTGTGTTAGTGGGCAGTGGTAACGTGCTGATTGGCATTCTCTCCCGCTTCGTACACCTGGAATATGATCCTGGGCCCCTGATTATGTTAGGTTTGGTGTAAGTCCTAGATTCACCTGAACTCTCTCCATCTTTCACTTCACCTTTAAAATGAAAAAAAAAAAAAAAGGATGTAGTAAACTAGTTTAGCTAGGATCTGCCGTCTCTTCATCTTTCTCCTGTGACCTCAATATTCTAAGTATACTAAGGAATATGGTTGTGCATGTGTGTATGTATTGTGTGTGTGTGTGTGTGTGTGTGTGTGTGAGAGAGAGAGAGAGAGAGAGAGAGAGAGAGAGAGAGACAGACAGACAGACAGACAGAGACAGAGAGAGACAGAGAGGGGGACCATGACTAAATCAGGAAAGGAATGATCTCTGTATGCTCTAACCTCTTTCTGTTTGTGAAGGGCACTTTCAAAGTGAGGCCCAGCCCTTTGATAGCAAGCTAAAATGTTCATTTTTAATTAGTTTCTACTTTCTTCATATTGCAGCAATTAATCCTGGTTCCCAACTTTCGTTTCTATAAATAAAGGTATTTAACAGAGCTGTGGGGTATTTATATCTTCTGTACCTTCTGTTCTATCTTGCAAGAGCACATTATTCCCGGAGATGCTGTGCTCTGACCTTACTCCAGAAGGTGCAAAAAGAAGCAGGCTTCCTACCACATACAGCTTCTTGAGGGCTGCGGTGGGTCCAGATGTGGCCAGAGAGATTGTCTATCAGGTCCTCGTGCCTCAGAAGCCATGATGACCTTGGGAAAAACCAAGGTGAGGAGGAGCTGGTCCAGCAGTGGGACCAGGAATAAGGGGGCTTTCAGCTGTCACTGTGGCTGTTGGACTCTGATAAAGCGGCTCACCCATCTGCTCACCCAGATCTGCAATGGTCATCTCAAAACTGAGTCCTATGGGGGGGATTTACCCACGGAAGTAGTGAAGAGATACCTTGAATTTTATGGGTCCCATCCCTGATCTTGGGTGTGTGTGTTGATTGTTTAAAATTGTACATCAGTGGGAAAAGTACTTTTCTTATAAATTTGGCCCTATTTTGATTCTTTTATTTATTTGTTTGTTTGTTTGGTACTGGAGATTGAACTCAGAGGGCCTTAACCACTGAGCCACATCCCCAGTCCTTTATATTTTTTTATTTTGAGACAGCATCATACTAAGTTACTTAGGGGCCTCACGAAGTTGCTGAGGCTGGCCTTGAACTTGCAATCCTCTTGCCTCAGCCTCCTGAGCTTCTTTGCACCACTGTACCTGGCCCTATCTTGATTTCTAATCTGAACCGTAGGGTCTGTACTGCTCTGTTGACACATACAGTGTGGTTAAAATGTTAGGGGACCTGGTAGGAAGGGGGCAGGAGCCATGGGGATGTCCAAATGGAGACCACTGTCCTTGGTCCTGAACACAGACATCTTTGCCTGTGGGACACAGTCACATCTCCTAACCCAAAGACGTTGATGTCTCCTGTTCAGCCTCTTCCAGAAATCCCAAGTGAGGGAAGGAAAGACAGAAGACAGAGACTGGAAAAAGGCATCAAAGAGATGTATCTACCTGGTGGGAAAAATTATTTTCATTTATAGCAATAAAAAGATTTTATTTGGACAAAAATACTCATAGTTTCTTTTCCTAAAAATTATTGTTAAGGGGAAAAATGCAGTTTCTGTCCTGCTGAAGACACGTGGCTGTAATCTATGCTTTACAATGTAGCTTGTGTTGTATAATCTCTAATTAATTTTATGTAAATTTGACAGTTACAGCTTTTCTTCTGGGACACGTGCAAGGGTGTCCCACATGCCTGTTTCCCGGGTTCCATCAGTCCAACACAGCAACAGTCTAGCAGGTTCCTCTCTGGGGTGTGTTCTGCCATGATCATGGAACTGGTCATCAACCACTGTCTATTCTTATTTTATATTAAGTAGTCATCTAACGCCTGGCTGTATGGGCTGCCTCCTCAAACATGCATTCTGTGCTCTCTTGCATCTCTGTTAGCTTTTCTCTGAGCTCTAGGAGACATCTTTCATCCTAGCACAATTCAACCTACAATTCCTTAGCTTGGAAAGGGCTCAGTATGGAGGAGAGAAACCAAGAATAGCATTTGGAAGTCTCATGCCGTGACTGACAACGTGAGGGGGTTTCTAAGGACTGTGTCTTTTCAGATGGAAACCAAACTCAAGATGTTCTCAACTCCTTGGCAGCCTGTCTCCACCTTGACTTTCCCATGCAAAGAGGTGTAAGAAATCTATTTACAACTATTGTATAATGTAAAGGCAAATTATTTCCTTGCTATGTTTATTCCTGGTTAATTGAGAAAATTATTCCATTTAGCCAAGAGTAAAACCTCTGAGATTTTTCTTCTCATTTCTCTGCATGTCTGGGGAAGCAGGCAGCAGTAAACAATCATGCCCTATTTTATTCCTAGTTAAATGAATTATCATAATAATAATTACCAGTAGAAACATCTGGTTTGGGCACAGCTCGATGCAGGAATCTCTCAGTGCAATTTGATGTTTATCTTGGTTGTGAAATCTTTGCTTGTCTTCCCAGATCCTTTGAGTGACCTTCATACTATTTGGGGCACATGTCCCTGTAAGCTGGGGCTCTTTGAAATTTACATGAGCTATCCCTTAAAACATGGCTGTTGATGTCACCCAAACATCCTTTTGAATGTCTTTATTGCTTGCTTAGTTTTCTTTGAAATCCAATTGCACTGTTCCTATTGCTTCTTTCAGTGTGCCCAACTGAAATCGTCATCCAGGTGCTGTGGCATTTACAAGGATGCCTCCATGGGACACGCCCATCTGGGTTGTGATGCTCTGAACCTGGAGGTGAGGGTGGATAAAGCCATGGTCAACTTGTTTACAAGATTGTGATTACTGAAGTTTGAATCACCTTCAGTTCATCCAAGGAAAGCTCTCAAGACAAAGGATGATGTGGGCCACTTCATCGGAGCCACCAGGGATGGATACTAAAATGCAGATTCCTGCATCAACCCTAGACCTGCAGACTTAGCATTTCCAGCATTGGTAGTTGTAACCAATTCACCCAACTAATCCTAAGAACTTACTAAATTGGAAGACTCACTAGATTAGTGCATATGGACATTTTATCAAGGCAAGTAACTGTAACCCCAGGTCTCTGGGCCTGATACCTGGAAATCTGCCTCAGAATTCTGGGATTGCTTTGTTTAATATAACCGATGCTGATGCGTGTGTCTCGACAGACAGGCGTGCTCCTGGCCGTGAGCACTGCGGAACTGGTTAAGCATGGAAGCGGTTCTGGGACCCAACTTGTCCAACAGCAAAATGTTTAGTCAGTGTGACCCTCACAAGCTTGTGCAAGTTTATAGAGCTCAGTTGGGAGGTTTGGCTCTGTCATTATCAAGTGTTCAGCCTTGACCGTGGCAGCATTTCCTAAGTGGGCCTCGGTTTCCCAGATCTGCACAGTGAAAGGGCCGCAATGGTTTTCCTTCTAGTCTTCCTGAGAGCTTTGGGGTCCCAGCAGATTCTCGAGAGCCAGAGGAGGCTGGGTGGGCAGCGCAAGGCCAGCCACACCTGCTGCAGACACGCTTAGGGAGTATCTCTGTTCTACATTCAGCTTCCATAAGAGGCTGTTTTGGAAGAGAGAAGCTTGCTACATAAAAGGGGTGGGGGTGGGGGGTCCAAGATGCTAGGCCAGAGGGAGGCAGCATTCGGTGTCACTCCATGACCCGGGTCCCAACTAGGGGGAATGCTGCTTTGCTGAGAGTGCTAGAGGACCCCTCCACAGCTGCTCCGGCACAGGAATCACAGCTTCTGGGCTGTGCAGGGCCCTGGGCCTCAGCGTTAGAGCAGGACTCCCGACTCCCTGCTACTTGCCCATGCAGGTCTCCCAGGTGCCTTAGCGGGACCACCCGCATCAGCACCTGTGCAGAATTCCCAGAGGCTGCTCCCATGGAGGACAGTCAGCTGCCCCACACAAGGGAACTCCAACTGCCACTCTTGTGTGGAACCCCATCTACCAGCATGGTGCTCCCCCAGATGCCTCCATCTTGGGACTCCATAGGTACTGCCATAGTCCCCTACTTGTGGTAGCCTGCCTGCACCTGGGGACATGGCGGGCTCTGAAGAAAGCCGACAGCTGCAACCCTGCACCCCACATCCCACAATGCCATCGCCCAGATCCCCCCACCTGACCCGACACCCCATAGCTGAAAGCAGCTGCCTCCATCTTGGGTCACTTCCATCACCATCTTTAGTCAGGGCAACTACCAGTTTGGAAGGAACACTGGATAGCCAGGTGAGGTACTGGAACCCTACAGGAGCACTATAGACCTGTAGGGTAAAAACGGTAACACCTTGGATCCACAGAGCTAGAAAGGAAGACACAGGAGCAACATGAAAAGACAAGGGAAGAAAGTGCCCCAAACAAATCAAGATGCCACAGTATTAGAATCCATGGGCAGCACAGCAGATGAAATGACAGGAAGGAGTTCAGGATGTACATGATTAAAATATTCCGTGAATTAAAGGATGATAAAAGAGCAAATACAGGCAGCAAAAGATCATTTAGACAAAGAGATACATAAGCAAATACAGGAAGCAAAAGACTATTTCAATAGGGAGACAGAGGTTCTAAAGAAAAACCAAACAGAAATCCTTCAAATGAAAGAAATAATAAACCAAATTAAAAGCTCAATTGAAAGCGTCACCAACAGATTAGACCACTTGGAAGATAGGACTTCAGACAATGAAGACAAAATATACAACCTTGAAAAGAATGTAGATCACACAGTGAAAATGGTAAGAAACCATGAGCAGAATATTCAAGAAATATGGGATAGCATAAAAAGACCAAATTTAAGAGTTATTGGGGTAGAGGAAGGCATAGAGGTCAAACCCAAAGGAATGAGCAATCTATTCAATGAAATAATATCAGAAATTTTCCAAACATGAAGAACAAATTGGAAAAACAAATTTAAGAGGCTTACAGGACACCAAATGTACAAAATCACAACAGATCCACACCAAGCCACATTATAATGAAAATGCCTGGCATACAGAATAAGGAGAGAATTTTAAAAGCCACGAGAGAAAGGAATCAGATTACATACAGGGGAAACCAATTAGGTTATGTGCAGATTTTTCAACCCAGATCCTGAAAGCTAGAAGAGCCTGGAACAACATATATCAACCTCTGAAAGAAAATGGATGCCAACCAAGAATCTTGTACCCAGCAAAATTAGGCTTCCGATTTGATGATGAATAAAAACTTTCCATGATAAACAAAAACTAAAAGAATGTACAGCTAGAAAACCTGCCGTACAGAACATCTTTGGCAAAATACTCTATGAGAAGGAAATGAAGAACATCAGTGAAAATCAGCAGAGGCAGGTATTACACTAAAGGAAAAAACTGATCAAAGGGAAACTAAGTCAAGTTAAATACCAAAAATTAACAAAAATGGCTGGGAATACAAGTCATGTCTCAATAATAACCCTGAATGTTAATGGCCTAAACTCACCAATCAAAAGACATAGGTTAAATGACTGAAAAAAAAAAAAGCCAACAATATGCTGCCTCCAAGAGACTCATCTCATAGGAAAAGACATCCACAGACTGAAGGTGAAAGGTTGGGAAAAACCATACCACTCACATGGATTGCGGAAGCAAGCAAGGGTTTCCATCCTTGTGTCAAATAAAGTAGACTTTAAGCTAAAGTTAAACAAAAGGGATTAACTTTTGTCCACCTACAAAAGGGATAAAGAAGGACATTCATACTGTTCAAGGGAACCACACACCAACAAGACATAACAATTATAAATATATATGCCCTAAAGAATGGAGCATCTATATTCATCAAACAAATTCTTCTCAAGTTCAAGAGTCAAATTGACCACAACACAATAATTTTGGGTGACTTTAACGCACCTCTTCCACCACTGGATAGATCTTCCAAACAAAAGCTGAATAAAGAAACTATAGAACTCCATAATACAATCAATAACTTAGACTTAATTGACATATATAGAATATTTCACCCTTCAATGAGTGAATATACTTTCTTCTCAGTAGCACATGGGTCCTTCTCTAAAATAAACCCAATATTTATTTCAGAGAGGTTGCCACTAATCAACTCTTAACAAATACAAAAAGTAGATATACCCTGCATTCCATCAGATCACAATGGAATGAAATTATAAATCAATGATAAAATAAAAAATAAAAACCACTCCAACACCTGGAGACTAAATAATATGCTGCTGAATGAGCAATGGGTTGCAAAAGAGATCAGGAAGGAGATTAAAAAATTCTTAGAGGTAAATGAGAATACTGATACAACATGAAAATCTCTGGGAGGGCTGGGGTTGTGGCTCAGCGATACAACACTCGCTTAGCATGTGTGAGGCCCTGGGTTCAATCCTCAGCACCACATATAAATAAATTAAAAATAAAGGTATTGTGTCCACCTACAAATAAAAGAAAAAAATTAAAAAAAAAAATCTCTGGGAGACTATGAAGGCAGAGCTAAGAGGAAAGTTCATTGCATGGAGTTCATTCCTTACAAGAAGAAACAGTCAACAAATAAATGACCTAAGTCTGTATCTCAAAGCCCTAGAAAAAGAAGAACAAATCAACACCAAAAGCAGTAGAAGACAGGAAATAATTAAAATAAAAGCTGAAGTCAATAAAATTGAAACAAAGGAAACAATTGAAAAAATTAACAAAACAAAAAGTTGGTTCTTTGAGAAAATAAATAAAATTGACAAACCCTTAGCCATGCTAACAAACAGAAGGAGAGAGGAAACATACATAATGAAAAGGAAATATCACAACAGACACTACAGAAATACAGAAGATAATTAGAAATTATTTTGAAAACTTGTACGCCAATAAAATATAGAATATTGAAGGCATTGACAAATTTCTAGAGACATATGATTTGCCCAAATTGAATCAGGATGAGATATACAATAAAATTTAAACAGATCAATTTCAAGCAAGGAAATAGAAGAAGCCATCAGAAGCCTACCAACCAAGAAAAGCCCAGGATATACAGCTATTACAAGACCTATAAAGAAGAACTAATACCAATACTCTACAAATTATTTCATGAAATAGAAAAAGAGGCAGCACTTCCAAACTCATTCCATGAGGCCAATATCACCCTGATTCCAAAACCAGGCAAAGACACATCAAAGAAAGAAAACTTCAGACCAATATCTCTAATGAACATAGATGCAAAAATTCTCAATAAAATTCTGGCAAACCGAATACAAAAACATATCAAAAAGATAGTACACCACAATCAAGTGGGGATTCATCCCAGGGATGCAAGTTTGGTTCAACATACGGAAATCAGTAAATGTAATTCATCACATCAACAGACTTAAAGATAAGAATCATATGGTCATCTCAATAGATGCATAAAAAGCATTTGACAAAATACAGCACCCCTTCATGTTCAAAACACTAGAAAAACTAGGGATAACAGGAACATATCTCAACATTATGAAAGGTAAGCCCCAGGTCAACATCATTCTAAATGGAGAAAAATTGATAGCATTCCCTCTAAAAATTGGAACAAGACAGAGACAGGAATGCCCTCTTTCACCACTTCTATTTAACATAGTTCTTGAAATACTGGCCAGAGCAATTAAACAGACGAAAGAAATTAAATGGATATGGATAGGAAAAGAAGAACTCAAATTAGACTATTTTACCACAATATGATTCTATACCTAGAAGACCCAAACAATTCCAGCAGAAAACTTCTAGAACTAGTAAATGAATTTCAGCAAAATATCAGGATACAAAATCAACAACCCATAAATCAAAGGCATTTCTGTATAACAGTGACGAAGTTCTGAAAGGGAAATGAGGAAAACTACCCCATTTACAATAACCTCAAAAAAAAAAAAAAAAAAAGACTTGGGAATCAACCCAAGGAAAGATGTGAAAGAACTACAATGAAAACTACAGAATGCTAAAGAAAGAAATTAAAGAAGATCTTAGATGATGGAAAGATCTCCCTTGTTCTTGGATAGGCAGAATTAGTATTTTGAAAATGACCATACTACCAAAAGCACTACACAGATTTCATGCAATTCCAATCAAAATCCCAATGACATTCTTCATAGAAATAGAAAAAGCAGTCATGAAATTCATCTGGAAAAATAAGAGACCCAGAATAGCCAAAGCAGTCCTTGGCAAGAAGAGTGAAGCAGGTGGCATCTATACCAGACCTTAAACTACACTACAGAGCAATAGTAACAAAAACAGAATGGTATTGGCACCAAAATAGAATGGTAGACCAATGGTACAGAATAGAGGACACAGAGGATAACCCACATAATTACAGTTATCTTATATTAGACAAAGGCACCAAAAACATTCATTAAAGAAAAGATAGCCTCTTCAACAAATGGTGCTGGGAAAACTGAAAATCCATATGCAACAAAATGAAATTAAACCCCTGTCTCTCACAAAACTCAAAGTGGATCAAGGACCTAGGAATTAAATCTGAGACCCTGTGCCTATAAGAAGAAAACGTAGGCCCAAATCCCCATCATGTCAAATTAGGCCCCAACTTCCTTAATAAAACTACTATAGCACAAGAATTAAAATCAAGAATCAATAAATGGGATGGATTCAAACTAAAAAGCTTCTTCTCAGGAAAAGAAACAATCAGTGAGGTGAATAGAGAGCCTACATCTTGGGAGCAAATTTTTACCACTCCCACATCAGGTAGAACACTAATCTCTAGGGACTATAAAGAACCCAAAAAGATAAACACCAAAAAACCAAATAGCCCAAATGGGCCAAGGAACTGAACAGACACCTCTCAGAAGATGACATACAATCAATTAATAAATATATGAAAAATGTTTTTTTTTAGCAACTAGAGAAATGCAAATCAAAAGTACTCTAAGATATCATCTCACTCCAGTCAGAATGGCAGCTATTAAGAACACAAACAACAATAAGTGTTGTCGAGGATGTAGGGGAAAAAGGCACACTCATATATTGCTGGCGGGACTGCAAATTGGTGCAGCCAATGTGGAAAGCAGTATGGAGATTCCTTGGAAAGCTGGGAATGGAACCACCATTTGACCCAGCTATCCCTCTCCTTGGTCTATACCCAAAGGACTTAAAAACAGCATACTACAGGGACACAGCCACATCAATGTTTATAGTAATACAATTCACAATAGCTAAACTGTGGAACCAACCTAGATGCCCTTCAGCAAATGAATGGATAAAGAAAATGTGGTATATATATACACAATGGAATTACTCAGCAATAAGAAAGAATAAAATCATGGCATTAGCAGGTAAATGGATGGAGTTGGAGAATATAATGCTAAGTGAAGTTAGCCAATCCCAAAAAACCAAATGCCGAATGTTTTCTCTGATACAAAGAGGCTGATTCATAGTGGGTAGGGAGGGGGAGCATGGGAGGATTGAAAGGGGTGGGAGGGAAAGGGAGGGGACATGTGGGTAAAAAAGATAGTGGAATGAGAAGAATATCATTACCCTAAGTGCATGTATGAAGACATGAATGGTGTGAATATAAATTTATATATAACCAGAGATATGAAAAATTGTGCTCTATATGTGTAATATGAATTGTAAAGCATTCTGCTGTCATACATTACAAATTAGAATAAAAAATAAATTTTAAAAAGGGGGACAAAAGCAAAGAAAAATGTAAAGAAAAACATTAGATGATCTATAAAAACTCTTCTAGAGCGATGATTTTAAGGTAATTTTAAAAAATGATTTACTTAGGAAAATACCTCTTCCTCTCTCGAAACCCAGATTGTGTAAGACTACACTAGCTATTTTGCATGTCAGAGCTGTTTAAAAAAATGTTAATTTGACATTTGCAATTTAAAAATAAGTCAAGAATATAGAAGTTCCATTTCTTCCAGAAGAACACATAGAAACTTTAGAATGTTTCTATCAAATAGAAGTTTGGGCTTTCCCCGCCCAAGATACTGTATGAAAAGTTCCAGATAATAGAGACTTCCTAACATTGCTGGATGAACTCAGATGTTTGAGCAGGTTCACACGGCTGATTGATATTGGGGTTTAGAATACATGTGGATTCTCAGTTTCTGCACAAACTCTGTTTCACATTAATAATGGACAATCAAGAGTAGATCCTTGAAAATATCTGCTTAGGACTGGTTTTCCCACACCATCACACAGGCCGGAGAACAGAGCTGTCTGTGGCCAGTAGCCAGGGGGAGACAGTGGGCTAAATCCCATCCATTCAGAGGTGGGTTGAGAGACCCAGGCAAAGTCTACCAGCCTTTTCCTGCCCTACTTTCATCCTACAAAAAAAAAAAAAAAAAATAGAGAAAATATCTGTAGCCAAGCTATATTTGGGAATCTTTCAAAAGTTCAAGGATTACCCTTGCAAAGCACCAAAAACCAAGTGGCTTAAACCATAGAAATTCATTTTCTCATAATTTGGGGGGGCAAAAGTCCAAGATTAAGGTATAACATCGTTGCTTTCTTCCAAGACTTCTCTGCTTGACTTGTGAATGGCTGTTTTCTTCTGATGTCTTCACATAGTGTCTTAGTCAGCATGCACCTGTCTGTCTGTCTCTCTGTGTCTTGATCTCCTCTTCTTACAAGACACCGTCAGGTAGGATTAGGGCACACTCACCAACCTCATTTTAATTTAATTATCTCTTTAAAGGTGCTGCCTCCAAATACAGTCACATTCTGAGGTCCTGGGTCTTAGGGCGTCCCCCTATGAATTTGGGGTGGGGGGAAGCACAGTTTAGTTCATAACAATGAGTTAATATAAGCAGGGATTTTGAGCTGTACTGAATATTATTATTATTAGGTTGTCATTACTTAGGCCACGTTTTATCCTGAATGATTCATTTTGAATCAGGCTACTTGGAATTAGGCCTCTGATTTTCCTGCCCACCACTGGCCAACTAGGGTCAAAGCCTGGTGACAGGGTGGTGTCTCAGTCCCTTCTAAAGGGCACACGGATCACAAGAGCGTGGCCCACCTGGCTTTCCAGTTTGCTGGTTTGTACATTCTCCACACACTGATGTCATTTCCTTCTGTCCTTTCAGCATATGGTATTTAATGATGAGATCATTTTTATTTTATTTTGAGGCGAGGGAACAATCCATATTTTTTTTAAAAGATACCAAATAACTAGGGATGACTCTGCCAAAATAGGAATCTTAACTGTGGGACGGTACGTCACATTTTGATTCATACGGGAAGGATAAAAATAGCCCCACAACAATGGGGAATTATGAAAAGTGCCTACGGAGCAGTCCCTGAAAGCCCAGGAGTGTGGTAAAGGGAAATGAGTGCATATCTAGAGGCTACCTCCCGTGCTCATCTGCAATTACATCTCTTTCTGGGACGGGCAGCTACTGGTGCTCTATAAATACCGGGTGATTGATTAGTTCAAAAAAAAAAAAAAAAAGATACACTGAATAAGGAGCTGCCATTCCGGACTTTTGCTTTTAATATTTAAAGAAGTTTGAACTTCCTGTGTCATAATAGCTTAAGTTTGGAGCAGGGACAAGAAGATGTCCCTCTCCGCTCAGCATTCAGAGTTAATGCAGATTCAGAGTTAATGACAATCATGGCTGGTTTGCGTGTCCAGTCCTTGGAGAACTCAGACATGTGTCTAGAACAGTTAATTGTCACTCACCGCTTTCAACTTTAATTCTGGAATTATTTTTTTGGTTGTGTATGTTAGTGAATGGACGCTAACTATATTATCCATGTGGCTGCTTTTCCTGGATTATTTTGTCAGGGTAGGTGTGGGACGGAGTGCTTCCCCAAACTTTTCCCTGTTGTGACAGACACACATTGATGTTTCTCTGTGGCACACTGGGATGACCAGGTGGTATGTTAATCAGAAACCACTCAAGTTAGTATAACAGAGAGAGCTGAATACAGGGATTGGTCCAACAGGAATTAACACGGAGAAGATCCAGAACCAGAAGTAACCCAAAGGGGAGAATCACAGCTGCCACCTTGCTATGGTTTGGATGTGAGGTGTCCCCCAGAAGCTCATGTGTGAGACAACACAAGAGGGTGTAGAGGAGAAATGAATGATTGGGTCATGAGGGCTTTAAGCCAATCAGTGAATTAATTAATTGATCTCCTGACAGGATTAACTGGGTGGTAACTGAAGGCTGGTAGGAGGTGGCTGGAGGAGGTGGGTCGTTGGGGGAGTGCCTTTGGAATAGATATATTTTGAACCTGGCAAATGGTGTCTCTCTCTGCTTTCTGATCATCATGTGAGCTGCTTCCTCTGCCACACTCTTCTGCCATGATGTTCTGCCTCCCCCCGAGCCCTGAGAGATGGAGCCGGCTGTCTAAGGACTGAGACCTCTGAAATCGTGAGCCCCCAAATAATTGATGAATGGCCCAAAGATCTTTTAATCACAGCAGTGAAGAAGCTGACTAAACACACCTCCATGCTGAGGAAGAGAGGGGAGAAGGGGGATTAGCAGGCCTGAATTCTGGAAAGAGGTCCTGGGGAGTGGGACCAGTCCTTGGAGGAGGGCTCACTGATGGGGAGTTGCTGGAGCCTTGGGAGCTTGGGGGTGGGACTCCAGGGACCCAGAATCTGCTTCTGGAAGATGCGCAACCTGGATGCTGCGCTCAGGGAGGAGCCCACAAGGCTGGTCTGGGAGAGTGGTAAAGAGCCAGAAACTGGGAGCCACCGTGGCTGCGGGGCTGGAGAACCAAGTCAGGTCGCCACAGCCAGGAACGGCCAGGACGCAGGAAGGAACAAAGTTTCTCCTTCTCCCTCGCATGCCTGCATTAGAGTCCCTTGTCCAAGAGGTCACCTTGGGGAGTTGTCTCTATGTGAAGCCCTCTCACACCCACCTCCCAGGTAAGGTGTAGAGGGCGGGATTGGAGCTGGGACCCAGGACTAGAGTCCGAGACGTCTGGCCCTCCCAGGCCCCTGGGGTGGCCAAGGACATAAGATAACGAGACCGACCATGGCCCCATGAGGTGGGCAGAAAACCCACTGGTCCAAAGCAGGCCCTGGAGACGGACAGCTGGAGCTGAATGCCACATCTGTCCCTTAAAGCTACCCTGGCCTGGGGCAAGCTGCTTAGCCCTCCCAAGCTCCATGGAGCGGCTGCGAGGATTAAATGAGATAATCCGGGTAAAGTGCTTAGCCCAGCGCTTGACACAGGGTGAGCACTCAATAAGCGTCAGCCCCTATTATCGGGAAATTTGTGGAACTTGTCCATCCGCATCCTCTGTGAGAGGAGTTCTTGTGCCTGCACACGATGACGATGACTTACACTCTTATCCTGACAGGTCGGTGCCACCCAGATCCTGCCTCTGTGGCAAATGGCCCCTCAGACAACTCTTCCTCCCTGTGAATGTGGAAGGGAGAATGGGCTCTCCCCGGGCTGTGTCCTCCGCGAGGGTCATCTCTTACCCTGATGAGCAGCGTGGCTCAGGTCCGTGTGACAGCTTCCATGTGATCTGGCAGCTCTGCTCCGTGGTTGGAATTAATACAATAGCCCCTTATTGGGGAACAGTGCTGTTAGAAGAGTCAGTGTCCAACTCCTTATTACTATTCCTCGTGACTCTGGGTGTTTAACCAAGTACGTGGCTATTTACAAGGCTGGCTTTATGGTGTGCTCTGGGGAGCACCAGTCGAAAACACTGTGTGGTGCTTTGGAGGCACCTGGGGCCAGACAGGCCACCACAGCACTGGCACATAAAACCCACCTCAGCTTGCAAACGTCTCTCACTCTTGTCCTGCGTGGGCTCCTGCTTCCATTCCCAGCTGCTGACCTTGGACTTCAGGTCTCAGCCTTATCCTGACGGGTCAGGACCTGTCTGATATTACCTGTGGGCTGGCGACAGATTGGACTGGCTTATCTCCAGTCTGGGTCTTTCTGTGTCTCTAAATCTATCCAGCAGCCCTGCTTGGGTCAATGAATTAATGTGCGTGTGCATGTGTGTGTGTGTGTGTGTGTGTGTGTGTGTGTGCGCAGGGGGTGCCTACATGGAGATGATCTTCCTTGTTTCTTTAAAGGTACCTAAATTCTCACCATGAAAAACACATTGCCTTGGGTTCAATCCCCAACAGCAAGAAAAGAAAATAAAGTGTAACATTCCATTAGCCTGAGGGGAAGAGCTTGGCAACTTTCTAGTTTTTACTTGGGGAGGAGGAAGTGTTTCCTAATGGGAAGTATTTGGGAAACAATGGTTAATTAAACAAGGTTAAAAAAAAAATTCTCTTACCCCAAATCTTCTTCCAGCTGATGTTAACTGATGATGGCCCACAGAGAGAATACGCACAGCTTTTCAAGATCATGTGACCATCGACTTACTTTTTGGAGGAGTTGTCTTCAGCAAGTGGCCACTAGGTCAGGCACTGAGGTCTCCTCGTGGCTGTCTCGGGTTCCAGTCGTACACTTTGAGTAAAGGTGAGATGACTGATTGTCACTGACAGTGGACGTCCCCTCTGTGAGGACCTGGCCCTGATGTTCCAGCCCCCCCCACTGCCACATTAATGATTAAAAAAAGAACCGTCCTCATTATGGGGTCCATTTAGCAGTGACTTCTGGTCCAAGGCAAACCAAGAGTACACTCTAACATTTCTGGGATGGAACTACTGCCTTCACTCTGACCCTGCCTCAGCTCTCAGTCACACCCCTCCTGTGGCCCCCAGACCCCGGGACCCTCTGCGGCTCCTGTCCACCCTGGGACCCCAGATCTTTGGCTTTGCTCTTTCAGGGGCCTTCTCTTCCTGCTCACTTGGCAACACAGCTCTTGCCTGACCTTAAAGGTCTGTGACCTTAACTCTCTAAAGGACCCTGCCATAAAAAAATTGTTCCCTAGCATTAATCTGGGCTCCCAGGACATTGTTGACCTTCTTGATCATCTGGTGGGGACACTGTACAGAAACAGGGTTGTTGGGTGCTATTTGCTGAGTCCCTTGTACTGGTTAACAAACAGCATCTCTCTGGTTAAAAACAAAGTTAAAAGCATACGTTAAAAGACAGAAAAGGTGTCAGAACACCTGTTTTTTGCAAAAAAAAAAAAAAAAAAAATCAAGACTGTTTGGGGAGATAAGAAATTAATAAACTATAACCATGTTTCTTCCATTGAACAAATAAAAGTTTGAGTACTAGTGGTGTGTTGGAGACACAGTCCCAGGTGCTGAGGATATATCAGTAAATACCACAGACAAACACCTTACCTTCCTGGACTTATCATCCAGCGGGAGAGGACACAGACAATAAAGGAGCTAGTTGGTTTGCATACAGGAGGCTGGTGAGTGCCCAGGAGTCACTGGAGTGGGTGAGGGGATAGGAGAGGCCCAGGGAGCAGGCAGGCTAGGATCTTAATGAGGGTGGTCAGTAAAGACCTGGTGGAGAAGCTGAGATTCAAGCCCAGGCTTGTTGAAAGAAGTAAGGGAGTGATCCCAGCTGATATCATAGGCAGGAGAATTCTAGGTGGACAGGGCATCTGTGCAAAGGCCCTGAGGCATTCAAGGAATAGCAAGGAAGCCAGTGTGGCTGGAACAGAGTGCTTGATGGAGCACAGTCGGGAGGGAGGGTGAGGTGCCTGGTCCTGGGGAATGCTGTATGCGCTGTAAGAACCTTTCCTTTGACTTTGACTGGGATGGGGAGCTGTTGCCAGGCTTTCAATAGACAAATGATGTAGTCCGACTTATACTTTGAAAGAGCTGCACCTTTGATTTATTGAGCACTTAGACTGGTGCTAAACACTACACAGGTGCTATCTCTTCCAGTCCTTCCAGCAGCTTTCTGGGAAAGAGTCTATTCTAATCTGGATCGTAGAGAGTAAGGAAACTGAGGCTCGGAAAAATTAAGACACTTGCGTTCACACGTCAAGGAGGCTGGGGTGGAATCCCAGAGCTCACAGCCACCCGCTTGCACATTGGGCAGATGGGATGGACTTGCTTCCGTCAGACCCACTAGACCTGCCCAGACACACTGGAGACCTTTCTCCACAGAGCACGTGCCTAGCTGAAGGCGGAGCCTGACCTCACGCCCTTCCAGCTGACGGACAGTTCACCCTGGCTTGGCTGAATTTAGATCTTTCTTCAGATATGACACCCTGGGGTTCAAAGTGCATGCTCAAAAGATGGAGCCCATAGCAAAGGAACTGAACAGACACAGCACAGAAGAAGAAGAAGTGCAAATGGTCAACAAATACATGAAAAATGTCCAACATCTCTAGCAATTGGAGAAATGCAAATTAAAACCGCACTGAGATTCCATCTCACTCCAGTCAGAATGGCAGTTATCAAGAATACAAGTAACAATAATGGTTGGCGAGGATGTGGGGGAAAAGGCACACTCATACATTGCTGGTGGGACTGCAAATTGTGCATCCACTCTGGAAAGCAGAATGGAGATTCCTTGGAAAACTTGGAATGGAACCACCATTTGACCCAGCTGTCCCACTCCTTGGTCTATATCCAAAGGACTTAAAATCAGCAGACTACAGTTGTACAGCCACATCAGTGTTTATAGCAGCTGAATTCACAACAGCCAAACTATGGAACCAACCTAGGTGCCCTTCACAGATGAATTGATAAAGAAACTGTGGTATATACACAGTGGACTAATACTCAGCCTTAATGAAGAATGAAATTATGGCATTTGCCAGTAAATGGATGGAACTGCAGACTATTATGGCCAGTGAAATAATCCCATAAAATCAAAGGCCAAATGTTCTCTCTGATGAGCGGATGTTAACACATAATAAGGAAGGGGGGGGGGTGGGAGAATAGAAGTTCATTGGATTAGACAAAGAGGAATGGAGGGAAGAGAGGGGGCATGGGAACAGGAAAGACAGGGGAATGAATGGACCCAACTTTCCTACGTTCACATAGGAACACACGACCAGTGGAACTCCACAACTTGTACAACCACAAGAACGGGAAGTTTTACTCCATGTATGTAGGATATGTCAAAATACATCCTACTGTCACGTATATCTCAAAGGATCAAATAAAAAAATTAAAAGAGAAAAAGATCAGGCCATACAACGGGTGCACCAGGAGGCTCTGATCAAAGCCAAGCCTGCGCACGCTGCCTATGAGATGCCCTTCACACCAGGGGGCAGGCAGTGAGCACCCTGTGGGGGATCTGCCTCCCCCAGGGCCATGAGGCTTGGTCCCCTCTGGGACACCGAGTCCTGTTGGAATTCCCCAGAGAGAAAAGCACTGTAAACCTCTGGGCACCCTCAGCTCCCAACCGTGTCCCAGCAATCATGTCAAGTGGCACAAATGGGCAGAACTGGAAGCCAAGCTCAGCAGCGCGGGCCCACCCAAGCCACCTGTGGGCACCCGGGACATGCAGGTGTAGGTAGGGGTTGGAGGGCTTGAGGCAGAGGGCTGGGACAGAAGGAAAACAAACGACACTTCTGCTGTGGACGCCCAGGACAGGCTGAGTAAAGACACTGGGAAACCCAGAGGCTGGATTTCTGAGCTGCTGGGCTCCCCGTGCCCCAGACTTCAAGGAGCTAAGCTCACTGAGGTGGGGGTCAGGAGTGGAGGAGGGCAGGGAGGTGACCTGGGGAGCCGTGCAGGGTACCCTCCCAGGTACACCAGGCCAGAGGACAGGGCTCTGCCGGCGTTCTCCCGGTAGCTGCTCCCCCAGGCCGCTGCAGCAGATGCCACCTGGGGACACTACAGGACACCAGGATGCTGCGGCAGAGCTTCCCGCAGGAAAGGTTCTGGGCCTGGCCGGGAAGCCCGCTTGGCAACAGGACAACGCAGGCGGGGTGAGGCGCTCTGCCCGGGGCACGGCTGGCTGGGGGCAGGCAGCTGTCTACACAGACACGGTGTCTACACTGCCCTGAGATGGAGCAGACGCAGCTCCAGGACTGTTTGTTTATTTGCATCTGTGACTCTGAGAGGTGGGGAGCTCAGTGGGGCTGGGAGGGAAGCCGGGGACACGTCAGGTTCTTGGAGATGGACGACAGGCAGCCAAGGGACAGCTTGAAGGGGGCTGCTGATGGGAGGCTGGGGGGTCGGGCAGCCCAAGGCTGGTGACCCTGAACACAGATTTGCCACCTGCCTGGACTCAGGAACCCCCAGGGTGGAGAGGTGTTCGGTCACTGATGAAAACTAGTCAGAAGCCAGTTCTTCAGAATGGGAGCTGCTTAGGCCGGTCCTTTATTTACCTTTTTTTTTTTTTGTCTTTTGTCATGATGGTCCATTGGGAACAAGCAATAGAGATGAAAATAATCTGGGGCTTTCTCTCTCTCTCTCTCTCCTCTCTCTCTCTCTCTCTCTCTCTCTCTCTCTTTTCAAGCAGTTTCAGTTTAGAGCAACGTAGTTCACTGGAACTTTCTGTGGTACTGGGATTATTCTGTGCATGCAATATGGTAGCCACATGCCCCACGGGGCTATCGAGGACTCACTTGGGGCAAGACGTGACTGATAAACTTTCAATTATACAAATTATAATGACATGGAAATTGATTAACATGTAAACAATTTAATTGGGATGAGTGGCTACTAAATTGGACAGCACAGGCTTAGGGACATATCCATTAGGGTGACTTTGGCTGAGAATCTCCTAAGACACAACCCAAAGAGAACAAGTGAAGAGATAGCGTGGTCCCTGAACCAAGGATTCAGGTTCTTACCATCTTTCTGATCTACTTTCCCCAGAACATTGGCTTTCATCCTCAAATTTGTCACCTCACGGCCACAGGGTAGCTGCAGCTGCTCAGAGCATTGATATCCCCCACAACCACACCTGTGTGAGAATGTTCTTTGCCTGTTTCTCCTGCTGTGGGCAGACAGTCCCTCCCCAGCACACATCCCCTCTTGCCGTTTGTCAAGGCTTACATCACATATCCATCTTGCACTGGATCAGGGACTGGACGGAAGAAGGCTGACTCTCTGCAGATGAGAAGGGTCAGCTCCTCCGAAGCACTCCACTGCTAATACTAAAACACACTGGGTCGTGCTACCAAGGAAGAAGTGGGCAGACAGTCACCAGGACTGGATCAGTAGAGATTTCAACATGTATGCAATTCTAACACGTGGAAAACACAAAGGCTTTGAATGAGGGATGATTGAAGAGCTAAAGGAGTGCAGCGGAGGGAGAGATCGACTTTCAAGAACATCTCATCAAAAAAAGGTAGCTTCTGAATTGGGCCTTGAAGAGAAGATTTTAAAAAGTCACCCATCATGTGGCCTCACTACAGCTTCACCAGCAGAGCCCAAGTTTCCCAAGCTTCTCTAGTCGACGTGAAATTCTTCTGGTTACCATGTCTTTAGAGAGATGATTCTAGAACCCCGGGGCTTTCCTGACCTGTTTTTCCTCTCTTCCCTCCCCCCTCTCTCTTTGAAAGATACGAAGACAAGGTCTGTTGGGCTGGTAACAAAACACCCCTATTTTTGCTCTATATGACATCCATCCACCCATCATTCCTCCACCCTCCACCTCTCCTCCCTCCTCCTTGTTATCTTCCTTCTCTTTGAAGGGCAGATGGGAGGGAATCTGCAAGTCAGGCCAATGAGCCGAATAAGCATGAGATCTGAGACTCGCTCGCTGGCCATCCACGAGACGGGGCTTCAGGAGGCCCCTGTTCCATGACAGCTCAGTTGCTGCAGTGGGTACGATTAGGCCGTGGAGATGGCTCAATTAAGCTGATGACTGGGAGACTCTTTTGAGAGCCAGATTCTAGAAAAGAACAGCGATGAGGGATATCTGTCCCAAGACGCTCATCATTGTCTTCCTGAACAACCCCCGGCCCTCGTTCCCCCCTGGAGATGGCTGAGCTCCACCATGGCCCAGGGGGTGTCTCTGCCGGGGGGGCCTGGGGGGCAGCCTCCTGGGAGTCAGGGAGGTGGTTCAGTGGGCATCTCCGTCGTGCCCAGGGAAGCCAGCCAGGGAAATGGTGTCTGATGCTGCCTCTGGCTGGCAGCGAGGGAGACCCATGGATTCAGGGAGACCCTCAAGAATCAGCAGGGTCCAGAAAGACCATTTCCATAATCAGAGATGTTTTCCCTCTTGAATGGACACACGTGCAGGCGGGGACACACGCAGAGGGCCAGCACCATGGGCCGTCAGAGGGCTGCCTCCTTTAGCTACCGCTTTTCCTTCCCATTCTCTAAATTTTGCTGAGAAAATGTGTAAGAGTGAAAAAGAAGAGTTAAGTGGTCTGATGGGAAATCGAGTGTACGGGAAGCTATTACGCCAACAAAACGTTGAGAGTCTTCTAATTTTTAGCCAATTGTTTAAAAGACGACAGACGGTAATGTTTATGAGATGTATAATTCAAGGCAAATCTGTCCGGATAGAGAGGATAAAGCATCTTTAACTTGGCTAACAAATGCTGAGCTCCATTCAGATAAATAAAACCAGCAGAACCCAAGGCACATCAGTGCCACACTGGAGACAGGGAAAGAAAGTGTTCTTTAAAAAAAAAAAAAAGTGTACCTGTGTACTTCACCAATGAGCTGGATGTTTCCATCCTGAGGCTGATCCGATGTCCTATCAGTCACAGGTAAAGGAGTTCCCACACCTTGGATATTAGAGATCCGCTTCCTCTTTCCAAGGTCGCGCTGCGTGCTGTGTGCCAGTAGTTTAGTTCCCCCAACTTTTTGTTTTGAGCCAAATACTGTGATCTTTGTTTCATTAATATTTAAGAGTAATTTAGATTGTGCCAGATGATCTTAAAGCTTGAAGATCATATTAAGCTTTCTCCCAGCATAATCTACTACCATAAGTGATAGTGTCATCTGCATATAAATGATAGGCTGCATGCGATAATGAATAACAAAGATTATCAATGGAGAATGGCAACTGCATTTGATTTCAGATAAATCTTTCAAGGATCCATTATTCTGTTTTCAGAGTTAAAGATGCATTGTTTCTGTCTCAATCTTCTAAAGAAAACACAAAAGGTTTTTTTTTTTTAAATGCAGTGAAATCCTTATTGTGTGAGAGGAGGGCAAGACCACAAATCATATACACATTGTTTTGCAAATACAATAATTAGAGTTTGCACAAGATCATTGCTTTAAGGGATTGAGCAATTGTCTCTTGGCAATCACTGCCTTCTCTTTCTTCTCCTTTTTCTCCTCCTTCTCTTCCTTCTTTTTCTTCCCTTTTGGGTAACAATGGACACTTTGGAAGATGGCTCTATTGGGGCTGGCTGGAGCACCCAGGCCTAGGGATTCCCGTCCACGCCACCTCCAAGGGGACCTTTCCATGCCTTGAGAACATCTGATTTTATTAAACCACATCTTTCTTTTTCATTAACCTAGGAGTTACTGGTAGCTCTTATTTGAATAGAATAAAAACTTTGGATAACCAGGTATTGGGTTAGATTTGTAAGAATTAAATTAAGGACAAGTTTTTTTTCTCTCCTAGGAGAATAGACATTTTAAAGTCAAAAGGAAACAAAACGGAACAAGAAGAGAGGAGGACCCAGACAAAAGGGAAGCCACGTCAGTGAACACATGGATCGGCGTGGTGGAGGGGCCAGGCTGCAGTGCGGCCAGTTCTCCTTTTCTCAGCAGATGCCCGGCAGTTACCAAGCGGTGGGTTTCCCTTCCCGCCTGCCTCTTCTGGCCTCCCCAGGGTTCTCGGATCCCATCCGACTTTCCCAAACACCTAGAGGTCTCTGGACCCCATTTGGGAGCTGTGGGAGGTGGTCTTGAGGATTTAAAACTGGCAAAGACAGTGACATTGGCTCTTGAACCAAAAAGAAGGGCTTCCCAACTTCCCCACGCGGCAGAGTCAGTCTCTGTTCTGAATCCAGGCAGGAGGAGCCTCTGAGCGACACACCATGGGCCATTTGTCCGTGGTTTGTCCCCAGAGGCTCTCATGCCGGAAGCTTGGTCCTCAGTGCAATGCTATCAAGAGGTGATGATGTAGGTGTGGTGGTGGCGCAGTCCTAGCGGCTCAGGCAGGAGGCTGAGGTAGGAGGATTGAGAGGTCAAAGCCAGCCTCAGCAAAAACGAGGCTCTGAGCAACTCAGTGAGACCCTGTCTCTAAGTAAAATAGGGCTGGGGATGTGGCTCCGTGGTCCAGGGCCCCTGAGCTCAATCCCCAGTACCCAGAAAAAATAAAAAGAGGTGATGAAGCCTTTAAGAGGTGGAGCCTCAAAGCCCTGTCTGGCAGTGGTGAGGTGGCTTCCTGTTTTGCCAAGTGACCGCTCTCTTGTGTTCTCACATGCTCCCACCATGTGATACCCACCATGCTGTGCCATAGCCATGAAGCCAGGACGTGAACGTCCAACCTCCAGAACTGAACTAAATAAGACACTTTTCCTTATAAAGGACGCACGCAGTCTCGGGTGTTTTGTTACAGCCATAGGAAGCTGACTAGGGTGTGGTGGGATCTGCCAGTGAGCTCCACCTGGGCAACGGCATGCTTATCTGTTCCGGGGTGTGGGGGGGGGGTCTCCTCTTGAGCCCCTGCCGGGTAAGCTGTGCCTGATGCTTGTTAATTAAACGGTGCTTGGGAGCCTCACGCAGCTAGAGGAAGCCTGTCCTAGGAGATCTGGCTTCCTACCCTTCTGCCATGGGATATTCCACTAGGCAAGCATGTCTCCTCTTCAGCTTGGCCCGCACTTGAGGAATCCCTTTCCTGGTGTTCCAGATTTTTCAGAGGAAGGAAAGCCGGGGAGCAAAGCAGTTTGAGATGTAGGGGAAAGAGGAACTACGGGGACTCCAGGTGCAGCAGGTGAGGGGAGAAGTCAAGCCACATCGTTGTGCAAACATCACCCGACTTCACGTCTCCCTGCGTTGGCCCGGCCTGTGGCTTCTGCCTAGAATGTTCTTGTTTATCTAAGGAATTCTTATTTTTCCTCCTCAAAGAATATGTCCCCAAATTACCTTCTCCTTGAAGTTTTCTGGTCATTCTTGGAGACTTGACACCTCCTTGCTCTGCCTGTACAGTCCTTGGTGTATGACTTTACTAGCACTGAATATTTATCTACAGATATCTTCTTCTCAACTAGACTGTGCACTCTCGAGGGTGAATTTTATTTGCCTTGACTTGTCTGAGGCCTGGTGAAGTACCTGGAACATAGTAGACATTTTAAAAGGGTTTGCTGAATAAGAAAAATGGCAGAGAGCATTGAGAAGATGTTGAGGGCCACAGCCCAGTGGGGATGACGCATGGCATTTTTGCCAGTAGTGGTTGAGAGGTGATGCCAGCGAGTTCTCGCGGAGTTCTCGTTGAGTTCCAGTTGAGCTCTCGCCTTCCCTCAGGGGCGAGCAATTTCACTTACCCCCGAGCTTCAGGCGTTCCCCGCCCGGGCTGCCAAATGCCGCAGTCTGGCTGGGCACAAATCACAAGCCACTGAAGCAGGAACAAACTTTATTTCTGAACTCCACCAGCACACTCCACCCACACTCCCTGGGAATCCTCCCTAACGCCACGCGGCTCGTCCTGGAACCAGCAACCGGAAATATCCCTCCTCCGGCACTTCCCCAACCAATGGGAACTCTCCGGGAATCCCCGCGAGAGCTCAACTGGAACTCAAGGAGAACTGCGCGAGAACTCACTGGCATCACCTCTCAACCACTACTTCTGGCAAAAATGCCATGCGTCATCCCTACTCGGCTGTGGCCCTCAACGTCTCTGCGGCAAGAAGTCACCATGGAAAGAGTGCTGGCAGGACTGCCCTATACAGGTGCACAGGCTGAGCCCTGCACCGTGACTCTCATCTTGGACACCTTACCCTCTGGGTGTAAGATGAGGATCTTAGAACTCAGGAAAGTCAATTTAGAGCCCTTTTTGTCCCTTTTTGCCTAAGTCCCCTGAACTCCAAAATTATCTTGGTGGCTGAATATAACATACTTTCCAAGAAGACAGGAAGTCCCAGTTTTCCCTCAAATCTCCCCATCTGGGATAAGTGTCTCAGTTTCCCCAATAGATATCTTGCTTTTTCCTTCCTTCAGTAAATAAATACATTGGAGAACTTGGTGTGCTTTAATTAAAAAATAATATTGGGATGGGATCCTTCACTGTTGATATTATTTGAGACTATAAAGTAGGGGATTATTGTTCCTAGTGGGGTGGGAGGTGGGACTGGGATGGGTGGGTGTCAAGTTGCAGAAAAAAAAATAGCTTAAAAACCAAGAAGAGCTCCTTCAATTCCAGGGGTCCATCAGCTCTCTCTGGGTAGGAAATGGGCACACGTGCCCAGGGGAACCCAGGGAGTGGGTTTTAACCACAAAGAAGGGAGGCTGGGTTGGGGGAGTGTGGCTTAGAGGTTAAGGCCATGCTATGAGCCGGCCAAGGAGCTAGTGTGGGAAAATGGCTCTGCCATTCAGAGACCTTTTATGCTGATCCCATGGTCTGCACACGGAGCCTCGTAATTCTCATGGCTCGCTCTGAGGTCATTTATCCTCATAGCCACACGACACCTTAAGGCCTTCCGCCATCTTTGGTGGAGACCGTTGGCAAGGCACCCATTTTTGGAGAAGTGCTCAGAGGGAGCTACAGTCCCGCCCAGGTCAGGGGCTTCTCACGTGCACTTGCCGATCTGCTCTGCAAGTCTGAAGTTCTGGGGTTGTAACTGCTTTCCTGGAACTGAGGGGCCTTGTGATGTGGAGGAGAGCTCCCAGGGACGCTTGTCTTTCTGGGGGTAACTTGCATCTTGGTGGTTCTGTCCAAATCCACCTCTGAGCAATGAGTTCTCCTGGAGGTCAATTCCAAAGTCCATTTCACCAGGCAAAGGGATAAGCAAATCCGAGTCTCCCTGTGAAAGATTCAGTCAGGCAAAGGGTGGGGCCTGGGCAAGAGCTGTACTGTACGTGGGCTCAGTACAGGAGAGGGGCTCAAGGGAGGCCAGAGGGGAAGCCCGGCCCCCAGCACGCTCTCCGAGTGCCTGATGTCCGCCCTAGCACCACAGGAGGACTCTTTTACTAAGTACCTACAGCTGACTTGTTTGCCTGCTAAGAACCAGCATTTAGACACATGTGAGCCGGGTCCCTCCGATGGTCCTTCACCATAAGTTCAAATCACGGATCTCCTATCAGGACCCACTCAGGCTCTGCACGTCATCCCCTGCTGTGCCCCACATTGTCCTCGAATGCTACCAGTGGGACAAAAATGATCGGCTGGCATCTTCGCCCAGCCCACAGTCACTGTCCCATGGCACAAGTGAGGACACGGAGGGAGTGCTGGAGTCACACAGCTCATAAGGAACTCAACAGGAATCTGAATCCGAGGAGCCTGAGCCCGGAGCCTGAGCCCCATTCTCTACCAAAACCACCCCTCCCAGTTCTCAAGTAGCCTGTAGATGGAAGAGTCTGACCTCAGGCTTTGGAGAGCAGACACTTCTCCCTCTGGGGCTCTGGATGTCTTCATGGTTCTGAGACATGGGCCTTCGTATCCTTATTTGCTTAGGGAGAAAGTGGCTGTGGATTCGACATCGGTCTTGGGGCCTGGCTTCCCTTGGTGCTGCTGGGAAACATGCCAAAGCCCCTTGGCTGGAGTCAGGCTCTGGCCTCTGAGAAGCCCAGCTCCTCCTCCCCCTGTCTCAGGACCCCGGGGGTCTGTCGAGTGCTTACTTCTCTTTCTGCATACTGAGCATGTGCTGATTATCCGCGTGTCTGGCCGTCTCAAGAATGCCCAGGGCCAAGAGGACTGCTGGACTGTCCCTCTGCTCCCTCCTTCCTGATTTGCTTTATTGCCTTCTGCTCTGACTTTATTGCAGAAAATATATTCCATTTAAAAAAGTAATATTAACAGTCTGTTCTCTCCATTCCCTGGTCATTTTTCAAAGAAGAACTTATCAAACTTGATCCCAGCCCGTCAGACGGCGCATAAACCTGTGAGAAAGGGAGTTTGAGCTGAAATGAGGGGGACACAGACAAAAAAGGGGAACACTGGTGGGACAGTCTACCCACACCCGCACTGTGGCCACACGATGCAACCTGGGAGATTTTAAGCCCAAGCCACTCCTATCAAAGTGGCATCTCTGGGTGAGGGACCCAGATGGTCACTTCTCAAAGGTCCCCAGCGTGATTCCATTTGAGCCTTCTGATTGCCACGCCCGGTTTTTTGTGTGATCCCAGCCCAGCACTTCTCGTGGAAGTGGTCCACTGGTCAGCTCACATGTTAGCTCCCAGAGGAGGAGCCGGGATATCTGGTAGTGATTATTAGTCATCTTGACCACCTGACAAATCACCCTGTGACTTAAAACAATACACCTTTATTATCTTGCAATATCTGTGAATCAGAAATGTGGAAACTGCCCAGGGAGGAGGTTCCCGCTCAGAGTCTCTCAACAGCTAGGATGTTGCCCAGGACTGTGGACACCAGAAGGCTTGACTAGGGCAGGAGGATCTCCTTCTGAGATGGATCATCCCCGTGGTGGTTAGCAGGAGGCCTTAGTTCCTCACCTGCCTGGGCCTCCCTCAGGGCTGTTTGAGCCTCCTCATGTCATGGCGGCTGGCTTCCCTTGGAACAGGCCCTCCGAGAGAGAGAACCAGGAGGAAGCCATAACACTTTTTATGTTCTAACTTCAAATGTCTTATACAATCACTACTGTCACTGTCATAGTCACCAGATTTTATTTGTTAAAAATAAGTCACTATCGAGGCATGGTGGCGCATGCCTGTAATCCCAGTGGCTTGGAGGCTGAGGCAGGAGGATCGCAAGCTCAAAGCCAGCCTCAGCAACTTAGCAAGACCTTGTCTCTAAATAAAATATATATTTAAAAGGGCTGAGGATGCGGCTCAGGAGCTAAGTGCCCCTGGGTTCAATTCCCAGTACGAAAAAAAAAAAAGTCACTCAATTCATCCCTCAGTTAAGGAGAGGGAATTAGATTTCTCCTTTTAAAGGGAGAGATAACAAAGAATTCATGGACCTATTTTAAAACCATCACAATGTTAATATTTCTTGTTTATTTATCTTCTTTTCAGACCGTGACCTCAGTGTTAGATTCCAGAGCTTTGTGATGAAGCCCGATCAAAGCTGACATGGCTCTGGCCAGCTCCCTTATTCCCCTTCTGTCTTCCATTCCTGCCTCTGTCACCTTTGCCCAGCAGCTACACTGTTACCAGTTCAGTGCGTGCTGTTATGGACGGAATGTTAGGTCGTCCTGCAAATCCACACGTTGGAAACTGCCACCCCATGTGTTATGAAGGAGGAGGAGATCCCCTGGAGGAGACGGGATTAAATGAGGCCATGAGGGTGGAGCCCTCATGAACGGGATTAGTGCCCTTAGAGGGGTCAGGAGAGAGCTGCCTTCCTCTCTCCGCTCTCCACCACGAGAGGACACAACCAGAGGACAATCACAAGGACCCAAACGTGCTGGCACCCTGATCTTGGACCTCCAGCATCCTCAAATATGAGAAATAAACTTCTGTTGTCTGTAAACCACTTAGTCTATGGTAATCTGTTTAAGACACGGCTTTCTCTCATCCAGCCTTAGTGTAGATGTCAGTTCTGCTCAGTGCGGCTCTACACCTGGGAGTGCTGTGGGAGCGAGGAGTGACTTGGGCCCCAAGTGAGGAAGAGGTGAGGGTAAAGAAGTCCTCTGTATCATTTTCTGCTACAGTAGTCCCCTCTGCTACATGGGTTTCAATTTCTTCAGTTTTAGTTACTCATGGTCAATAATGGACCCAAAATATTGCTATAGTTTGGCTCTTGAGGCCCCCCCACCCCCCAGCTCATGTATTAAAGGCTTGGTTTCCAAGGTGGTGCTAATGGTAATGGGAGGTGGCAGACCCTTTAAAAGGCGGGGCCTGTGGGAAGTCTTTAGGTCATTGGGGGTGGGATTGTGGAACCCTGGTTCCTTCTTCACTCTCCTTTGCTTCCAGGCTGTGAGGTGAGCGCTTCTGCTCTGCCACACATCTATAATGCCTCATCAAGGCCCAAAGTGACAGAGCCGATGGCTCCTGAACAGACATCTCCAAAACAGTAAGCCAAAAAGCCACTTCTCTCTTTAGAAGTTGATTATCTCAGGTATTGTGTTACAGTGACAGAAACTAACACAAATATTAATATTTATCAAGGCAGATCACATTCATATAACTTTTATTACAGCATATTATTATAATTGCTCTGTTTTATTATTAGTTATTATTGATAAGTTCTTACTATATTTAGTTTATACTAAGTTAGACTTTGTCATAGATGTGTGTGTGTACAGAAAAAATGAATAGGGAGTTCAGTATAATCTGTAGTTTTAGTTCTTCATTGTGAGTTTTGGAATGTATCCCCCATACATAACAGGGATCCACTATATGCGAAAGGAATGAAAGGGTGAGAAAAAAGGGTGAAGTGTCTCTTCTTATTGGAGACTTGAATGACAATAGACAAAGTGTAGATTTGAGCTCTTGGAAACTAGAGTTTAGAGCAGAAGGAAAGGATCTTGAAATACATTTCAAGTCTGTATTTTAAATTAATTAGACATAATTACCATAAGTTAATTCCACTTAGGGCAGAGGTTTTAATAGTGTGTTCTGAGGAACCTAAGATTTTGTAGAAATCGTTGGTTATTTTGTAAATGTGTGATTTAAAATACTATGTAGTATTGAATGTAGATGAATAAAATATTATATATCAACTTTTAAATTAACATTAGCTTGTGACTGCCAACCTAACTTCATATGTGTGAGCCGAGATATTGGAATAAAGTTTTTCCTGCTCTCACTATTACGTGAAGATGATCTTGAATTTGCAAAGAAAAAAATTTAAACTATTACCATTTGCAGCTACTCATCTGTGGGAATCAAAACAAAATGCTAAAATAAATTGGATGCTTAGACTGATATGGCTTCAATTTATATCCCTAAGCCCCCCATTTAAAATTGTATGTCTCAGTGATTCTTCATTATCTCTTTGTTTGACTTCTCATAAATAAAAGTTATGAATTAAGGTGTATAAAATAAATGTTTAAAAATAATTTGTCAGTCTTAATCTGTTTTATATATTAGCATATTGGAATGCTTGCTGCTGCAAAGTTCAGAAAACCCAACTGGAGAGGACTTAGGCAAGAGGGGGATTCACCACGTCCCATAAAAAGAAACTCCAAGGTTGGTTAATTTGCAATGTTATAGAAAACCCAGGTTCCTCCAATTTTCCTATTTGCCTTTATTGGGGTATTATCTTCAGGCTCACTCCTATTAAGATGGTTAGATGGCCACCATACTTCCAATGATCCTGTGCACAGACGGAAATAGCCAGTGAGAAAAAGAGTGAAGTGTCTCAGGAGCAAAGGGATTTGGGCCAGAACCCTTGAGCAAGCTTCCTCTGGTGTTTCCCACCTAGAACCACACCCTGTGCCTGTCTATAACAGGAGTGGCACAAATATAACACCATATTTGGCCTTTCCAGAATCATGGAGGGGAGACAAAACCTAGGCTCATCTAGCAGGAACACAGGGGAGAAAGGCTGGTAATCTTTTACTCATAGAACTTGGGTTCCATGTATGAATCATGTGATCAAACAATTCTACTTTTTGAAAAATACAGTTGGGGAAGTCTCTGTGAGTATTATGAACATTTCCTGCGGGGGGACCATGAGGCGGATTTCGCTGCTGGTCAGTTTTGCTGGGAGGGAAGGTAGAATTCCTACCTGCATCAACCTTGGCATTGCACACTTATTCCCGGATACAGCTCCTCTTCAGGTAGGACTGGCTGACATCTGCATTTGATTGACAGTTGGCAAGGTGCTTTTGTGTTGAGAGCCACAGCCGAGTCGGAATGGCCCCTGGCATTTTGCCAGAAGTAATGGTTGAGAGGCAAGCCATTAATATGATGCTGGATTGATTCAATTGTATATTAGACCTTTACTGTCCAGTAATAGGATGGCTCTTGCTGCCTCGGGTGCCCTCTACTTTGGAGTTCCCTTTGAGTTCTCACGGGGTTCCGAGGGTGAGTGCACGCGCAGCCCGGGGGAGGGAGTTCCGATTGGTGTGTGGTGTGTTCCTGGAGGAGCCGTGTGGGTGGCGTTGGGGAGAGTTCCTGGGGAGTGTGCTGCTGGAGTTCGGAAATAAAGTTTGTTCCTGCTTGAGTGGCTGGTGATTTGTGCCCAGCCAGACTGCGGCACTTTTGCATACATTAGCCTATTTAACCTTCAAACTATGAATCAGTCTCAGGCTCCAAAACCCAGCTGACCATCAAATCAACTGGGGAGCGTCCTTAGAAAAGGGATTTATAAATCTCACCCTGGACGCACTGACCTGAAATCTCCTGAGATAGGGCCAGGGAATTTATTTTTTTCCAAAAGCAATCTGGGTGTTTCTGCTACCACAGGAAACTTGAGGCTGCAGATGTGAATGGGAGTCAGGTTACCCAGGGTACTACAAATTTAGGACTTGGATTTTTGTCCTGTCAGAAGTGATCAGACGAGCACCTTTGTAATCACTCTGGTGGCACGTGGCTGATTGACAGGTGATAAGCCAAAGCAGTGGGGATAGAAAAGAGGACAGGGCAGGAGAGAGGCTAAGAAAACACAATCAACAGGACTTGGTTTCTAATTAAATTGAGAGAAGCAAAGACCCAAAGTGGCTCCCAGGTGTCTGGCTGGGGTGATTCTCCCTCAGCAGGTCACACTTCTCTGTGGACTGAAAGACCCCCCCCCCCCACTCCTTCACCCCAGTCTCGACTCCTGCACTTCCTCTTTCTACTTGCTTCTCCTGGTCTTGACCTTCCCAACATGGCTGCCCTCATGGCTTCCTGACCCTCCCTTCCTTTCCCACAACTCAACCCAACCGTTCACCTTTCATCACGGAGGAGTTGCCACGAACGACAGGGCTTCTGCTGAACTTGACACGACAGTCCTTGTCCTGCAAAAGAGAGGAATAAAGCGTGCCCATGCAAACTGGGAAGGGAACGACATGCTCAACCCAAATGTGGGGTTGATTTTTGATCTAAAAATGTTAATGGTTTACTGAAGAAACCAATGAAGAGTGCATATGAAGGATCTTGAATGAGGCCAGAAGTTGGCTGAACCCTTGCACTGTGTTCTTGCCTACTTAAATTCACTTGATGGTATTATGTTCTAAGCAAAATGAATCCTAATGTTTTCTGAAACAATAATGGGAATGTATGTGTGTGTGGGGGGGGCGGGGAGTCAAATGAAAGTCCTTGAATTTCCTGCACACTGGGAGTTCAAGAATTAAACTTAATTAAATTTTATTAATAATATATTATTAATAAAACACAACACATATTTAGAAACCACCTATGAAAAGCTCTGCCAGATTCACCTTTTACTCAGAAAGTGTTTGGCGAGCACCATCTTTTCTTTCCAAGATATTTAGGCTACCGGACTCTTATTCTTCTTCTCTCCAAAGGAATGTCCCCACATGTCCACACTCCCTTTGCTCCACTCCTCAGAAATGGGACATGTGGTTTTGGTGATGACGAATCCTCTGTGAGCACAGGAAACCCACCTTTTAGCCACTAAAATAAAATGCTTAAAAGAGAATCATTTTACATGTGTAAGTATGAAAAAGCTTAAATAACCAAAAGTTTGCCATTTCATTCACCGAAAAGAAGTTGGGAACCATGATTCAAAAGAAATGGATATTTGGAAGAGTTGTTTGAAAACATGGTGTTTTTTTTTCTTTTTCTTTTTTTTTTTTTTTTTTTTTTTTTTTTTTTTAGTACTGGGGATTGAACCTAGGGGCACTCGACCACTGAGCCACATCCCCAGCCCTGTTTTGTATTTTATTTAGAGACAGGGTCTCACTGAGTTGCTTAGCACCTTGCTTTTGATAAGGCTGGCTTTGAATTTGCAATCCTCCTGCCTCAGCTCCTGAGCTGCTGGGATTACTAGGTGTGCACCACTGTGCCTGGCTATGGTGTATGTTTTATTTTTTAGTTTTAGGTGGACACAATATCTTTATTTACATTTATGTAGTGCTGAGGATTGAACCCAGTGCCCTATGCATGCTAGGCGAGCACTCCACCACTGAGCCACAACCCCAGTCCTGGTGTATGTTTTAAAATGATAAACAATTGTCCTGATGCACAAAAGTCCATGGACGAATTTCAAAAAAAATCTTATTGAATCAAAGAAGCCAGATCCCCGCCATGAGGGTCTATATGACTTTGTTTTTATAAAAATTTGTGAAATGCCAACTAATCTAGCAAAACAAAAACAAACCCAAAACTTCAGCAGTTGCCTAGATGGTGGATAGAAGAAAAACAAATTGCAAAGGAGCACAAGGAAACTTTTAGGGTTGATGGATACATTCATAATCTCAATTGTAGTGAAAGTTTTGCAAGTGTATATACATATGTCAAACCTCTTCAGATTTACACTTTAAATATGTGCAATTTATGGTGCTTCAATTCTATAGACATAAAGCTGAATAAAAACAGGAAGAAGAGAGATTGATCCTTTCTCAACTGAAGGTTTTATTCCAGGAATACTAATCATCTTTCTCGAGGATAATTTTTCTTTGTACTTTTACAGCTATTTTGCAGGTTTCTGTTTCTGCCCTAACCCTGCAAGTCATGTCAGGAGGTTCTTCTGATTTACCAGACACTGGGGCATAATGAGGCTTCTAGAGGCACAGGCTGGCCAAGATACAAAATTGGACTTTCTGTGTTGCTGGTCCCACCTGGAGCTCTTGGTTTCTTCCAGGACTCCAACCCCTGAGCCAGCATCTGGGGTGGGGGCCTCTCTGCCTGTGCTGTGCCATCTGGAGCTGCCCTTTCTCCTTCTTGTGTCCTTGAAGTTCCATTGAAGACAGCACTGGCAGCTGTGCATGTGGAGAAGGTGAGCAAGAGTTCAGGCAGTGGGGAGGAGATGTGGCTTCTCTGCAAACTGAGAATGCTGCACATAGCCCAAGGCCCCTAGCTGAAGATAGTCACAACAAAGAAGTCAGAGCAGGGAGGGGTCATTCCTGAGGGCAGCCAACAGAGCAAAGGGGTTGTTACTGTCTGTGTTGAACCCCTCTTTTCTCCTTTGCATCTTTCTCCCTATTTTCCACTAACAGACATCACTGTGACATTTGTGGTTATGATGACACAGATCTCTAGGCGCCATCCTGCTCATTGCTGACCCCAGGATTGACTTATATGATTTCCCCCTTATCTGTGGTTTCTGCATTCCACAGTTAGTTACATGAGGTTAACCAGATCTGGAAGTATTAAATAGAAAATTACAGAAATAAACAAGTTCCATAGTTTTAAATTGTGCTACTCTTCTGAGTAACAAAATGAAATCTTATAAAGACTGCTCCATCTGGTCCAGAACATGAGTCATCCATTTGCCCAGAGTTTCCACATTGTATGTGCTACCTGCCTGTTAGTAACTATGTCAGTTGTCAAATCAATTGCCGTGGTATGGTAGTGCTTGTATTCAAGTAACCCTGATTTTACTTGATTATGGTCCCAAAGTGCAAAATTAGTAGCAATTTTATTACATGATTTTGTTATAATTAGTTTATTCTATTATTTGTTATTGTCATTAATCTCTTACCAAACCTAATTTATAAATTAAACTTTTTCACAGAATTGTACAGTATGTATAGGAAAAAAAACATGGCATAGTTAAAGTTTGGCACTATCCGCAGTTTCAGGTATCCAGTGAGGACCTTAGAACATAGCCCCTCAGATAAGGGGAAACCACGTACTTAAGTGTTAGTAGAGGTTAAGGCTTATCAATAAATACCTTAACTGCAGGCAGACATTTGTGCCTTAAGGAGATCATAAATTACAGCTAGAGTTACTCAGTTTTGCATACATAAAGCTGCAAAAGAAAGAGAAGTAGAAGGAGGAAGAAGAGGAGGAAAAGAAGAGATTGAAATTTCTCAACTGAAATTAAGCTATGACTATTTGGCTATGAATCCCATGATATTATATGTAGTAAAATATTTGCTGTCCTTTATTGAGGTACTGTTAATAATCAAGTACTGAACTACTAACTAATAATTCAACTAATAATCTAGTTGAATCCACATTGCACCCCTGCAAGGACGTTGTAGTCCACATTCTATAGCTGAGAAGATCAAAGCTCATAGAAACAGAGTGAATCCCCCAAACCCACATATCTATCAAGTAGAGCTGCTGGGATTTGGACCTAAGTATGTCTAGCTCTAAACCAATTCCTTGTTCTTCCATTGCAGACCATTTCCCCCTTCCTTGAGCAATGTCGTGTCCCATTTCAGGTTTTGCATGCTCTGGGGAAAGCCCCTCCGTCCCCAGCCTCAGAACAGGTTGTCAGAAACAGGGTCGGCCGATAAAGCATTGAGCCTTCGCACTTGGCATTTCAGAACAGAAACTAAAGGATCAAGAAGCAGCTGGGCCTCCACAAACCAATCTGGAAGGCCAGCAGGTTGAGCCATCCCAAAGACAGTGGCATGTCCTTGACCTTTCCACTCTCCCTTTCCTGGCCTGGTAGAGGCCTCTGGCCTCTGTGCTCTTTGTCAAAGCAGTCTTAATCTCATAACAGAGGAGACAATGTTGAGGTGGGGGGGTGGTGGGCACATCAAGGTGGACAGACACCCATGCCAGGACTCCCCTACGCTCATGGTGCCACACCTGCCCGACCTGGAGGGGGCCCATGGCATAAATTTGCTCCTTGTTCTAGGGCCTCAGGGTCCTTTCATGAAGAGGGAGGGAGGGCAGAACAGAGAAGCAAGGGAAACGAGAGCTCTCAGGGGAATGGCAGCTGTGACTAATTGAAAGGGTGGGGAACACAAGCACAAGGGGAAAGGCAAGAGCAGCCTGGGAGAGGGTGGGCAGAGCCGGCCGCAGCCCCTGCCCAGCACAGCACCGAGCTGTTTTCCATAGAAAGAGACGTGGTCCCCCCTGCCCGCCTCCGCTCTTGTCAAATTATGACAAAGAAGAATGGCGCAGAGTTTGCTGGAATAGAATAGTCTGCAGGGGTATTCAGAGCGAGCAAAATGTTCTCTCGGATATCTTATCATATTCCCCAACAACTTGTTTTTATTTCAAATTGCCTACAACAGGTGCCAGAGTCTGGGCGAAGTATAATATTGTACCTTGCAACAGCTGGGTGCAGAGCACACGTAGAAATAGTAAAGAAAGGTTACCCAACGGGACGGGTCTCATATGGCTCAGAGCAGCTCTAGAATTTAAAACATTTCCTTGTCCTCGAGTTAAATTGGGCCCCCGTTGGTATGTGTTCTGTAACTTAATATGAAGGGCTGCTGATGGATGGGTTGATGCCGCGGCCACCAAAGCTGGCGGTGGGCACCTGCAAGGGACATGTGTCCCGAGTGCACAGAGCTCTGCACAGAGAGCACAGAGTTGTTGGTTCAGGGTGTGCCCCTGGACCCTCTCCCACACGTTACAGTCCAAGCACTTTAATGCAGATGTCAACCACACCTAAGGAAGGCTGCGGCCCAAAGAGAATAAACTGTAGTTTATCTTAAAAAAAAAAAAAAAATTTCAGCTTCCTCATTCTGCTCTTTCTCCCACTCAAGAAAGCACACATGGATGCAAATGAGTGACAGCAGTGCCATTAAGTCTGTTGTCATTTGATAGGAAAATAAATTCCACTCAAATAGTAACAGGTTTGTTTATAGAGGCCCCAACTACAGTTGGCCATGATGTATGGTCCGTGTGAACCCAAACTGCAGAGGACAAGCATGGGACTTTCTCAATTTGATAATACTGCCACATACAGCATGATCCAATTTTCCCCAGGTATTTTTCATGTGATTTGAGAGGAAGCAGAAAGATCTCAGAAAGCTAACCATGTGTATCACTCAGGATTCTGAGTTGTAAGCAACAGAGAGAATCTGGCTGATTTTAAAAGAAAAGGGATGTATTCAAGGAATAATGCTTATCTCACAGAGTTGCTGAGGCCTCCTAGGGCCTGGACACAGCACAATAACCCCAAATCAGCTATGGGGCTTCCCTGGTGAGGACACAGATGCTGCCATGCTGATACTGACCCTGGGACTCGGTGACTGGCCCCATCCAACCACTGGCAGGGAATCTGCTGGCCCAGAAACTCCATTTTTCTGCTGGTTCTACCCCTATCAGAGGGCATACCTTATGTCCCCTGAGACTGTGGGGCAGCCCCAGATGGCTGGACAAGCAGAGGGCATGAGTTGGAATTCTAGAAAGTGTTTTAGAGGTGTTTTTTTTTTTTAAATGGGAAATTGATCATCTTAATTCTGACATTTTGCTAGACCATGGACAAGACCACCATATTTCTTTTTTCACATGTCTATCCCCAGGCTCTGGCATAATACCTGGCACTTAGAAAGAGCTCAATAAGCATTTGTTGAAATGAATTAAAATTGAATTTTAAATTTAGAAGCACCCTTTCCAAGGGCAGATTGCCAGTCACTTTTGCAAATTAGTTCTAGTAAATCAAAGCAAATTAGAAATGCAATCAAATATAGATTCTTTAAGTCTAGTGGTTATATGCTATACTTGGGTACTGCAGCATTTGCCTTTAGGCCTCTGGGTTGGTGGCTTGCTTTTTAGCTCAATAATAGTTTTACTTTTTCTAGTACTAACTGTATATGCATGTGCATGTGTATGTGTTTATCTGCATGTCCACTGTTGTGAGCATCCTGATTAAAGCTTATTTCTTAATCAAAAAATGAAACTACCATTAGCTTTCATATGGAGGCCAATTTCTGGAATATATGCTTCTATTTTGTGAGTGTTTTCTCTTTGATAGGGGCAAAGGGAGAGAAGAAGGATCTTTTCTGAGGGGGTTGGATTTTTTTTCAAAGGTCCATTTGCAATGATAGACCACACGGCAATGAAACATGCTCACCATATTGGATTATCCCAGTTATTCTGCCTGTTCATTTCTTTCTGGTAATTTGCAGAATCCCAAGGTCAAGACTAGAAGGTAGAGAGCATCACAAGATCTCTCCTCCAGCAGATTCAGCAAGATGGTCACTGTCAACACATAAGGACACAATGATAATTGGAGCTGCACTCTAAGACTGCAGCGTGGATTACTTCCCATAGTGTTCGTGCCAAAAAAAGTTTTAATTGATTCGGCATGAGTTATAAATTTTTATGCCTTGGATTCAGAAAATGCCTTTTAAAAATCCAAAACGTCAAGCTCATCAGATTTGGAAAGCTGTCCTCTTGAGCTGAGACATCATCCTCTGCTGCCCCCTCACGTGGTTCTGCTGGTTCTTGGGCCTTCAGGCTCTGGGATATCAGCAGTCTCCATTTTAACCCCAGCCTGGCTCTGAGACCTTTGGGCTCATGCTGAACTACACCACAGCCTTCCTGTTTCTCTACTTGGTAGATGGTATGTCACGGGACTTCATGGCCTCCATAATCACGGGAGTCACTTCCCATAGCAACTCCCCCATACAACTATATATAGGCTGCTGGTTCTCTTTCTCAGGAGAGCCCCAAATAATACAGATTTTAGTACTCAAAAATTATTATGTACTAGTTTCTGTCTATTTTAACTTCAAGAAGATTAGAGTCCGAATGTGACCATTCTCTGCCATAAAGAGTTATATTCTCAGTTGGTGGATTGTTTTTGGTGTTTGTGTATGTGGGAGGTTTCCCTAAGTGTATTGTCTTCCTCTTAGTACAAAGATTATTTATAAAGTGGTTTGGGGTTTTTGTTTGTTTGTTTGGTTTGGTACTGGGGATTAAACCCAAGGATGCTTAACCACTGAGCCACATCTCCAGCCCTTTTTTTTATATTTAGAGACAGGGTCTCACTGAGTTGCTTAGGGCCTCACTAAGTTGCTGAGGTTGACTTTGAACTCACGATCCTTCTGTCTCAGCCTCCTGAGCCAATGGGATTCGCATTCTTTAGTTTTGAAAAACATGGTATCTTCATTCTTACTGTGTTTAGAATTGGGAAAAAAAATCCTGGTAAGAGAGTCAAAAATTATCCAAGTGAAATAATTATCAGTTATTTAATTTTTCTTTTTCTTTTCTGTAGTTTTCAATTTTCAATAATGAGTATGTATTGCTTTGACAGTCAAAAAGTATACATACTGCAGATATTTTTTGCTATATTACCATTCTTACATTCTGGAAAGTCATGCAATAAAAATAACAGAGCTTATAGAGAAATAGGATTGGGACAAATCAGTCAAATCTATGGAAGTTTGAAACTAAAATATTAATAAAAAAGTCACTAGCAATCTTAATAAAAAAAATATTGGCATAGGTAAATACATATGCATAGGAAGCCTCAGGCTAATACTTTAAAAAATATGTCTTGCATGGCATTTGTTTCTGATAGGGAACACTTTCATTAATATGAAAATTTAAATCTAGGGTACATCCTTCTTCATTAATTCATTGTTTTAACATTGTTTTAATAATATCTTCACAGCTTCTTTATGTGTACTCTCAGTCTTACGATAGTGGCAACGCAAAGTACTAGAAGCCACTAAACCAGACACTACTTTCACTAAAGAAAAGCAAGACAAGGTTTTTTAGAGCTTTTTTTTTTTTCCTCTCCCAGAAGTTTGGTATGTATTTTTAAGTTTTTAATTTTAATTTTGCTTTAGATTGTTCTAAAGTATTAACAGGCTGGAAGAAGCTGCCTAAGGACCAATATGACTTCTGCATTATACTGACCTCATCTCTTTCTTGCTGGCCCTTGTGAGCTAAATGATATTAAAGAAACATGGGCTGCCACAGAACAGACCATATTAAAAGTTCTAGGCCCAGTAAAGGTAGTGTGTGACACATAGCTAGCTGTAAAGAGCAAGAGGAAAAAAAATTTGGATAAAGTATAAAATTAAGTTTTTTCTTGAACCATGGGAGATCTGAGCACACAGGGCAGCCAGGTGGCCTGAAATCTAAGGGGTGGCATGCTTTTTCCAGACGAGATGAGCATAAACACACAGCTTTTCCCTATGACAGGGAAAGCACTTCTTGTGCCCTATGCATGGGTACAAGTTGAGCTAAAGACTTAAGGAATTGCAAAAGATGAATCAGGGCAGGGTAAAGGGCACTGGGTCCACTCCCATGCTCTTCTCCAGTGACCTTTTCTAGGTGCTCATAGGTAGGACTGGGGTGGGAGACCGACCCAGGCAGGGGCAGCTGCCTCTTCAGGAAAGGCAGAAAGCCTTCTCTCCAGTGGAGAAAGAGCCTCGTGGTCCTGAAGACCAGCAAAAACCCCGGCACCACTGTACACAGGGGAAGCTTGACGGAAAAACCCCTCTGCCTCTGGGTGACTGGCAGGAGGCATTCCTGGGCCCCAGGATCCTACAACAATGTCCATAGAGATCTCCCACTGCTGGAGGAAGCCAGGAAGCTCTCGTCTTCACAAGATCCACCAGAGACACAAGGCAGAGCTAGAGTTTGGCTATCACGGGGGGGAAGGGACGGGGTCACTGAGAAGGCTCCAAGATTAAGACCTAGTACTCAGCCTGCCTAAAACTGAGGGTAAGCCAGGAAAGCGAGCTTGCCACCCCTCCACCTCCCCCACCAGGCTGGCAGAGGCCAGGCAACAAGCAAAGCTGCCTGCTCCCGCAGGAAAGGTCAGAGCATGGAAAGAAATTGTTTTTGAGGTGCAGACCATAGGGAAGGCTGAGAAGTGACAGTGGGCTAGGAGCAATGAGAGTAAGCCTCCAAAGCCTCCCCCAACCTTAGGTATGATCTGAAGTTAGAACAAGATGTTTCAACCTTGTCTTGTTAATATTTTTGGCCATATAATTTTATTTTCTGTGGGTCATTCTGTGCCTTGTACAGGTTTAGCAGCACCCCTGGCCTCTACTCGATGAATTCTAGTATCATCTCCTCCCAGTATGACGATCAAAAGTGTCTCCAGACATTGCCAAGGGTGAAATCATCCCTGGGTGAGACACCACTGTGGTAGAAGAATCTGAAGCTGGTGGTGAACTAAAGGTGGCAACAAGAATAATAAAATTGAAACCCAGCTCAACTTCTAACTAGATTAACTCAACCTCCACACTAAAGGCCTGGTAAAAGAAAAGGCAGGCCCATTTCCAGACATAGGTAATATTTGCCTTGGTCTCTTATTACTCAACACATGATGTCCAGCACATGACAGAAAATCACAAGATAGTCATAAAAGTGAGAAAGATCAACTCATTAAATGAGATTAAATCATTCATAAAACCAAACTCAGAAGTGACCTGAATGTTGGTAGTAGGAGAGAGGAAATAGGTATGATAGACATTTAAAAGCTACAATGAGCTAGTGGATAACATTATGAACAAATGGAAAATTTTTATAGGGAAGACAGAAACTATATGCAAGAGTTGAATGAAAACAACAAAAAACAAAACAACAAAACAAGGTAACAGAGATGAAGAATGCCTGTGAGGACCACCAATAGAACTGAGCCAGCTGAGTCAATGCCAGTGAACTTGGAAACAGTCCCATAAGAACTAGTCAAACTGCAACACCAAAAGGAAAAAAGTGAAGAAAAAAAAAAGTACAAAAATGTGGGGCAACAGCAAATGATCCAATGTCCCTTCAATTAAAATCCCCCCAAATAAGAAATAGAACAGGCAGGTGAAATATTTGAAGAAATAAGGACATAGAATTTTCCAAAAATAAAGAAGGAGATCAGTAGCCTGATCAAGAATCTCAGAGTATTTCAAGCAGGAGGGGAAAAGGGGGGGGCAGGGGAGGAAGAGGAGAAGGAGGAGACGAAGAAGAAAAAGAACACCTGACACATGAAAAATTCTGTAAACAAAGTACAAAGAAAAAGAGACACAGGAAAAGGTAAGAATTGCAACTGATTTCTATTCTGAAACAACATAATCCAGAAGATGAGAGAGTGAAAACCTTAAAATAAAACAAAATGGTAAACCCAGTCAGCATATCCTTCTGTGCATCCAGACAGAATATCTTTCAAAATGAAGATGAAACAAATACCCCTTCAGATGAGCCAAAGCCTTCCAATTCATTACCAGCAACTCTACATCTCAAGAAATTTAAAGAAAACTCTTCCAGCAGACAGACTACAATACCCAACAGGAGCATAGATTTCAAAAATAAAGCTCTCTGAAAATGGTTAAAGCAAAGGTTAAAAAAATAAATAAAATTATTTTTAGTCACTCTGTAAGACAAAAGATAATGACTTCTAAAACAAAAATTGTAGAAATGTATTACGGGTTTATTGAACACATAAAAGGAAACTACAGGAAAAAAGAGGGAGATGGATGGAGGAATAAGAAGTTTACAATTGTAAGACCCTTACATAGTATATGAAGGTTTAAAGGTGGACTATAATTAATTAATTTAGACATACATTATAAATTCTAGAGCATTCCATGATAATTTTAAAGCTATAAATAATGAGTCAATTCTATGGACAAAATGGAATAAAAATTATTCAATTCAAAAGCAGGAAGAAAAAAGAACAAAGAAACAAATAACAAATCGAGCACATAAACAACTAGCAAGATGGCATTTAAGTCCAATCTTATCATTACAACAAATGCAACTGAGTAAACACAGCAATTAAAATGCAGAATTTGTTAGATGGGCTAAAAAAGCAAGATCCACCTAAATGTCTCTACAAAAACCCACTTTAATATGAAAATAAAGAGGGGTTAAAAAGTAGCATGACAGAGAAAGATGTGCCATTTAGATGTGGATGGAAAGAAAGCTGAAGGGACTATATTAATATCAAAGTAGAATTTAGAACTAGGAAAATTACCAGGGTTATAAAAAGACATAACATAGCAAGAAAGGATGTCAATTTCTAAGAAGACATTACAATCCTGAGGAGAAGTGAACCCACCTGGCAAGTTGGCTCACACCTGTAATCCCAGAGGCTCAGGAAGTGGCTCAGTGGTTAAGCACCCCTGGTTCAATCCCCAGTGCCCCCACCAAAGACAGAGAGAAAGAGAGAGATGCACCTAATAACAGCACTTCAAAATACATGATGCAAACACTGACAGAATTGAAAAAAGAAATACATAATTGTATAATTATAACTGATTTTCACACTATTTTCTTAACAAGCAGACAGGAAATCAGTAAAGAGATAGAAAATGGAACAATCCTATCAACCAACTTTACTGACATTCAGGGGGCACTCCATTCATCAATAGCACCACATATATTCTCTTTTCAAGTGCACATAGAACTTTGACAATAAAAACCATATTCTGGGCCATAAAACAAATCTTAACAAATTAAAATGAACTGAAATAATACAAAGTATATTCTCTGGCCAGATTTCCAGTTCAATAGAATTATACTAGAATTCAAGAAGAAAGGAATGTATCTGGAAAAGCCACAACTACTTAGAAGGTGAAAAATAGACTTCTACATAACAAGAGGAATTAGACTTTTGAATAAAATAAAAATTTGTGTGATGAAGCTAAGAGAGTGTGCTGTGGTTTGGATGTATCCCCAAAAGCCCCCCTGTTAAAGGCTTTGTCCCCAGCCTGTGGAGCTTTTGGGAGGAGGTGGAATCTTTAAGAGATAGAGCCTCATGGATGGCTTCCAGTCATGGAAGACATGTGCACTTGAAGGGGTTATTGGAACCCCATTCCCTTCCTCAGTCATTCTCTCTGGCCAGGAGGAAAGCAGTCACCACGTGCTCCTGCTATAATGTCCTCCTATCTTTCCATAAGCTGAGGATCAACCAACTATGGATTAAAACTTTTAAAACTCTGAGCCAAAATAAAACTTTTCTCTTTTACAGTTGATTATCTCAGGTATTTTGTTGGAGTAATGAAAAACTGATTAGCACACAGGGCTTAGAAGAAAATGTGTAGCTATAAACACCTAATTGGAAATAAGAAAGATCTCAAATTAAAAGCTCAAGCTTTCACTGTAAGAAACTATGAAAAAGAATGAATTAAACCTAAAATAAGTAGAGAGCAGGAAATAGTAAAAACAGAAGCAGAAATCAAAAGCAGAAAACACAAGCAATGAAACAAAAGCTGTCCTTTAAAATCAGTAGTCAGTAAGCCTCTACCCAGATCAATCAATTGAAAAAAACAAAAAGATTCCAATACCAACATAAGGAAAGAGAGAGAGAACATCACTATGAATCATATAGACCGTAAAAAGTTAATAAGGAATATTATGGACAATTTAATGTCCATTATGAACAATATTATGAACAATTTAACAACTTGGATGAAAGACTAATTCTTTAAACAATTTTTTCAAGAAGTCATCAATAACATGAATTATTCTATATCTTATTGAAGAAATTTAATTTGTAGTTATAAACCATTCTATAAAGAAAATTCAAGATCAATATGGCTTAACTGAGAAAATAATAGCAATTCCACCAAATTGTTTTCAGAAAATAGAAGAGGATCAACCATTTCCCAACTTACTTTTTGATGCTAGCATTACTCGGATAGCAAAACCAAAGAAATTATATGATAAAAAATTATGTCAATGTCCTTCAGGAACATAAATGCAATATTCATCAATTGAATATTAGAAAATTGAACCTAGCAATATATAAGAAGAACAATATATCATGATCAAGTGGGGCTCAACATTTTAAAAATTAGTCTGTGTAATCACCATATAAACAGACTACATAAGAAAAATGATGTGATCATTTCAATAGATAAAGAAGAAGCATGTGATAAAACTTGAAGTCCATTCATGATAAAACAAAAGAACAAACAAAACGCTCAGCAAACTAGGACTCTCAATCTGGTAAAGGGAATCTACAAAACCCTACAGCTAACATGATGCTTAATGGTGAGTGATGGAACAACTTCTCTTAGGATTGGGAACAAGGTACAGATATCCATTCTTACCACTTGTACTCCAAATTGTTGTGGAAGTCTGAGACAGTGCAATAAGACAAGAAAAATTTAAAAATAAACTATACAGTTTAGAAAGGAAAAAAATTAAACTGTCTCCATTTACAGACACTATATAGAAATCCCGAAAAACCTATTTTATACAAGTAGTAAAATTAGTAAATGAGGTCAACAAGGGTATAGGATACTTACAATAAACAATTGTAAATCAAAGGTAAGTATGTACCACTTAAAATAAAGTATGATTCATATATGACTGCACATGTGATGCGACTCTACATCGCATACAACCAGAGAAATGAAAAGTTGTGTTCCATTTGTATATAATGAGTCAAAATACATTCTGCTATCATGTATAAATAATTTAAAAAAATTTTTAAAGAAAAATAAATAAATAAATAAAATAAAGTACCGTTTATAATAGCACCTAAAAACATTAAATATTTTGTGCAAAATATTTTTTAAATGTGTAAAAATCTGTATTCTGAAAACTACAAAACTTAGATGAATGAAATAAAAATTCAAAATAAATGAAGAGGTACACTAGATTTGCATGGATATACAATTGTTTATGTCAATATTGTTAAGATGCCACTTCCCCAACAAATCTATAGATTCAAGGCAACCCCACGTTTCCAGCAAGACTTGGTAGAAATCAACAAAGTCATTCTAAAATGTTTATGAAATTAGCATAGCCAAACTAATTCAAAACAAATTTTGAGGACCCGTGTTATCTTATTTCAAAGTTTATTATAACAGCCACAGTAATCAAGATAGATTTATACTGGTAAAAGGATAAATATCTAGATTAACCCAACAGAGTAGAGAGTCCAATAATATAACCACACATGCTATCAACCGACTTTGGACATAGGAAAGGACAGCTTGTTAATGAATGGGGCTGGGAGAACTAGACACCAACTCAACAAAGGGGAGGGGAGGGGAAAGGGGCTGGAGGGAAGGAGGAGGGAGATTGGTTCATATCTCATTTACAGCAGAAAAATCTATGTGACCCTGAGTTTAGCAATGAGCTCTTGGATATAAAAGTGAAAACACAACCCAGCTGATAAACTGGAATTCATCAAAATGGAAAACTTTTACTCTTTGGAAGACGTTGTTAAGAAAAAAAAAATGTTAAAAATACATTGGAGAAAATACCTATAAAATACTGGCAAATGGCTTGTATACAGAATATACAAAATTCTAATAATAAGAAAGCAATAGCTCCATAATAAATGGGCAAAAGATTTTAACAGATATGTTATCAAAGAAGCTTTGTGGATGGAGAATACACATGTGAAAAATGGTCAGTATGATTAGTCTTTGTGGAAATGCAAAATGAAAATGTCATCCACAAACAACTGTTAAAATGGCTTACGAGGAGAAAAAAAACCCAAACCCAGAAACCTAACAATAGCAAGTGGAGGGGAGAACTATCATATGTATCATATGAACAAAATGTATAGCCATTGTGGAACAGTTTAGAAGCTTCTTACAAAGTTAAATATATACTTACTAGACACCAAACGATCTCACTCTCACATTATTTACCAAAGAGAAATGAAAAATTAGAGTCATACAAAAACCTGCATTTGAATATTTAGGGCAACTTTATTCATAATCACCCCAAAGTTGAAATCGCCCAAACATCCTACCACAAGTACACGGGGATACTTCTCAAAAGTGAAAACATTAAAAAAAAAAACAGAAAAACAAAAAACAAACAAACAAGCTACAAATACTACAACACAAAGACACCTTAAATGAATCATGCCAAGTGAAAGTAGCCAGATTCAAAGACTCTACCTAGGACTGCATTCATGTGACATTCTAGAAAAGGCTGAACCCCAGGAACAGAAAGCAGATCAACAGCTGCCTAGGGTTGAGGCTGAGGGACCAGGATTTATAATAAAGGGGAGGAGGGAACTTTGGGGGTTAATGGAAATGTTCAACATCTTGATTGCTGCTTAACTGAAATAACTATCCTCATTATCATAAAATCCCAATCTGAAAAAAAAAATCTAAAATCTTGAAAATAAAAACTGAAAACTATCTAGTCCTCTAGATCCCCAAGTGATCTGATGTTTACAGTTTCAAAGAGGATGTGCTATTTTTTTTTTTTTTTTGCATTAGAAAATGTTTGGAATCCAAAGAGCTCAGGGCCAGAAAGGTAGTCTACAAGACAGGTACTGGGTGGATTTTTCAGGGACCTAGCAAGTGTCTGCTGCCAGATCCCCGCTGCCTTAGTGTGTACCAGTGATTTGAATACAGCCCTTGCTGCTCTGCCACTGGGATTTATTTATAAAGAAGGGGAATAGAGTGGATGGTGGAAGGAGACCCTCATCATTATGCAAAATACATGTATGAAGATGTGAATTTGGTATCAACAAACCTTATATACAGACATAGATATGATAAATTGTGGTATAAAGGTGTATTAAGAACTGTAATGCAAAAAAAAAAATAAGAGAGTTCATGTATAATGGCATAATTTGGCATGAACATACTTTATATACAGTTATGAAAAATTGTGCTGTGAATGGATAATTATGATTGTAATGCATTCCACTATTGTCATGTATGTAAGAAATTTTTAAAAAAAATGGACATCTTTCTTTCTCTTCCTCTCTCCCTGCTCCTGCCTAATCTCTCCCCTTCCCTAATCTCAGGGGAAACAGGATTAATTTCTTCCCCATCCTAGGCAGAGTTATCTGTCCCTGAGTACACACCCACCAGAAGATCTCAGAAATTACTGTCTCCCAAGTTCACAAGTGAATTACGACTCCAGACAGAGAACACCTGGAATGCAGCCTTGAGTCACCTCTTTAAAAGCCCCTGCTCCTGCTGAATCAGAGCCTCTGGGTCCAGGGTGCCCTGTACTTCTCTTTTGCTAGCAAAGCAATACAACTCCTTTTCTCTTTTTCCTCAAGTCTGTGTCCTCCTGATTGGACTGACATGGGGACAAGAACTGAGCTTTCTGTAACATGAGGACGGGTGCCCAGTGAGAGCCAAGCTCCCTGCACATGGGTTTCAAGAGGAATACTGATGGGATGGGGATGGGGTGAACCTTCCTGCGGGGGACTCCCAGCACATCTCAAGAGCCAGTGGGATGTGATGCCCCTATCTGCCCTCTGCCAGCCTCGGGGTCCCAGAGTGAAGCTCCAGTTAGTCCTGGGGGGTCCTAGAGGCAAACCCCCCATGCAAGTGAAAGGGTCCTAGAACCCCCAGGGCTGGTGGGGGAGGGGATGTTTCTGAAGCAACTTAGCTGGTTTGCAGCCTGTGCTTTCAGGGACCCAGGCCAGGAGTTAAGGCCCCTGTTGTTCACAGTCACTTTATCCTCTCCGCCCACTCCACCAAGCTGGAAGCCGGTCCAGAGCAGAGGGTCAACAGATGTACAGGAGCTGCTGAGCGGAGGCCCAGCAGGGGGGATTACGGCAATGGAAAAGGCCACCCTGCCCAGACTTTGAATTTCCCAGCTCCTTGGGGTGAAGCATAACCCTGCCTGCTCAGAGGAGCCCCCCAGCCCTTGCACGTACAAACTTCAACTCACGCACTGATTTCCAACTGCTGGGTGGCCGGCTAGAGCTGCAGGCAGAGCCTTTAATTTGAATGTCTGCATTTGCAGAAATGGCTTGTCTGCAGGGCTGAGGGTCTGGGAAGACAGCAATGAGGAGGAGGAGGAGGAGAAGGAGGAAGGCTGGAACACCCCCAGGTTAAAAGAAGGGAGTGTCATCGCCAAAGAACCCAGTGGATGTTTCTGAGCTCTGTAAGGTATAATCGTTCCTCTCCAGCAGCCCCCAAGGCCTGAGTTGGCCAAAATTATTGTGGCTCCTTCCAGTCCCCCTTTGAAGATGTTTGGCCAGGACACTTTGATGGGGTTGAGGGGAAGTGGGTCATTTCATAGAACTGCACTTGGGGAATGAGGTGTGGGTTTGGACCTCCCCTGCTCCTCCAATTCTGCCCCAATCGGATGACAGGGAGGAAGGACCTCCCGAACCTCCGCAGCAGAAACCTGTTGGCAAAGCCAAGACCACCTGGCCGCTGGCCAAGCCGAGCTGGGAGATGCTGTCTTGGAGAGTCAGATCAGTGAGCGCTGGTACCTGGAACAAAAATATGCTGAGCAGCAAATTACGGCTTTTCAGATGTCACCACTGCCATCTGACACCGTTTCAGCGGCTCACATCTTCATTACTGTGCTGCAGCCTTCTGTTTAGGTGGCTTCTGAGTGTGACACAGACTTGTGCTTTGTGGGTGACTGTACACCCAGAGCAACAATGCTGACCGAGGGCTGCCAGGTGCATGGCCAAAGCCCCGTGGTTGAGAAGCAGCGAGTCTCTGTGTGTGTGCAAGCATGTGCAAGCGTGTGCAAGCCTGTGTGTGCGCATGTGAGCCTGTGTGTGTGCCTGCGTCCCTCCTCCACACCCCATCTTGTAACAGCTGAAAGGAACAGGCCTCCCGCTACAGGAACTTGTTGCGTGTGGTTTTCTCATCTCTTTTTCGCTTCCATAAGGCCTTCCCCCGGCCCATCTGCTAGGTCCGTCCTCTCCCCCTCTCTTGCTCCTCTGTGAGGTGGTAACTAGACCAGCACAGCAATGCCCTTGTGGCTGCCTTTCCAGTTTCTCAGCCTCACTCAGATTAATAGAACAGAAACATGTGCTTGCATCAGATGCCAGTAATCATATCCTGAGTGACCACAGAGAGGGAGATTAGCAAAGGTACTGGCCTGGTCCCCGGGGATACGGTTACAGGAAGAAAGGTTTCTTGACAGCAGCCGCTCTGGCGCACTTCCGCCTGCCCCTCCTCCTTTCCCAGGCTGGCTGAGCCCCTGGAATATTTTCCATAAGATTAATTAAAATCTATCCAGCAATGGTCCACGTTGCTCAAGAACTGGGTTTTGACCTACATTCTGACTTGCCCTCATGGATGTGGACAGACTCATTTCCATATTCTTTACTTTGATGGCGTCCCTGTGATATCTTCTTTGGACTGTCTTTTCCCACAGTGAAAAGCAAACAGGTGTGTGGTTATCTACTCGGATGGCTTCATTCAACACATACCAACTGTGAGCAGATGTCTCCTCAGGTAGGACAGTGGCCCTGCCCACACGGCCCCTGTGGGGCAATGAGGCACATACTCCAAATGCTGTGGCAGGAGGTCCTCAGATGAGCACGGAGGGAAAAACATCCTCTGAGAGGTGCAGCCTGAGCTAAGGTGATGGAGAAGCACCGAGTGTCCGAGACGCACGGGAATTTGGTGAAACCGCTGAAATGTGTATGTAAAGCGGAAGTGACGCGAAGGGATCTGGAGAACCCTGAACGATGCAAAGTCCACGCCCAGGCTTGGGAGCTGGGAATTATGATCAGCCCTGGGAGCCCCTGCGGGCTTTAGAACACAGGAATGACCAAATAGCACCTTCCTCATCAAGCTTTGAGAGCACCCTTGAAAAGCACCAGATACAGATTGTGGGGAGAGACGTGGGAGGAGAGGGTCGGGGGAGACTGGTTACTGCAGTGGTCTGGAACAAAGAGTAGAAATGCAGCACTTGTTGGGAGCAGACAGAGAGCCATCTTGGGGCAGTGCTGCAACGGCTTCGTTTGAGAAGTAAGGCCAGTGGATGCCAAAGATGGTGCTGAGATTTTGAAAGTGGGTCCTGGGGGGTGCAGCCCCAACAGGAGAGGAGAGGATGAAGGAGGAACCGACGTGGAGCAGAAGACGACCAGTTTAACTGGGGATACTGAGACTTCCAGAAAAGACATGGGGGACGAGATGCCCACAGGGGCTGGAGCCAGGACGGGTGTTGACAGAAGAGACCCGACGTGAGGACCCCCTTGGTGGAGGTGACAGGTGAGGTCCCAGAGCAGTAGAGGCAGCATGGGGGCGGCCCAGAGAGGGAGGGAGCTGAGCTCGGATTCTGCAGGAGATGAGCACATCAAAAAGACAGAAAGCAAGAGTGTCCTGCCTTGGAAACCTAGGGAGGAGAGATTTCCTGTCCCAGGCTGAGGATGGGGCCTGGCAGGGCTGCTGGATTTGTGGTGAGGAGGAGGCCCCAGGGGGGTCCTTCCTGAGGCTCCATAAGGAGAGAGGTGGGGCGGAAGCCAGATCAGAAGCCTGCAAAGCGTGAGTGGGTGGTGAGGAAGTGTGGGCAGCCAGCGCATTTCCTGAAGGGCTTTTAAAAATAGGCTGGAGGGTTCTCATTTGGGGATGGTTTAAGGACCTCCTGCCGGGTATCCAGGAGATGAACTATGGAGGCTGTGAGGGGCCAAAAGGTGAGCTCTCCCGTGGGAGCTGTGCTTCCCTGTGCAGTCAGAAATGCTGTCTCCTCCTCCCAGCAGGCGTGCAAATGGTAGTATTGTGCATCAGGAGGTGCTTGTTAACGTCCCAGACCTAACCTCTCCTTCTACAAGGCCCAAGTTGTCCAGGGAGCCCAGCATTGATTTGATGGATTCTAGAATGTTCTGCATCTAATTTTTTTCAGATCACCCTGTGACTGTGAAGAAAGCATTACTTTTCCAGGACCCTGAAAGGAGGGACATGAAGGATAAGCAGAGGATATATCAGCTTCCAGGTCTTTTTTTTTTTTTTTTTTTTGGTTCTTCAGAAGACAAACAAGCTGCCCATTTGAAAGCAGACTTGAGGTTCTTTGATCTTTCCTCAGGAGACGGTGCCAACTAGACATCCAAACCCCATAAGGGAGGTGACGGTGCCCTGGGGAGGCAGCTGTAAACCTGCCCTGTGTCCTGGTTTATGAAGAGCAGAATCCAGACTGCCTCCCGTGGGACTGTCCCCCACCAGGCTTCTCACAGGTGAACCTGACGGCTTGCCATCCCAGACTGTCCTCGGTTACCTGTCCTTCTTCACCTACACCGAGGCTCCAGGATGTTGGCTAATTCTGTTCTGTCTTTGTAGGATTTAAAAACAGGAGCCCTGGCTCTGATCAGCTCCAGGCAGAAGGAAGAATGTCCAGAGCCCAGATTTGGGGTGTGTGGGAAAGTTACCTGTTACCAGAGGGGGTTTACCGAGTCTCTACCACCATTTTGGGAATGAAGCTGCTTCCTACAGACACTTCTTGCACTATGTACAGAAGGCCTCTGCCTTCCAACATCCTGTCCTTCCAACTGGGAGGAGTCTCCTATATGTTTTATCTCAGAGGGTCTCAACATACTACCTCCTGCTGTGGGACCAAAACCTGGGCAAGGGAGGCAGACAGGGGACATGCAACCCAGGCTCAGTCAGTCACACAGGATGTTGACTCTTGCAGGACAGGCAGAAAAAAGTAGACGTGGCTCGTGAATTATTGACAGGTATTGAAAGCATAGAGGTGGAGCATCAGGTGTCCAGTTCATTGATATCTAGCTACAGTGTCGCCTCTTCCCATGTGACCTGGGGAGACCTGGTCAAGTCCCTGACCTCCCTTGCTTTCTGAAAGTTCCCTAACCTGGCCCTCCAGCCTTTCTGTCTCCCAGTAAATTTGCCTTTTACTCGAGCTAGTCAAACTGGGCTCTGTGACTTGCAACCAAGAAGCTCATCAATGTAGGGCAGCTAAGAGATGTGCCATCGAGCCTGGGAAGTGGGGTCGTCTAGACCCCAGAGGCAAACACCATAGGAAGGTTACCCTCCTGCAAGGACTCAGGATGTCCTTCTTCTAGTGAAGAGCCAGAGAATGAACAAATGTCCACACACACACATACACGAACATCAGAGGGTGGTAGGAGGAAAATAAAGAGTGAATGGCAGGGTGATCAGGGAGGACTGCCTGGAGGAGGCACTGGGGCAGGGTGGGAAGGGACTGCCAGGAGCAGGTTTTGGACCTGGCAGGTATCAGGGTCAGATACCTGAGTTGTCTCTGGACACACAGTATGAGCTGCGCACATGTCAGGGGAATGAAATCTCCTGTGCATAGAAGTCTTGGCACCAGGGCACAGAATATGCACCGAGTGGGCTATTAATGTAACCACTTGTATCAGTAATGAACTCTGAATCCCTGTATCCCTGCCCACGTGGACTTGGCCTTTTATTTCTTTGTATTAAATTCATAAACCACCAAGCAGATACTGATGTTCTGCATCTGCCAAGAAACAAATATAGGCAACTTCATTCGCTGCACTGCTCTGCCTCAGTTTATCTGGTGAGATCCTAGAACCTCCAGCCCCTCTAGGCACCAAGGAGAAGGTGGTCTTTGGCCTGTGGGGAATCGCTTGAACCCTGAAGGAGAAAAGTAGAATCTAGCATGGAGCTTCCTGGACGGGGCTCTCTGCTCTCTTCCCCAGCACCCTCCCTCCTCGCTCCTGCCTGCTAGAGACCCAGTGGGGGGCTGTGGTAGGAGCCCGAGGGCCAAGCCTCCTCCACGTCCTCCCTCTTCTCCTCCTCTTCCAGCAGCTCCTTTTCTCACCCTGGTGTCCCCCCTTGTCCTGGCTTCTTGAGTGCGCCCCAGTCCTTCCCTGACCCTCTCCTTGCCGACTGCAATGACTCCCCCAAGACATGACCCCAGGAAGAGCCCAATGTGACCGTCCCCTGTTGTTTACTGTACCCTTGGCTGTAGGTGAGTGAGGTCACATGAAACCAAACTCCCCCCTCCCTCCGGTGGCCTTCACCTCAGGTCCCTTTGTCATATGCTCCTGTTGACCCTCTAGTGAACCGACTCTGGAGCTTTCTTCCTTCCCGAAAACAGGTCAGTTTTCAGGACTCAGGAGGTGTGACCTTTCGTGCCCACGGGTCTCCGGGGCAGGGGGGCCTGGCTGTTTCCTGCTCTGGGGTTTCCTCAAGGCCGGCAGCCTTCTTGCCTCCTCAGAGACCAAGGAGCAGCCTCTCCCCAGGTAGCCTCCTGCATATGCATTTCCTGCGGCATCAAGGGGGCATAAGAGCATTTTGGAGGGCTATTTGGTGACATATATAAGAAGCCTTAAAAATATAGAGTCCCCTGACCCAATAATGACAGCCCTGGGAATTTATCCTGAGAAAATAATCAGAAAAGCAGTCAAAAGTATACGTAAAAGAATATTTATTTCGGTGCTAGTTATAATAGTAAAAAAAAAAAAAAAAAGTCAAACAATCCACAGGAACTTAGTTAAATAATTCATGGTACTTTTCTATAAGGAATACTAACCGTCTTTGTTTTTTAGGTGTTCTTAGAGCTCGCTTGGTGATGTGTACCAGTCTGCTTTCACGACGCCTGAGATAATCAACTTATAACAAGCAAAGGTTTGTTTGGCTCATGGTTTTGGAGATTTCAGCCCAGGACTGATTGGCCTGTTGTTTGAGGCCTGTGAGTGGTGAATCCTGGTGGGAGAGCACGGCGGAGCCAAACTGGTCAGGAAGTGGAAAGTAGAGTAAGAAGAGACTGGGGTCCCACTAGCCCCTTCAAGGGCACACCTCCAATAACCAGAAGACTCCCCCTGGGCCTCACCTCTTGTTAGAAGGTCACACCACCTTCTAACAGCACCAAGCTGGGAAGAAGCCTTTAACACACCAGCCTGTGGGGGACATTCCAGATGCAGACATAGCAAGATGTGTGGATGGATGTTCTCCTTTGCCCTCCAGATTCATTCTCCATCATCTAAGCTCCCTGCCCACTGTCCTTCTTTGGGGTTTGTCCAGAGGTGAGAGGATGGGTGTTCGATTCCTGGTTGCTTCTCTCCTTAAGGCCAGAGACTGTGTCAGGCATCCCTCCCCCTGACGTCCCCTCCCCCACCTCTACCTCATGTCCCAGTAACCGCCCCCACACACCCAGGTTCAGCAGTGGGAATAGCTTCCCACTGTGCTTAGTTTGGTCCTGGGGCACTGCAACACCCTTCTGGGTCCCTGGTCCCTTACTGTCCTCAGGAGGCTAAAGGAAAGCTTGTTTCCTGCTAGGACCCAGACTGATCCAATGCAGAGAAGCAAAACAAGAACATGCCTACGGTATAACGTGAAATGGTGGAATTAGGCTAGAAAACAGTGCAATCCCAACTCTGTAAATAAATAAATATATTTAGAAAAACGAAACGTGTCTACACATCAGGGGAAAAAAGATTGGAAGGAAATGCACCCTGTGATTCACTCCCTGTATCACCTTTAAGGTGAAAGAATATTTAAATGATTCTACATTTTAAAGCAAACTGAAGTAGAACAATTAAGTGTGCAAGAGGAGGATAATGGCACCTCAGTCATCAACAGAAAACATTGCAAACGACAGGTTTGAGGTAAATGCATGACATGTAATTGAAACCGTGGTAGGGACCCTGGCTAGGCCTCGGCTGTTATCAGCCACATCTGATCCAATGCTCAGATGCCTCCTGAAGCCATCCTGGTGCCTCATAGAACTCCTTGCTGGGGCTGGAGCATTTCAGAAGCTGCACTTGTGGTGGCTCTGGCCTTGGCCTTGTGTGCTGTTGTGGTCAGGCTGGGGTGGGATCGAGGGGGCAGAGGGGCCTTGGATCAAGTGCACAGATCAGGCCTGAGCAAGCCAATATTTTGACACCCTCCAAAGTGGACCCTTAAATGTTGTTGCACATTTATTTTTTTAAATATACTTTTAGTTATACATGGACACAATCTTTATTTTGTTTATTTATTTATTTTTATGTGGTGCTGAGGATCGAACCCAGTGCCTCACATGTACAAGGCAAGCGCTCTGCCACTCAGCTACACCCCCATCCCGTTGTTGCACATTTATTGAGAGGGGAGAAAGGGAAGCCTGACTTTCTATTGGTACAAATTCTAAGTCTCTGTGCCTAAAATAAGGAATTGCTTACAAACACCAAACACAGCATGATATTTGGGCTTACTCGAAATGGTCTTTCTAAAGTAGAGACAAAAGCTAGGATAGACCTCTTTAATACATACGTGGATACATACATGGATGTGGTTACAAAGACCAAATTTGAAGTGTTCAAGACTTGGGCAGGGGGTGCAGCTCAGTGGTAGAGCAAACCATGAGCTAAGAAACGTGAGGCTCTGGGTTCAATCCCCAGCACAATTAAAAAAAAAAAAAAGGATGGAGCTTATAGGTGGGTGGGGTAGTAAAATTTCATGTCAGCAAATGTTTCCTATAATCCTTGATTATGTTCTTTTTTTTTTCTTTTATATATCAGGTAGCTTGTTTGTTTTTTTAATGTTGGCAACTGTTTACTTATTTATTTTTTATGTGGTTCTGAGGATGGAACCCAGTGCCTCACATGGGCTAAGCAAGCGCTCTACACTGAGTCCCAAGCCCAGCCCAGGTAGCTCATATTGGCTATCTTCACTGGTGGAAGGCTTTCTTGCATTTGGGAAACTTCCTTCAGACACATGCCGAGCATGCCTAAGAAACACGAGATGCGCTACAAATCCACACTCCCATCGGTATCTTTTACGTCTTTCTCAACCAGGGCTAAGCCAGGACTTCCCCTCACATCTCAGCTTCTCAGGGAAGGTCAGTCCTTCATTATGGACAAAGTGAACTCCAGGGGAACCTGTTTAGTCAGCGATTTCACTGCTGTGACTAAAAGACTTGACCAGAACAAGAGGAGGAAAGTTTATTGGGGACTCACGGTTTCAGAGGACCCAGTCCATACACAGCTGCTTCCATTCTTGGGGCTTCAGGTGAGGCAGACATTGTGGCAGAAGAGTGTGGCAGAGGGAAGCAGCTCACATGATGATCAGGAAGCAGAGAGAGAGACTCCAATGGCCAGATACAAAATATATACCCCAAAGGCACGCCTCCCATGACCCCCCTCCTCCAGCCACACCCCACCCACCTTCAGTTACCACTCAGTTAATCCCATCAGGGGATCAATTCCCTGATTGGGTTAAGGCTCTTATAACACAATCATTCCCCCTCTAAACCTTCTCGAATTGTCTCACACATGAGCTTTTGGGGAATACCTCATATTCAAACCATGACAGAACAAAAACAACCAAGCAATTGGTAAGAAGAAACCTGAGGAGCCTGGAGAGAGAGATGGTCCTGCTCATCCTGGTGATCAATGATAGGTCCCAGGTTACACCCTGGAGGTAGCAGGTCGTCCTTGGTCAAGGGCTGACTCTGGACACAGGGCAACATCTCCAGGCCTCTGGTCTGACAGTAAGAACCCTGGCTACCCACACTCGGGATCGTGCCCAGCAACCACTGCCTTGCTCTAAGTGGTCCAAAGACAGTAACTCATATCTGGCCTGTGGCCGTGAACCCTGGTTCCAGCCGAGTGAGCGTGTGGCTGTGCACCTGGATATAGCGAGGTTTGTTTCTCCGCGGCCAAGTACGTGCTTCTCCTGGTCTTCTTCCATGTAAAATACCAGTGGAGCATAAAAGTTTGCAGAAAAGGTCCACCACTCTGTCTTGCCAAAAGCTCCTTTCTCCGCTATGCACTGAGTAGGGTGAGTCCAGGCCACTGTTTGAAAAATGCATCTTTTGTATCTTTCCAATCAGATCATTTTTTTTTCTAGACATCTCAAAGAACTTAAATTTTTAAGAAAGTAAAATTAATTACTTGTATGTAATCAGCACTCATTATTCAGGACTTACTTCCAGGGTTTCCTCTCCTAGAGCCCATATTTCAGGTCTCAGGTAGAGGTGCAGCTTGGAGTAGCACCGGGACACCTTGCTTGAGCTAGTTGCAAAAATGATAACAAACTGCTAACTTTATATAGCTATTGCTACATGCCAGGCTGGGTTTCAAGTTCTTCCTGTGCACCTAGTACTTGGGCTGGGGGTGAAATTCCATGGTGAACTCTATGGTAGTGTGTACTTAGCATGCACTAGGTCCTAGGTCCAATCCCAGCGCTGAACCAAACCAAATCACAACAACAACCATTGCCACCACCATAAAAACCCTGGCACTATTAAGATGCTCATTTTATAGATAAGGACACAGAGCACAGAGAAGTGAAAGAACTTGCCTGAGGTCCCACATCCAGTAAGTTAGTGGAACCCAGATTTAAATCTTGCATGGCTCTAATGCCATCAAACCTTTCTGGACCTTTCTGAATGTGTTGTACATTTCAACGCAAGAAACTTTGGCCAGAGTTTCCATCTCACCCATCATAACTAGAGTCGCACTTGGAAACCTGAGTCACTGGCGCCGTATTTCTGATGTAGTCCCATGATCTTTTGGCATCCCTTGTAGATTGGTTACTGGGATAGCTGCCCAGCTCTTCTCCCCCTAAATCCAGCTCTGCTGGGCATCCAAGTTCCCTGATCATGGCCCACAAGACAGTGAACCTCAGATGCAATTCTTCAGCATCAGAGCCAAGAAAAGCTGCATCTCGCCTTTCTCTGAGCTTTGGGTTCCTGCACACACTCCGTCTTCTGATTTGCAGAAAGAGAAAACAGTGTCTGAATCTCTAGGCATCCTTTGTGAGGACCAGTTTTCTCCCAATCAGTTGGAAGCTACTTCTGCAACCAAATGCCCTCACCTCCCTCCCAGCACCAGAGGTGAACGTGTTCACTAATTACCTTCATCTGCAAAGACCGCGTCTCTGAGTGGTGTGCCCACAGCAGGACTTTTGAAAAACCTGCTGCAGGTTAAAAAGCAGACCTGCTTTTAATTTATTAAAAGACTTGGCATTTTTTTCCCCACCGAGCATTTTAAAATGCAATTAGACAAAATGGAATAATAATCAGGCAAAAGTACTCAGGAGTTTTCACATTGGGGGCTATTCCTTTCTCACGTGCCTTCCCATTTCTGGGTCTTTATGCTGGGACAATATGCCTATGGGACTGACATTGATGGCCTTCCCTGCGTCATCCCTGTGTTCCTGTGGAGTTGGGTGCTCTGAAATCAACCACTGGATTTTACATCACTCTTTCTAGATGCCAGGAAGCCCAGCACCTTGAGAGTCACCCTGTGCAATGGTCAGTTATGATTGGAGGTATTTAATTATATTTTCCCCAAGACCAGGCCTAGGCATCTGCATTTTAAGCAATTTCCTTAAGTTACTGAGATGCACAGACGCATTCAAGAGCCACTGCAAATTCCAGGCCTGTGTCTACCTGTATCATTACGGAGTCCTTGGCCCCAACACAGTGACTGGAACAGGGAGCATCAGATGAGCATTTACTGAATGAATGCATGACATTTCCATACGATGTATTTGGAATTTTACAGACAATAAAAAGGAGGAACAGTCCCACCTCACTCACTGGTGAGGGTTACAAGGAAATAGAACATGAACATGCGTCAGGAACTGCATGATTTTAATTTTGTTAACACATTCAAGTACATGTTGTACAGGGATTTTGTGTGTCCACAAGATACACCCTGGGAGGACCCATGTACCCCACAAAGAGAAACCTCATGCCATTAAGTATGCACAATTGCCCCCTGGCCACTACCACAGCCAGAATAGAAGGAAAACTGTCAGACTGAACAGGAAAAGGGCAAGAGTCTGTGGAGGAGGCTGACATCGGGCCACAGACTCCTAAAAAGGTGAATATCTGTGATTCTGTGATATTTAAAAGTCTTTGGACTTTACCACCATCTTCCCCACCCATCCCTGGTCCAGATAAGGTTACCCCTTCATGTGCCCACAGGCAGTCGTGGGTACAGATGAGCATGTTGTCTTATTAAAATGTGCCTGGGTTTGCTTTCCATTTCTGTGACAAAATACCAGAGATCCACAACTTAAAAGAAGGAAAGTTTTATTTAGGCTCACGGTTTCAGAGGTTTGAGTCCATGGTCACTTGGCCATGCTGCTTTGGGAACTGTGATGGGGGAGAACATCGTGGCAAAAGTGTGTGGCAGAGGAAGCAGCCACTAGGTCCTACCATTTGAAGGTCCTGCTACTTCCCAATAGTTCCACAGACTGGGGACCAAGCCTTTAACACATGGGACCTTGGGGGACACTGTAGATCCAAACCATGGTAGTACCAGTGTTCCCCTCTGGGCTGGAAGCCTGGGGCTCAGGTCTCTGTTTGCATTTGGGATCCCCAGGCCTCACGTGGTGCCTGCTCATGACTAATGGGGTCTTTATAGGTGTCCATCAGATCCACCCATCTGTCCATCAGTGTGGATCTCAGTCATTAAATCTTTTTAGGGCCCTGGGATTTGTGATCAGAGCAATGCATTCAAAGAGCCCCCGTGAGCCTCAGGAGGGAAGCTGCTCCCCGTCATCAGCTTCTGCTGTCCTGTTCCTTTCACAGCTCCACCCCTCTAGGACTTAATGGTCAGCTAATCAAATGCAGTCTTGTTCTTTAAAAAAAAGAAAGTAGCCAGTTTGAAAAGGCTTGCTGTGACCTCCTTACCCAATCAGGGAGCTTCACGCTGCGAGGACAAAGCCAGATTTGGGTATTGGCCAGATTAAATTTCCACTGAGTTCTCTTTATCTCCCTTCTCCTCTGGTTTTCTTCCCTTCCTTCTCTCCCTCCCTTCTTTTGACCCCAAACTGCTGCCCTCCACACACACGCTGCGTTGAAGCAGGATCACGTTCTCTGTCGTCTGCAGCAGCACCAGATCAATTGTGCCAAGTTCAACTTATAAAAAATTTAAGGGGAAATAATCACCTCAACAGCTTGTTTGGATTTCAAGCCTCCTGGTATTTCCCCGGACCAGCACTCTTCCCCGCCAATTTATTGTCCCTGGCCTGTGAGAAAAGTCTTGGACACGTGGGCCTGCAAACCAGACTCCCCCTCAGCTGTAGGCATATCGCCATGCGTATGTATCCTCCTGCAGCCACGAACCTGGCCAACCTCCCATCCAGTCTCCTTTGAGCCTCTACCTGTAGCTCCACGTCCCTGTGCAGGAGTGTGTCCTCAACATCCTAAGCCAGGGTCTTGGCACTCAGTGGGCAGACACTCAACATGTCTGGGGAAGAGATGCCTTGGGTTGCACCTTCTGGCTTTTGATTTCCAAGGAAGAGAGGTTGGTGGGACTCTCTTGCAGCGACCATTCGTTTGACACCTGATAGATGTTCCCTGAACACCACGTGTGTGCTGGGCAGCGTGCAGGGTGCAGAGTCCACGGGCAGATTGCCCAGCTTCATGCCCAGTAGCAAAGTGCCTGTGAATTTGGTCAGTCCCTGCAATGTGCAGGTGCGGATCTCCCCAGAAAGGTCACAGGTCTAAGAATACGTAACCATGCAAGCATCGGAGGGCGGCGCGTGGTTCACAAACCCTCCCACAGGACCCCAGAGCCAGCTTTGGATGGGTGCCCAGTAGTCCCCTTTGCTGCTGACCTTTCTCTCTTTTCTCTTTCTGGCCTTCTGCTCACCCTTAGGCTGGAGCCCATCTAGTCAAAGCCATGAAGGTGGCTGTTGGGGCCTCTGATGGATTTTGAAGGGGTTAGAGACTTAACAGTCTGCAGGAGGCAGAGGACTTTCCTTGGCAAAAGAGCATCCAAGGGACAAACCACCCTGGTCCTTGCACTCTGAACCCTTGATGAATTGACGAGCTGAAGGACCATCCTCCCCCGTTAGGAATGAGGGAGAGGATGGATACAGAGAATAAACGAGTGCACCGGGGAGGGCTGGCGGAAAAACAGGGGTATCTATCCCATGTAGTACTTGAGACGTATACTAAAACATTATTTGTCATCATTCATCTGAAATTCTGATTTAAAGGGGGCATTGCTCGTAGACCTTCATCCTCCCACTACCAGCCCAGCATTAGGTGGGGGTCCTTGATTTTTCTTTTCCAAGTCTGGCAATTCAACCTGGGACACTCATGGCCACTTCAGGAAGGCCCCTTCTTACTTTCTGCTGCCATAATAACTGTGATTCAGCTGGCAGAGCTGCCCTTATGGAGAGGGAGAGAGTCAGCACTGTTAAAGAAAAAGGGAATATGCCTTTAAAATTTTGCTTTTACGTGGGGGCTCCTCTTGGTTGGTAATGACTACACAGGCAGACCCATGGCAGAAGGAATAACTCAGCTTCTTTGTTCCCAATTCCTTCCAGTGGTCTCACAAGAGTGTATTATTTTATGATGAGATAGGACTACTTTTCCTTTGCCTTTTGGGTCAGGGATTTCTTGCATGTATGAGTTTGCTCTGGCTGCTGTAACAAAATGCTACCTTATAGTGAATGGCTTAAGCAAGGCAATATTGACTTCCAGGTCTGGAGACAAGGAGTCCAAAGTCAAATGTTGGTTCTTTCTGAGGCTGTGAGGGTGAATCTGTTCCAGACTTCTCCCTTCAATTCCCGTGGTTTTCTGGCAATCTTTGGTGTTCCTTCACTTGAAGAAGCATCACGCCAAACTTTATACTTCTATCTTCATGTAGCATTCTCCCCATTGTGTTTCTATGTCCAACTTCTCCTTTTTAGGACTTGAGTCATTTTGGATTAAAACAACCCTTAGGACCTCATTTTCACTTGATTTACCAATGTTAAGATTCTACCCCCAGATAAAGCCACATTCTGAGGTACTAGAGGTCAGGACTTCAACAATGTCCTTTTTCAGGGGACTACGATTCAGTTACAAGGTGCACAGCTATGTCACGTACACTAGCATTTGCTACAGAGCTCAGGGAATATGCCAAGAGGCCCGTGGAGCCTTGGAGAACAGTGGTCTGGCTTTGCTGTTGGCTTTGGTGGATGATGATTTAAGACCTTGGTGTAATGGAAGATAAACTGCTTGTCACTGCCCACTCTCGTGTTCCAGGAGATTGCATTTTTGTGTGCGGCTGCCCTCGCATTGCCCTGCAAAGGGCTTTTCCATTATGTTAAGAGCTGGTGCTGAGAGCCGCCATTACTATTCAGCCCTTTGGCCTCCACCGTCTCCCATCCCCTCTACCCTGAGCACCTCCCTCTGACCTTCCAGGAGGTAACATCAGGGCTATTTCCCTCAAGAGACCTCTGCAATTACTTGCCTGCAACAGGGGGAAGCCGGGGGCTGCTTTGCTTGGAGAATGCAAAGCAGGGGAGGTGGAGGAAAGGGGGCATTGCTCGGAGACCTCCATCCTCCCTCTACCAGCCCACCATTAGGATAAAGGGGAAATAAGAGAACTACCTTGGGCCTCTGTTTGCTTTCCCTCCTCTGAACAGATGCTGGGAAAACAAGATAAAATCCCTTGTCAGCTTGGGCTCCAAATCCTCATTTATTTATTAAGAAATGATCGTCTTCTCCAAAAAGCCATTTATCTTGTTTTTCTGGGCTCTGTCCATTAATAAAGAAGTGGAGGGAGGGAAAGCTCTACTTTCTGGCCATGGGTGTGTTTTGGTGCCTTTCAGTGTCCCCATCATCAGGGAGAATGTTTTTTGAAGCCCGTCCAGGAAGTTCGGTCCTAAGAACATCCTGCTCATTTGAGCTTCTCCAAGGATGACAGGTACAGTGAAGCTGGCATGATGTCCAAAAACAGTCACACCGGGACTGGGGAAGGTGCCCGTGTTAGCTGCTGCTGCTGCCTTAACAGAGTTCCAGACTGGGTGGCGTCAACAGAGGAAATTTATTTTCTCACAGTCCTGGAAGCTGGAAGTCCAAGACCAAAGTGCTGGCAGGGCTGATTTCTTCTGAGGCCTCTTTCCTTGGCTTATAGGTGGCCTCTTATCTCTGTGTCCTCACACGATCTTCCCTCTATATGTGGACACTTCTCTTCTTCTTCTTCTTTTTTTTTTTTTTTTTGGTAGAACCCAGGGGTACTTTACCACTGGCCACATCCCCAGCCCTATTTTGTATTTTATCTCAAGACAGGGCCTTGCTAAGTTGCTTAGAGCCTTGCTAAGTTGCTGAGGCTGGCTTTGAACTTGCAATCCTCCTGCTTCAGCCTCCAGACTGGCTGGGATTACAGGTCTATTCCACTGCGCCTGACCAAATCTCCTCTTCCTATATGGACGCCAGTCACATTAGATTAGGGTCTACCTGGGGACCTCATTGTAACTTAATTGTCTCTGTAAAAACCCTGTCTCCAAAATACAGTCACATTCTGAGGTCCTAGGGTTAGGAATGAATTTAGGGGATGAGCACATGATTCCACCCAACACAGTGTCTGTGTTAGGGGTCCAGCTTTGCCTCTTATCTCTGGATAAGTGGCCTTGGGGAAGTATATGTGGGGTTTCTGTTGCTGTCAATAACAAGAACAAGTCTTGAGCAGTAAGAGAATCTAATGGGGTGATACAGAGAACACATCACAGGATGGAAAGGCTGGAGACTTGATGGGAAGGCTGGAGAACAGGCAGCAACTCTGGTCCCTTGGGGGATGGGAGGCAGGAACCCCAGGAGCTTCTCTGGGGTGGAAACTCTGATAGGGGGTTGGTGGCCAGGATGATGAACTCAGGAGTCCCAGCAGACAGCTGCTCTGCCGTTTCTCCACTGTGGTTTGGGAGCAGCAGGAAGAAGGATCCAAACCCTTGGACTTTAGTGATGGTAACCAGGGACGAGTGTTCACATCTTTCCAAGACCACCCAGAGTCAAAGGGAGTGACCCCTCCAGAGAAAATAGGCAGCTGTCAGGAACAAATGTCATAAGGTCAAAACAATAACAATATACGTCACATGACTTATTCATTCAAAAAGAGGGGGCTAATTGCACCATCTCAGTTACTCTGTCTTCGTTAAACATTTATCAAAACTCTCCCCCACTTTCTTGAGTTCCTCTCCTTTCTTTGTTAGGTGGGTGTTGAGATTTGTATGCACAGATTTTTTTTTTTTTTTGCCTGTGGTTGCTGCCTGGTATTCTCCACAGTGGGGTGTTGGTTTCTGTCTGCTCAGGAAGGTCACCAAGCTTACATGCTATAAAAAACCTGAGTGAACAGCTTTCTGGTATAGATCAGTTTATTAATGCCTTCTTTGTGATTTGCACTGGTTGTAAATATTATATTCATTATAAATAATAATTCAACCTGCCATTCTTCCTCTGGTCCTCGGTTACCTTGTCCATAAAACAAGAGGGTTGAATTAAATGATTATTAAGGTCTATTTCAGCTTGAGCTCCAGTGGAATCCATGAAAATTAAACTCCTCAGTTTGGACCGTCGATGGGGGGTGACTGTGTGAGGCACCCCCCAAGAACTTGGAAATGGAAAATATAATTTCCCTCGGAGAGAAAAATGATAAAACCAGCCAGCCTCAGATCAAAGAAGATATATTCAAAGTCTTCTTAAATGGACAGGATGGAATTCTGACCAGAGCTGTCTAGATTGACAGCACCAACATCCCTGGGGAGAGAATGGCTGCCAAAATGAGTCGGAGAGTCACAGACACATAGAAAAAGGAGACTAAGGAGTGTGACTAGGACCTGTTTAATTCTGGCCAAGACAAGGCTGGGTAAGGGGTGCCCACACATTAGTGGGATCCTGGACTCTGGCTAAGCCTCTGTTAAGGAGAGGGGGTAGGGCACAGGGGATCATGACTGGAAGCTTCTGAGCAGGGATGAGTCAACCTGTTTAAGCATGGTACAGGCACCAGCCAAACATGAAGGTGTTCAGCTACAACTGGAGCAAGGACCTAGGGTCTCTGCTACACCCAAGGCTTACCTTCTAGTGGCTGGGAGGTCGGGGGTGGGGGGTGGTCCCTGGCATGGGAAGGACCCAGTGTAAGATGGTGTAGAAGGAGGCTCAGGACAGAAGCCATTTGTCCATCAGTTAAGACATATTTTAATACTTTGATAACATACCATGTTTGAGTCCTTCAGGTCATTCCCTCTCTCTGGCTCCTGCTTACCAAGCAGTCCTTGGGTTGGGAGGTAGTTTCCCGTGTGTTTCTACCTGAGGGGAAGAGCGGCCAGGGCTGGCTTACATGATTGGAAGATGAGTGCGTTTTTCAAGGTAAACAGAATTTCTGCTTTATCAGTCTCTTAGGAGGCTGCTCCTATTGATCCATATGAATTCACCCTGATGAGAGAAATCCACTCTTGGCTGGCTGACAAAGTCAACTGTCTCAATTAAAAAGAGAAGGAAAGAAAACACAGAGTCCTAAACTTATCCCATGGAAATACTTCTTGGAAGCAGCCAGCCAGGCCTTCTTTCCAGTGTGGACGTGGTGGTCCAAGGGGTCTTTGAGTAGTTTTTCTGCAGGGTCTCAGGCTGAATGTCCCTAGATGTGAAAATTCAATTTCAGGCAAATCAGCATGATACAGGGATCTCTCTGTTCCTCCCCATCCCCACCTTCTCTCCTCCTCTCCACTCTCCTCTCCTTCTCCTTCCTTTCTTTCCATGCTTTATTTTAGTAGTGCAATTCTTATTTTCCAACAATCTTGGAAAAGACATGATGTTGCAGATATGCACATCCTATGTTGGGCATCTCGACTTGGGTATCAAACGGATGCCGGAGAGCGCCCCTGATTCCCTCCTGGCCCTCCTCCTCCCTACTGTTCCTCGTCTTTCAGCTTCACTCGCTTCTCTAGCTCCTGCCTCCACTGAGGACATGTATCTAGACACCATCACTCCCCAGCTGGGGCCCACCTCCCTGAAACTTGTCTCACCACCGTCCCCTCTTCCCTCCATTTCTGCAGCAGTCCTGTCAAATGCCTTTCCTCTTGCGTTCCTGCCCTAGAGGCTCATTATTTATGCAGTGAGTTGCTCCAAATGTGGATCCGATCACGATTGCCCTGTGTGGCGTGTGCAACGTTTCCCATCACACTTCGTGTTCAGATTCCTTCCACCGCTGACCTGGCCCTCTGCCCACTGACTCGCCATCAGCTCCTCCTTCACTCTGTGGCTCCAGACACCCCAACTTACTGTTGTTCCCTCAATGTGCCAGGCTTGCTCTCTGCTTCGCTTCTGCTGTTGCTTCTGTTCAGAACCACGGGTGCCCTTGACTTTGAATGGTCCACTTTCTCACAGCAATCAAGTCGTTGTGTCATGCACATCTCTGAGAGGTCTTGCCTCAGGACCTTTTTAAATAGCCCATCGCACTCTTACCCTACAGCTCTTGGTCTGCTCCCCACTCCCCATCCTTGCGCCTGCTACATCTTGTAGCAGATACCGCTGTGGATGCTGTAGTGGATATTGTAATGGACACTATAGTGGATAATGGTGTGTTGGTCAGATCTTGCTCTGGTGCTGAGGCACTCACTGCCCGAGCTGCTGGGGCCTTGGTTGCCAGCAACTTACACCCAACACACTATCACTCCAGCCATTGGCCTTTACCCGAGGGAGCTGCTTCACCAGGGCCCATGCCCGCTTCCTGGAGGCAGCCCACATCCAATGGCTAATAAGGTGGGCATCCGAATGTCTGATTCTGTGGTTTCAATTAGGACCAACTCTGCTTATTGTCCCAAGTTCCAGAGCTCCCCAACAGGATGGCCAAGGCTTATGAGGCAAGCATATCGCAGCTCACCTCCTCCCACCCCGCCCACCCTATGTCCTTCACCCTTCTGTGTGCTGTTTCTGAGAGTACTCCCCCCAAATCCCTGCAGATCTCTCTCTCTCACACAGTCTACTTCTTGTCAAGCTTAAAACCAGGAGCCACTATCCAAAATCACGTGTTTTATATCTATTTCCTGTCTCTCCAACTAAGACTTGCTTTCCCTGAGAGTAGGGGTAGTGTGCGTGTCTTGTTCATCTGTATCCTACCCCAGATACTTACCATGATGACGGGCATACAGTAGGAGTTCAATAAATACTAAATGAATGAATGACCCCAGTGCCTAGAATAAAATGAAACTTCCATCTTGAAATTGTGTGTGTGGTGGGTGGGGGGCTTTCTTCCCCTTGCCATTGCCCCACCCAAACCCACCACTGAGAAGTGCCTGAGATTCCTCAGTTCAGCTGGTTTGGGGGTCAGGAAAGCCAGATTATAGCGAGGCTCCATCTCCCACAAGCTGTTCACTGTGTCTCGTGAAGTCGGCATGTCCTTGCAGGGTCGTTAGACTGATCAGTTGGGACAGTGAGCCTAACACTCTGTTCTAGGAAAAGAAGCTGGGAGAATGGGAAAATTATAGAATTGATCCATCTCGTGAAGCCAGTGAGGAAATCCTGGGAATCTGGAGAAGGCTCTAGAAGATGGAGTACCCTGTGAGATTGAAGGTGGGAAGATGATATCAGACTCTGGAACCCCAAGTCAGGGGTGATCCCTTTGTACTATAGCATCTGGAAGGCAGACTGCTTGGGATCTCCCTTGGGCTGTCCTTGTGCTATGGAACCCAATTTTATTCCAGTCGAGTGCCCAGGAAGCCACCCGCTGAACCTTTACAGTCAATCTCCGTCTCTGTTGTCAGTATTGGAATTCCCTGGAATGTTCAGTGGGCCATCCATAGGAGGTCATAAAGGACATTTCTGGGTCAGAGCAAGTGACAGAGATGGCTTTCTGCACATCGTCATGGCCTATTTGTTCTCTCCTAGTCTTTCCCAGTTGCTTTCGCATCCAGTGCATTTTTTTTCTATTTCAGCAGGCGTTTTGACAGACAGGCAAACAAGGCTGTGTGTGAACTTGAGGGCTCTGACCTCTCACCTGGGCAGGAACACGGTCAGCTGGAGGAAGGAGATGCCGGGAAACCTCTGCCCCAGATCCAATAGGAGGACATGGCTGGGAGGGACAGCAGACTCCTGCCTGGTGAAGTCCTCAAGAAGAGGGCCGGGTGGGCCCTGTCCTCCCTGCCCCAGGAGGAGAGGTGGTTCCACCCAGCCTTGCTCCCAGGAGGTCCGGGTCAGAGCTCCCTCTGAGAACAACTGCAGCTCAGCTCTCTCTCCCTCCAAAGGCAGCCAGGACAATTGCCACTACACAGACCCAGAAAGAGGTGCCAGGATGATCCACCCACTCACCTCCTATGTCATTCTGTCATGGCGCAAAAAGAGAAGGTTCCTGTAGTGGACCTCTAAACGTCCACAGCCTGAGATGTTCTGGATGTGCGCACAGCGGTCCCGGGATGGCTCATTAAACACTGCCAGAGGACACGGGTCTCAGCCTCCTAAGCAGGTTGATGTTGGGGAGGCTGGGAAAACAGGAGCCTCTACAAAGGACATAGAGGCAAGAGGGGCTGAACCAGAGGAGAGTGTCTGATCCCCGGAGCCAGCCAGAGAAGACGAATCCCTTCCTCGGCGTGCCACCAGCCTTGGGGGAAACGTCATTGGCCTAAGTGTCGGAAGGTGCCGGGATACCAGTAATAGCAAATATCCTCCCAGAAAGGCAGAGAACGCCTCATCTCTGCCATGGCTAAATTGTTTTTATAACAGTTGCTTCACTCTCCTCAAGAATAAAACCATTGTTGGCACATAATATTCTCATCAGGGCACAAGGCAGGGCTCCATTCTTGGTCCCAGCGTTTATTTAGTGGGTGATTAGTAATCTTAGGCAAGTCCTCCCTACCTTTTCTTAAAAATTAAAAAAAAACCACCTCCATTTTATAATCCCCATTGTTAATGCTCACTATGGGTCGGGCATTGTCTTAGGAGCTAGAAATGTAGCACTAAGTAAGCAGACCCATGTACACTTTTCTTGCAGCCTGTATCTACTAATCCGAGGGGTCATCTTCCCCCATCTTACAGCTGCTGCAACTGAGACAGACCTACTCTCTGATAGGCCTGGGGCTCTATAACCCCTCCCTTTAGCCTTCCCTAGCTGCCCCCCCAGGGAGGTTCTACCACTAGGGGGCGCTAGAGAGAGGTATGGAGGCTGGAGTAGAGAAGGGACCCGATCCCTCCTGGGGGCTTTCTTTCCTCTCTGCTCCTGGTCTCAGAACTTCTCTTCACCTCGTTGCTGCTGCCTGGCAGCCGCTGTCTATTCCTGGAGCAGAAGATGGTCCAATTTGCAGTTTCTTCAACACTCAGAGAACCAGCCAGTGGGCCCCTTCTGAGACTCTGGCACCAGCAGAGCAGCATCCTGCGCTCAGGGGTCTGATCTGGGCTCCACGGGCCTCATTCCAGCCTCTCTTGATTCCAGCCTCAGTGGCAGCTGCCATCTGAAGTTGCTACCTTCGTGTTCTCCTAGCGTGCACTTTTGCTGGCCCCCCCTCTCTCCTTACCCTCCTCTCTGCTCTCTCTACCTCCATCTCTCTTCCCTCCAATTATCTCGCTAACAATGCTTTATACCTTGTTAATATTAGTCTTTATTTATTTAAAGACCTCCTGGTGGACATCCCTGCTGTGCTCCTGTCTGCTGACAGGACTGTGGTCACACAGGTGGGGAGATGGCAGAGCCAGGGGCCTCTGCTGGTCCCCATGATCCCGAGCCTTTGCTTGGCTCTGATAATGTCTCACTGGCTGAAGATCAGTGGGGAACTGTTTCCTCTAATCACGAGCCCCCTCCGAAGCCCGGCTCACCCTCATTCATGAGGGAGGAGGAAAACAAAGTCCAGTGATCGGTCTTCAGGGAGGGCCACTTATTGGTCAAAAATGATATCAACTGTGCAATATTACCCTTCCCGGCCCATGACCCTGCTAGGATCATGGTGTCAGATTCTGTTCAGATCCTATCCTATAGTTATCGCCCCACTTCTTTCTTACAGATGGGACCTGGGACTTGGGTCAAGCAGAGATCTCCCAGTCTTGGGTAAGGTAGATCATTCCCCCAAGTCTAGGGGATAAATCATTATTGGTCTCTCTCTCTCTCCCTTCTTTGCCAAGAATTGGACAAATGACTCCATGGGGTGGAAAGACAGGAAGAGAAATCAACAGGGCCTTCCCTTCAGTCAGTAGGAAGTTGCCACCCCAGCCCTCCTAGGTCGGAGTTCCAGCAGCCATCCTGGGACCATGAGACGACCATTCTGTGGATGGAAAGTCAACAGCTAAGGGCAGCAAAACAAAGACCTAGGAAAAGACACGGCCTTCCTCGGCCTTGGTTTCCATTGTTTGCAACCAAAGCATTTCCATCAGACATAAAATAACCATTTCTGACTGAGGCAGTGCAGCCGCCATGATCATCACCTGTCGGCCCTGTGCCTGCTGCTCTAGGCTGCCCCAGGAAAGGAAGTCCCACCCTGACAGCCACGGCCATTGATGGCTCTGCAGCGGTGTCCCCTAGCCCTTCATGCACACACTGCGAAGTCTGAGGCTGCTTCCTGTGCAGCCCTCAGAGCAGGAGGGCGAATAAATAAAAGGCTTTATGTTTACAGGCTAGTCAATGTTTATTCAGCCCCAACAGAGCAGTGGGCTGGAAGGAGCAGACACTCTAAAATGCCTCCAGGACTGAAGCCTGGGGTCAGCTGGAGGAAAGGGGCTCCTCTGTGCCCTCCCTGCAAACAGGCCTCCACAGCACAGAGGGGTGGAGGCCTTGGGAACCGCGGGGACCAGGGGCCATCTGGTCAGCTACCACGGGGACAAAGCCAGGGCTGCAGACGTGGAAGGGCTGAGTTCTCAATGCAGCTCCAACGGCCGTCATGGGTGGCTTATCTCAAATGCAGGGCAGGAAACAGTGTCCCTTTGTCTCGGGAGGCCACTGTTAGAGGATCTCATGGGAAAACCTGCAGTTCTAAGGGGAGTGATGTGGGGGGCTGTATGCGGCCTCTGAAGTGTATGTGTGTGTGTGTGTGTGTGTGTGTGTGTGTGTGTGAGGTTCCTGCAGGCAGCTTGCCTTCTCCTCGCCCTTATGTTTGCAGGCTATTGAACGTTGCCCGTTCTGTGGATTTTGCCCCTTTCCACTCCCCTCATCCACCCTGTGTGTTCTTCCTCACCCCCGCCACTCACTTCCCCCCTCTTACCCGCGTCTCCCTGCATTCTGGCTTCTGGAACAAAATAACGCGAAACCCCGTGGCTTATAAACAGCAGAAGTGTATTGCTCCCAGCTCCTGAGGCTCGAAGTCCCCCATCAAGACACTGGCAGATTCTGCATCTGATGAGAGCCCCCTTCCTCACAGAAGGCACCTCCTCACTGTGTCCTCACATGATGGAAGGGGCAAGCTGGCTCTCTGCGGTCCCCTTTAAAAGGGCACTAATGCCATCCACGAAGGCCCCATCCTCACGTCCCCATCACCTCCTAGGACGATTGCATTGGGCTCTGGTTTCAACATCTGAATTTGGGGGAGACACTAACCATGAGACCCCGGCAACTAGTCTTTACCCAGTCATCTGCTAATTTCTTCGGGCAGGTTCTCTGCTCAAACGTTGGCAGGTCCCCCTGGACAGCTGACTCAGGTTCCGAGTCTGATGCTGTTCTTTAGAGTCCTCCTCTCTCCTCCCTCCGGGGTTCAGGCTGACCCTGACCCCCTTGTATACAAACTCTGCTTCAGCTAACCAAGTCCATCAAGGCTCAGCTTCAATGCCTTATCGGCTTCCTTTAATCTCTGATTTCCTTTTCCGCTTTTCTCACCGAGGAAAGAGTCTTCCTGCCTCTGGATCATTGTGACAATTTATGCCCACTGCACTAGAATCACTAGAATTCTCTGTTTTGCTTGTTTCCCCCTATTACATAATAATAAATCCGAGATTCTCAACCGGGACTGGACTTTTTTGGTGTCACTACTAAGGTGATGTCAGTGGCCTCCCTCTGTGGGTAGAGGTCAGGGATACTGCTATAAACGCCTGCCATGCCCAGAACCCACCCCCGCCCAAAGCAAAGGATCGCCAGCCCCAAATGTCCATAGATTCAAGGCCAAGAAACCCTGTATTCGATTATAAACTTCCCAGAGGTGGAAACCACACTTCCTATTCTTTTTCTGTTCTCCAAGTACACAGCTTTGACATAGAATCTTCTTCATTTTTTTTTAAATGAATGACTATAAATGTTTAATAGACCCTCATGGATCTTGTCTTGAACCTGTATGTAGCTGCCCACTGCCCATTGGCCACCTGCTTTTCCCATTAGCCACCTCGTGTACTGTCTGGGAGGTCTGATGTCCATGGCAACCCATCATTGATATTCTCCAAGGCTCTCCCACATTGCCAGACCCCATAAAGCAAAGTCCCAGCTCATATTCTCTCCGAACCTTATAGAAATTTCTCCACTAAGCTTTGCTTTAGTGTATTATATCTTCTGTCTTTATAGAGGGTCAATAAAAGAAGTGTTCTCTTGAACGGTGTTTCTAACTCTTTTGTGGAACTTTGGTTAGCAATATTTCATGCATTCACAGCACTAGAAGGTGACCTTAATGCAGCCCCCTCGTTCTACAGATGAAGAAAGTAATGTCCTCTGCATCAGGGACTCACAGGATGAATTCCTCCCTAAGTTTAATTCCAGGAAAACCTTTGTCTCTGTGGATGAATGTGTGTGCTTTATATTATCAGAAAACAAAATTCTATGCACACCGACAAGCTGTGGCTGCTTTTTTTTTCTGCTTCTTCTTCTTCTTTTTTTTTTTTTTTTGGCTTAGCATCAGAAAAGTTAGACCCAAATTAAATGCCCTGGTGTGAGAATCTGCTCCATTCAGGTGTCAAACTATTTATTGCTTCTGCTTTCATCAGCAAAAGTGTTATCCTTAAGTGCCTTCTCCTGCACGGTGTTTTAATCTTTAAGTTGCCTCGAGTCTTTTGGAAGTGGGTAAGATACAAATCTTAACTTGAGAAATAAAAACTTCTTAATGTTATTCTAACCATCTTCCATCCTGGAGTGGAAGGGCCTGGGCCGTGGGTGGAGTGGCCTGGGTTGGAATTCTGGCTGTATCATTCATCATTTACGTAACCTTGGGTTTGTTCTTGGCCTCTCTTGAAATCATAATGGCTACATTGTAGGGTTGGGAAGGATCAAATAAGAAATGATACATCAATGAGCATGCCTTTGTCTGCTGCATAACAAGTGCTTGGATACCTGTACTTCCTGTTTCAGTGCCCAGCCTTGTTGATGAAGGCTGTGGTTTTGTGTTTATTCTGGTGAATGACAGTATTGGCCACTTTCAAGTCATGATAACAATATTACACTTTAATACCAATTCTTTTTTTTTTTTTTTAGTACCGGGGATTAAACTCAGAAGCACTCATCCACTGAACCACATCCCCAGAGCCCTATCTTATATTTTATTTAGAGACAAGGTCTCATTGAGTTGCTTAGCACCTTGCTTTTGCTGAGGCTGGCTTTGAACTTGGCGATCCTCCTGCCTCAGCCTCCCAAGCCGCAGGGATTACAGGTGTGTGCAGGTAACACCAATTCTTGTATTTCTTGTTTACCTTCCCATTTACAGGTAACGTCACTCTCAGTTCCTGTGGTTTTAATTGCTAAGGTAAGTTAGGTAAACACAGCACAGCACCCCACTTTGTGGAAATGGAGCCCTGATTGGCTGGTGGTGTTATTTTTCAGAGCTTGGGCTGTGTGTGCTTCTGCTGTGAAAACCTGAGGTTCCACACAGGAAATGTAGGGAATGTGGTTTACTTTACTTCTTGCCTTAGGATGGGAGGATTTTACGAACCAATGAAGAATATGGAATGTTTTAGATATCTTCATCATTAAGCAGTTTCCATTGGTTTAAAAATCCTGAGGTCCTAGAAAAAGTTAAAATAATAAATCAATCCCACTTGAAAAAATATCAACTTTTTTAAACGTAGTTTGAGTCTCACAATTCCTTGCAGGGAAAGCAGTGGAGACACGGAGACTCAGAGAGACATCACAGCATGTCCCGGTCCATGGGAGGCCGGTTACAACACCTGGTTCCCCAGGACTAGATCCAGCCCTCACTGGACCTTGCCCCCTACATGCTCCCTAAGTTACTAACACTAGGACTCCGAACACAGAGACTTACGTTCTGGACTGAGCTGAGAGGAGAGGGATTGGGATCAAAGTTGATCAACCTTCCATAACTGGCCAAGGGGTCAACATTGAAGTGGGAAATCTAGCTAATGAAAACAAGATTCTAAAACTCAAGTCGATGGGTCGCACTGGCCACACTGCAAATGCTGAACAGCCACATGAGACTAGTGGCTCCATATTGGACAGCTCAGACCCAACATTTCCACCACCGCGGACAGGTCTGCCCAGCCATCTTCTACCTACGTGGGAATCAAAGCAAAGTCATGGTTGCAGGTCAACCGTTACTTATGACTCGAGTTTAAGTTCTCTCTGAGGAGGAGGACTGGGCTCTGGGGCCATCGGTGGTGGCCCACCCCAGCTTTCGTTGGTGGCTGCACAGTTCTCAGGCCAAGGCTCACCTGCGGTTCCAGAAAGCTAGTTAGGACAGGCAGCAAGGGGCCCTGGGAGCAACTGGCAACTGCCCTTCACTCCGACTGGGTGGGGGTATTTACTGGTGGAACTCCGTGACTGGGGTGGGGGTGGATTTTAAAATATTCCGGGAAATATTGTCCTCACGCATTTATTTTCTCAAATAGAATTCACCTTCTAGCATGGCCCTGGGCCAAAAGTCCCAGGATCTCCTCCAAAAAAGAACATAAAGGTTCCTCAAAGGCCAAACTTGCTTTACATTACCCCTTTGGAAATGGATTGAGAGGAATTAAAGTGTCCAAATACGGTATTAGGTGCTTACGTGGCCTCTAAGGTCCCGGGGAGGTTTCTACTTTATATATTTGGGTACATAAAAATACACAAACTGGTTCTCCCCACCCTCATCTCTCCAGGGTCCCTGAATCCAGAGTCTCCTCGCCGACCTTGACTTTCCTTCATTCTCTGCTTCTCTGGAGGCCTGGCACGGGGACAGGGCCCTCTCAGCGGCCCCTGCATGGTGCCTTTGAAGCTTAGAACAATCTTTTTTCCTGGTCCCAAAATAGTGCCTCTGTGATGAGCCCCGATGCCCACGCTGTCATGATCCCAGGTTTCTGGCTCTGCTTCTCCTTATTCAGACAACGTCTGGCACACCAAATGCTGTATCTTCCTTTCACCTCTAACTTCACACTTTCCCCACGTACTTTGTTCATAACGCCACCAACTATTGCCACTTCATGAACTCTCGCCGTGGGTCAGAAACGGTGGCAGAGGCTTTGCAGGTCTTGACTAGTATTTATCTCACTACCTCTGAAGCGACCATCTTGCTCCAAGGTGCCATTCTCTCCCCTGGATCAGCACAACAGCTCCCCCACAGGTGTCCTTTCATCTGTTCTTGTTCTCTTCCTCCACTTTCAACAGAGAGGCCGCAAAGATTCTGTGAAATTGTGTTAGGCCAGGTTCCTCCCCCAGGCCCCAGTGCCCTTCAGAGTAAAGATCACAAAGTCTTTACAACGGCCTTTGGTAACCAAAAGAATCAGTTACACCTGCTGACAATGCTCTAATCCCATCTCCTACCACTGTCTCCCTCCTTGCTCTCATCCATTTGCACTGGCCACAGGGCCTTTGCACTTGTGTTCTCTCTGCCAGATATCTTTGTGGCTCACACCCCTACCTCCTTCAAGTCTTTTTTTTTTTTTTTCCCACTAATATATTGCTTTTTCAGTGAGGACTTTTTTGGCCACCCTATTTAAAATTATGTACACATACACACCTTATGCTTTATCTCCTGAATACCATTAGCATGGCACATATTGATTTATTTAATCTTCTCCAATTAAGAATCTAAGCTTCATTAAACAGATTTTTTTTTCTTTTTCTTTTCTTTTCTTCTTCTTCTTTTTTTTTAATAGTATGTTCCCAGAGCCTGGCACATGATAAGGTACTCAATACATATTTTTTGAATTAAGTGAGTTAATTCTCACATGTCCTTAGATTGCAGTTAATTCCTATTTTGTAGGAAGAAAAACTGAAGCTTAAGATCAAGCAACCTGCCTGAGCTCACACAGCTGGTCCCTCTGACCCCAAGCTCCTGCACGTCACCCAACACATGTTCCCACTGTGACAACAACCACCATTTTGCTTGGGAATCTCTGGAGAGTCCCCTCAACCATCACAGCTCATGTGTCCCACAGCCTGCTTGCATTTTCAGGTAAAGGACTTCCAGAGCATTCTTGCTTCCACAAAACCAAGAGCAGCAAATCTGGCCAGGCCACCATCAGCCAGAACTTCTAGACATGGCAGCATCTCCTTCCCATGAGGGCCAGAAAAACTCACCAAGTACAGATTCTGCAAAGACTCTGGGTGCGAGCCTGCTGCAGTCCTCAGCAGGTCAACAGTAAGAAACCTCCCTCCCAGACAAAACTGGGAACTGCAAACTCCATTTTGATTTAAAATGATGCATGAAGATTCCAGCAAATACAGACAGGACTTGTAGCCTACTTTTATATGTTATGATTATTAGGTTCAGTTTTAATTTTGGTTAGAAATGTAGACAGGAAAGGAAAATGTTTTCATTGTTAGCTAATGAACAGGTACAACAACACAGTTAACTCTGCTCTTTGCAAGGAGATTGAAACTACTGGGACATTTTTCATTTTTGGTAAAATACACATAGCATAAACGTGCCACCTTGATCCTTTTTATTTGTGAAGTTCAGTAAAGTGCAATTCCCATTTTTGTGCAATGAAGCACCAGAACTTTTTCACCTTGCAAACCTGAATCTCTGCCTCCATTAAATACTAACAGCCAGGCTGGGGCTGTAGGTAGCTCAGCGGCAGAGGCAGAGCGCTGGCCTAACTGTGTGTGAGGCACTAGGTTCAATCCTCAGCACCACATAAAAATGAACAAATAAAGCCATTCTGTCCATACACAACTACAAAAAAAAAAATGTAACTGCCTATTCTTCTTCCTGTCTCTGTGACTTTGACTACTCCAGCTTCGTGCATATCACAACATGGATGCACCTTTTTTTTAAGCACTGCTAAGAATCAATTCTTTTTTAAAATTTTTCTTCCATATTTTTATGGGTGCATTATAGTCGTACATCTCGATGGGATTTGTTGTTACATATTTGTACTTGTGCACAATGTAACAATATAATTTGGCCAATATCATTCCCCAGGATTTCTCCTCTGGGGATCAACACTTTTTAAATCTGATTTTGTGTATGCTTCATTGGATTAGACTGGGTGTAAAGGCCAGAGGCTATTTTTTTTAAAAGATATTTATTTTCTCATAAACATTTTGTCCGCATTTATAATACATATAAAAAAAAAACATGCTTTGTTTACAAACAGTTTCAAACAGCTAGGCTGCCACAGAGCATTGCTTTTCTATTTAATTACACCTTTCCATTAAAATAAAATCATTTATTAAGATAATTAATCATCAATAAATAGAGAACATTAAATAGAACAATAAAGTGCATGTCTTAGAGCTGTGATTGTCACAATGTCTCCAGAAATCCTGGGTCTTCAGGGAAGTGTCCTGGCCACCGAGAAGGGGCCTGGGTTGGGGGAGAGGTCGAATTCCATCCTCCTCCATCTCCCCCCCAGCTTTACTCAGAGAAGCTCCGGTTAACATATCTCAAATTGTGGGTCCTGCATAATATTTTATATATTATAATATTTTATTTGAATAAAAAAGCTCCAGTGTTTCATCATTAGTGCTGTCCACCAAATATCCTGGTTCTCTTCCCTTCCAGACATGGCGCAGCGCTGTACTTCCTGAGGGCCGAGGGTCAGGGGAGACCATGTGACTAATTCTGGCCAACGAGCATGAACTTCTAGTTCACAGCATTTAATTGCCAATGCAAGACCCTCCAGGTCACCCCAGCCCTCTCTTTCTTCCTTTGCTGAGTTTGCTGGCAATGTTTTAGGTAGTGGCCACTCCATCAGCCTGGGTCCCAAAGTGTTGATGATGAGGATGACACAGAGCAGCATTCAGACAACTCTAGATGGAGGTTCAGCATGAGTTAGAATTAATCCTTTATAATCCCAGAAGCTCAGGAGGCTGAGGTAGGAGGATAGAGTTCAAAGCCAGCCTCAGCAATTTAGTGAGGCACTTAGCAACTCAGCAACATCCTGTCTCTAATAAAATATTTTAAAAGGGCCAGGGATGTTGCTCAGTAGGTAAGCATCCCTGGGTTCAATTTCTACTACTGCCCACGCCCCCTAAAGAGAGAGAGAGAGAGAGAGAGAGAGAGAGAATTAACCCTTCGTTGTTAGGAGCCTGAGATTTAGGGGCTGATTTGTCACCACAGCTGAACCTGGCTTTCTCTATCTAATATACATAGTCTATAAAACATGTGACCACCACCATTTTGGAGATTCATGAATGCTTCTATCGAATCAAGCTCGTCTTCACTAATCGCCAACTTCTTTTAAATATCGTGTAATCCAGTCTCCCATTCTGTGGCCTTACGTTGGACTAGGATTACTTATTTTGTCTTCCTCTCTGACGCTTGTCCTTCATGCTTGCCTGGGACCCAAGGAATTTCAGGAGTCTCATCACATAGTTCACTCTGGTAGCTTCTTGGCTGCTGCAGATTTGAACTTTTTCCAGGAAAGCAATCTTCTGATGGCCACAGGTTTTCTCATTCGCCTCTTGCTGCTCAGTAATCCTTCCTCCTAGCTGGCTGCTCTCACTTCCAATGTTTACATGAGGGAAACAATTACAACTTCTCCAGCTCCGTGGCTGAGCCAGAGATGGGAGAGAGATGATACAGACAAAAACCAAGGAAGACTGGGGAGGAACCAAGCAGGGACGAGAAGTCTTTATTGGCAGCTGTGTGGTGTTGCAGGTCCCCTTTGTAATCAAGGGCTTCTAAGTTAGTGTTTATCAAAGGGCCGTCCTCCTCCATCAAAACCACAAGATAAAAATGTGTTTAAAACAGGTTAAAATGCAGCCCCGACGGTGAACATCTGAATATCTTGGAGATTCATAGGTATGCTAAAAAGTTTGATGAAACACTGCCATAAATCATCCCAAGTTCCCTCTTTGATCATGAAGCATCAAAAACATTCTCTCTCTTTGTAATATTAGGGGATACCATTTCTTTTCAGCCTCGTCTCGGTATCCAAATTACTTTGTGTTTAAAATATATATATATATTGCTCTCTTGATGCTCAGCCAGCTTCAGAATGTAGCTTGCCCAATATGCAGAGTATTGCAAGAAAGAAAATAAAGAGATATGTTCACTTTTTATGTCTTTTAAATTGTTGTGATATTAATGTGGGGTGTGTGTGTGTGTGTGTGTGTGTGTGTGAGAGAGAGAGAGAGAGAGAGAGAGAGAGAGAGAGAGAGAAAGGCAAGTGCAAGAAATGGTCTTGACAAAGTCAAGTGAGGATGAGGAGCCAGGTCCTGGGCTCCAGAAATCACCATGGAAACGGATGGTGGTCATTCCATTGATAATCAGACACGTGTCCAAAACTTGCTAGGCGCCATCTCCCGTATTCACTATAACTGCACTTGGGGGAAGGAATGATTTCCTTTGCTTTAAAATGTGAATAATAGTCCGGAATATTACCTGGACCTAGGCCAAGTCATACTGAATTCATAAGACTGACCACAGGTTACAGCATGAAAACTCTGGAGAGGCTTCTCTGCAGACCCCAACTTCCTCTAAAGAGGATCTGCCTGGTCAGAGGCAAAAAGCCCCCTTTTCAATATGGATGTTATTTCATTTGGTCGAAGTAGGTCAGAGGAACTGGACAGAGTGATCGCTCGTCCTTTATTAGAAGTTGTGTTTGAGGAAATTAAAGTAAGATGGGAACAGCATAATGAAGCCATGGTGTTTCTGTCACCTGGGTCACATCAGGACTCTAGGGAGGCAGGGACATTCACAGTTTCTATATGAAATGTCACCAGGACAGGTTGGTGGACGGAGACCATTTTAGAAATAAGAGTTCACGTGGAAGAAGTTCTATAGGAAGCTGCATTTCTAATCCATTCCTACAGGAGCAGGTGGGGAGAAAATAAGCGAGGATAAGGCACATCCTCTCCTTCATGGCCACGATCAACAGAAGGTGCACATTCAGGTTCACGCCCCCTTCGGCCACTGGAAAGTTCCCCAGATTTTTCATAGCAAATGCGGGCTCCATGTCCCACATGGTCCACCTCACATACATTTTTTAGTGTTTCTTTATTTCAATTTTAATTTAGTTGGATGGAGAATCCCCCTCCGTGTCTTGATCCTCTTTACCAAATCACATGCTGTGAAGAACATCATAAATGCTTATTAATGATAATGATATTTCTCTGTTGTGAGTTTCGGATCAATTGTCGTTGAAGGCAAAACATTCTGCAGTGACATGTGTCAACTTTTTAATGAAAACAACTCTGTGGAGTGTCTGTGGAGAGTTGTTCCGGGGTAAGTTACTAGGATACCCTAGCGGGAATTTGTAGGAATCGCTGTGTCCTTGTGTCGAGTGGCTTCAGAGTACCTGAGCCTGCAGCAGGTTGAGTCCTGACAGTGAGGCTTTCCTGCCTGGCATGCAGGGGGGGGCTTCCCCATTACCTTCAAAAGCTCCTCCTAATGTGGCTGCTTTGCTGATTGAGTCGTGCAGATCACTCAAATTCCTCGCAATGGTTTACACTTTAATCGCTCTCCCATGGTAATATAATGGTAATTGGTGTCACTTAATCTACTGTGCTGTTTAATGCCCCAAGACTTCTGGGGATTTCACAGGACCCATCAGACTGTCACCTACATTCGTGATTTACCCTGGGAAAGAAGGGTGCTCCTTCTCCCAGGTGCCCCAGCTCTTAAAGAAACGGGAGGAGGTGAATTCCTCCTGTGGGGCGTGTCCTGAAATGGAGATAGGGTTTTGGGTGTCTGAATTCCTCAGGGCTTCCAAGTCCTTTTCATTTTCCCCAAGGAACCTTTGAAGTCAATGAGTTAGTTGACTCATGCCGTGGGGTTTTGCTGTGTTGCTGTGATTTCTAATTTTCTGAAACCTCAGGCGCTGGTGTTGGAGGCAGAGATGAACCGCGGACAGCAGCGAGGAGGGTTCTACCATAACTCAGCCACTCTTGGGACCCCACCCTAGGTGCACAAATGATTTTTAAAAACAGAACGCAAAAATACCCAAATGCTTAGAATTTTCCAAACAACAAAAACAAACAAAACAAGAAGGAGCACTAAGAGGGTGTGAATAAAAGATTGAGAGGAAAGGTCCATCTCCTCCCTGATCTGGCTCTATGCAGGTTACCCTTGAACTTGAGCTGCCTCCCTAAGCTCCATTGCTCCTGCAGCAGGAAAATGTCAGTGCAGCACCTCATGAAAACCAATATTGTATGTATCACCCTCCCGTGGAAATAAATGGTCCTAGCAGAATGGGGGAATAAACTCTCCAGGAACATAAATAACCATTATGGGCCTCTCTGCATGACTGCAAGGTATTGGATCCAGAATCTGACAAAACATTAGAAAGATTTGTAAATGGTCGTGGCGGTGGAGGTGGGAACCAGCAAACCGCATATTCCCAGCATTTTAATATTTATCTTATTTTTTTTGTCAAAATAGAGCACTTAACCTTGATCTTTGCTGTCTTGAATGGAAAAGAAACCAGATTCCAGAAGGCATCCCTCTTATCCAGGCACAGAAAGGGTGCTAGAGGGGATGGGCTGGAGCCAGGTCTTGGTTGGGTCAAGGCTTTGAGATGGGGACAGGGAAGAAGAGGGGAGGGAAGGGCAAAGGCATTAGCCAGGCTCAGCTCTCAGCCTCCTGTGAAGAGCTTCAGTGTAGAGGAAAAGCAACCTGGAAAAACAGCAGCATTAGAGAAGGGAATGGGGACAGGGCAAGAGTATTATTCTCCATAAAAGAGTATTTATTATTATTATTATTATTATTAATTTATTAACTGTACATATTAATGGTCCAGTGTGACATCTCCATAGATGCATACAGCATCCAATGGTCAAGTCCAACCTCCCTCTATCTACCCTCTGCCCACACCCTTCCCAGTCTCTAGTTATCTCTATTGTACTTTCAGGTCGACATACTTTAGCTTCTGCATATGAGCAAGACCATGAGGAACCTGTCTTTCTGTGTCTGACTTATTACACTTAACATAATGTCCTCCAGTTCCATCCATTTCAGTGCAGGGGACAGGATTTCATTCTTCTTTCTGGTACAATAATACTTCATTGCATATATGTATATATATATCACTTTTTTTTTTAATCCATGCATGTGTCAATGGGTACCAAAGCCAACTCTGTATCTTAGCTATTGTGCATAGTGCTGGAATAAACATTGGAGTGCAGGTGTGTCTTTAGTATGCTGATTTCATTAAGGGGGATGGCTGGATAATGTTAGTTCTGGTTTTAGTTTTTTGAAGGAACCCGCCCCCCCCCCATATTGTTCTCCAAAATGGCTATGCTAATTTACATTCCCATCAACAAGTTACAAGAGTTCCTCAGAGGCAGAGTATTTCTTACCTAGGTCGACCAGATTCTTTGCTCTTCTTTTGCTCCTCTTCTGTCTTTCTTTCATTTCCTGGTCATGAACATCCGCCAGGAGTGTCCCATCTCCAGGGCACCTGCCGCCATTTTTCTTTCCCACAGGCATAGCAGATTTTCTGACTAGATGGTGGCTCTCTTTCCCCTGAACTCTGGCAACCTCTGACCATCAGCAGAAGCTGGTTTTCAGGATGGAGTAAACCCCAGAAAAAACACATCTCTCTAGACCACAGTTGTTCTTTAGCTTGCCACACATAAGAGATGCTCAAAAAAGATTTGTTGAGTGAATGGAGGACCATAATTAGTAATAGAAGCCTGGTACATTCAGCCGGAAACTTACAGATAATCTTGGCGGAGGAAAGACAAGATTCTAAGATATTTTTGAATTCTTGATGTGCTTTAGTTGATTTGATCCATTCTCTGCCCCATTCATTAGCAGAAGCCTTAGATAACTAGCTACAGTTGGAAAATAAATCCCTTATCCATGTGGACATTAATACTTTAAGAAACCAACTATACATGGTTTGTAGAAATGCCATGAGGGATTAGTAAATGTCAGCTAACATAACATATTGTCATCAATTACCAGGTCAGATAATAACTAATTTTTGTGAGATGTGAAAAAATAACATTAAAATGATATTTGTTTATAGAAAATTTATAAAGAACAATGAAAAAGTAAGTGAAAGAAATCAGAAATCACAAAGAGTTCACCCCCAAGAAATACTATAATCCTAGTTACTATGTAAAATTTCTAGTCTGTTTTGTAATTACATAAATATATCTTTAAAATAATTTCCCTTCCTTCTTTTCATCTCTCTTCTTATTTAGGCAAAATTAAGATCCTGCTATGTATAGTTTTGTAACCCATATTTTTTTTCATTTAAAAATACATTCAGAACATCTTTCCAGATAAATCTCTACAATTTAGTGCTCAGAAATGAATTTCTAGTTTTCCATCAGGATGCAATTTTCTCCTTGGGGTCAAATGCTGGATAGTCACAAACCAACATCTTTCAGAATACGCTTTTACCTAAGGCCTTTTAAAAAGAACTATCATATTTTCTTCATCCCCACCCCCTCCAAAAAAAATAATAACTAAGAAGTTAAAATTTTCTGCTACCACTGAGATGACATTTACATATCAATAATTCTATTGGAAAGATGTTTCTGGTTGTGTTAGAAAAGGGAGGTTTTCCGCTGTTGTGTGAAAGAAATGAACATCAGTTTTTCCCGGAGGCCTTTTCTAAATTGGAAAGATCCTGCAAGAGGGAAAACAGAGAACAATGTTCTCTTCTCACCAGGAGTAGCAGCAACTTGGGACCAGCCACCCTCTCAGGGTGGCTCTGAATTTTAAAAGGCCACCCCTCACCACTGTGGGAGGGCTGAAAGGATGTTGCCTGGAAATCACATCAAGACAGCCGAGAGTCCTCGGCTGCAGAACCAGCCACCTCCCCAAGCGTCAGCCTCTCCTCCAGGTTCATGAGACCAATCGGATCGGAAAGGCTTCTCCACCACTTCGGTTCACGGGGGAAGAGGAAAACTGCAGATGGGAGATTTTTATGGAGAAGATGCTTCAAAGAAACCAGAACTAATGAATGGGATGATTCCATTCTATGCCATTAAGCACAGTGCTGAAGCCGGGGGACACAGAATGCCAGCAGAAGGGACCGTGCTTCTTTCAGATCTGGGCACATTTTCCCTTGAAGCCTCAGGAAGTGCAGCTGGAGGGCCAGGGACGCCTTGAGCTCTTTGCTGGAGCTGCCTGTTTGATTGCACAATGGTGCTGTATCTGTCTCACCCGTCCAAGGTCAGCCCTATGATGCTTTTGCCTAAAGGGAAGGCCATACCTGAACACCCCGGCTCCTAAAGGCAGCTACCACCTCGTTCCAACAGCATCTGAGGAATCACAGACTTAACCTCTTCCGCTGCAGAGAAATAGTCTGAGGCCTTGGCTTTGGTGAAAGAGAACCCTGACCCTTGCAGAACTATCCCTAACTCAAGCAACCTTGCCTTGCCAAGAGCTTGTTTAATCACTGGAGGCAGAAACCTACTCGTGCTAGCTGAAGAAAAGAAATAAAAGCATTAAGATACGGAACTATGTCACAGATACAAGGACAGAATGCAGCTGGGTCTTTCATACAGGGGCCTGGAATTGGTAACACATACGTTAGAAACGTGTTTAATGTGAGTAACCAAACAACCAGCAACAGCAAGTCCAGAAAGCAATGACAAAAAGAAATAGTATGTTGAATTAAAAACTAAAAACCTTATTTTTCCCATGAAATTAGGCATTCATCCATGTCATTAGGAATTTAAGTGTGGGATTTATTTTATTTTATTTTTTGTCTTGGTGGTTGCAAGGTGGCTGCTGCCATCCAGGCATGGTATCTGCATCCCAGTCTTGAAAGGCCCTAAAGTGAAAAAGGAATGTTGGATGCATAGAACCTTCTAGAAAGCTCTCTTGGAGTTTCTACCCAATGACTTCTCATTGGCCAGAATTTAGTCAAAGGGTCACCCCTCACTGAAAAAATGACAGAGAAGATCTGTGTTGTTGTTTTGAGGCAGACATATTGCTACGGGGACACAGTCAGATTTCTGATGATAAAAAAGAAAGAGGAAGGGATATTGGATAACAGTTCTCTTCTGTAGCATAACAAATGACCCCAAAACCGAGTGGCTCAAAAACAACAGCCACTTTATTTTTCCCTGGCTTTGCGGGTCAGGAAGTAGGGCAGGGCTCAGAATGGATGGCTTGTCTCTGCCCTCCCAGGTCTGGGACTTCAGCTGGAGGGCCTCATACATCCTAAGCCCCCTGCCATGAGTGGACCTCCCCTCCTCACGGCGTCAGCTGGAGGGGCTACACTGGGTCTGGAGAAGCCAGGACAGCCTGGCTAATGCGTCTGGGGCTTGGGTGGCTGGGCCGAGTCCCTTCCGTTCTTCTCTAGTTAACTCTTTATTGTGACATGGTCTTTGTCATGAATGTAAGCCAAGCATCTTCACATGGAAATCAGCTTCCAAGGAGATAAAATAGGAGACTGAAGAGGCACTTTCCATGCATTCTCCTGGTTAAAGTGAATCATCACGCATGGGGCGAGGTAGGAGGAATTATTTGCTGTCATGGTTGCAGAGGAGCTTGGTGGTTGGTCACAGAAATGGAGGCTCCTTTTCTTCCTCCCTAAACAACTGGTACTCAGCCTCAGCTTTTCTCCACAGGTCTGTTGGTTCTTTGTCTTTTTCTCTGAGTATTCAGCTCAAACATAACTTCCCTAGAAAGATGGCATCAGCCCCGGAGCCTCCCTATGTCTCCGTCTATTCAGGCTGCTATAACAAAAATACCCATAGACTTATAAATGACAGAGATGTTTTTCTGTTCTGGAGGCTAGAAAGCCTAAGATTAAGGTATCAGCAGATTGGAAGTTTATTGAGGTTCCACTACCTAGTTAATGTATAGCTGTTTTCTGGCTGTGTCCTCACATGGTGGGAAGAGCAAGGTGGCTCTCTGGGGCCTTCTTTATAATGACATTAATCCCGTCATGACACCTCTGAGAGGCCCTCCCTCCTGTTATTTGTATTATTACAACTCTGGCTTTGTATTACTACAACAAAATATCTGAGGCAGCTATTGTATAAAGAGAAAAGGTTTATGTAGCTCACAGTTTTGGAGGTTCAAAGTCCAAGACTGGACAAGGTCCCATTTGTTTGGCCACTGGTGTCGGTTCTGAATGGCACTCCATGGTGGGAGAGAGCAAGAGATCACACCTCAAACCACAGCAGAGAGTGAGGGAGAGACCAGGGTCTTACAATCTCCCTTAAGGGCAAATCCCAGTGATCTAAGGGCCTCCCAAGAAGTCCCACCTGTCAAAGGTCCACAGCACCTTCTGACATCACGACCCCAGGGACCAAGGCTGTATACCTGTACCTTTGGGAGACACACAACATCCAAACATATCACTTCCTAAATACTCTCTCTGTAAGGGTTAGGATTTCAGCATATGAATTTTTGGGAGACACAAACATTCATAGCATGGCCCCTTACCCTTATCAGTTCTAAATCAATTACCAACTAATGGGGTTTGCAGAATCCTTATTCCTCCAAGATGTGGTATAGAGGCAGGTAAGAAATCACTAGGTGGTGCTCGCTTCGGCAGCACATATACTAGAAATCACTAGGCAACCATCTTCTCCAGACGAGACGTTCCAGGGCCATTAAGTATTTCATGGACATTTTTCTATAGCACACTTGGGAACTAGCCTTCAAGGAAAAGCATTGCCCTATAGCAGGTATTCGACAGCATGTGTGGGTATAGATGATGCTAAAAAGGAGCTTAAAACCACTGGGAAAGCTTTTATGAAGTAGTCTGTGAAAATGTTGTTTATATTTTTATTTTCAAAGCCATCAATCAACAGAAAACCCCAATTTCTGTTGGAGTTCATTGCTATCTAATGGATGTTGGTTTTTTTTTTTAACTTGATGACTGTTTCTGTGCGTGTACACACACACACACACACACACACACACACATCATGCTTCATTATCGGGCAAAAGCTCTGTATCCCTAAACAGCAAAAGGCCAAGCATCAAGGAGTTCATTTGTCCTGTGCAAGTGACAGAGGCTGTGTGTGGAGGTTCGGGGTCTCCCCCATGTTGTAGGAATGTCCCCCTGGTCCAAGATGGCCAGGACCTCGGCTCCTCCCTGCATTCAGAAACAGCTGGAATACGGGTTCTTCATCAGAAGGTCAAGGAAAGTGTGAACCCCATTATATGCACTTCTCAGGGTATGTTTATCTTTCTGCAGCTGACATCTGTAGTTTTTATTGAATTCTCAAAATTGTCTGTGTAAACCCTTGTCCCCAACCGCCAAAGCCATGAGCTCTGAGCACACTTGGGAACTAGCCTTCAAGGAAAAGCATTGCCCTATAGCAGGTATTCGGCAGCACGTGTGAACACTCACCCTTAAGGTTTGGGATGAATGGAGGATACACGAGATTTATTGGGGTTGATATTGTTAGGGCCTACTCGTGCGGGTGCTTCTTTCTGGTATGTGATGGACACATGTAAGCACAGTCCTCATCACAAAGGAGCTGGGCAAAGGCACCTGGAGCCCAGGGGAAGCATGAGGCCAGGGCTGACCGCTTAGGATGCTGCTGCATCCTGGTCTGGACAGGAGGGGCTCAGAGGCTCAGCCCTGTAAGCTCGGCAATCACAGCAAAGCGGATCTGCTCCCCCACTTCCCCGGGAGGGATTGAGGGGCTTCCACCAAACCCTGCTTCATCCAAGATGCATCTGGACTCAGCCGGCCAGTCTCCAAGAAGGACCCGGCCGTCTCACTGGCTCCTTGAGTCTCCCAATAAGTCCCACCTGTTAAGGTCGCTATTCCCAGGGTTTTCCTCCAAACCCAGGCACTCCGCTTCCTTCCGTGGTGAATGCAACCAGGACAAATGTCCTGACACACGTAGAGGCCCTCTCCCCTGCCCGGAGACTCGGGCTTTACCCCAATCCCAGCAAATCCTTCTGCTCCACGAGCAGTCCCCGCGGTTCCGATTCCCGATTCCCGTCTCCCTCGCGTGGATTTGCTGCGCGCAGCCCGCAGCCCGCAGGACCACGAAGCTGGAGACCCAGCGGAGCTCCTGGACAGAGGGTGCACTTTCTTTCCCTAACCCCCGCTCCCCGTCCTCTTGCCCAGGCTGACCTTCTAGAACTAATTTCTGCAAGGTCAATAGCAACGGGGACATCCATTTCCTGTCAACGCAGCAGCCTGGACAGTTCCCTTGCTCATCCAGCACGAGAAAGCTCTGCGCCCTTCTCCTTTAGCGCGTCTTGAAAGCCCGCACTGTCACTGGCTCATGAGCTGGGAGGACAGCGCTGGCGCAGCCCGGGAGGGCACCGCCAGGCTGGCTGCGGGGAGGCGCATCAAAGCAGGCCCAGGTGACAGCAGGGTGCCACCGCTTACTTTAGGGAGACAAATTAGGTCTTTAAAAACCCAGTTTTGAGGAACACCTTCAGAAACTTATCCGCATCTAAGAAGGTTATTTTTAAAAAGATGCTTAACAAGAGCTTCTTTTGATCCCTAAAGGGAGGGTCTGAAAGTTGGCAGCATCCCCATCTCGATGGGGAGACCTTTGGCCCCACCCCCAACCTCTGTTGCGGCAGCATAGCTCTCCTCAGGAAGGCACCTGCCCCTCTGAGGCCTCTTCTGAGTCACTGGGGACAAACATCTCTAGGACACATCCACATATATTCCTGTAGATAATTCTTCCAGCAATTTAATATAGTAGTGGAGTAGGTGTCAGAGCTCCTTTTTTTTTTTTTTTTTTTTGCTACCAGGGATTGAATCTAGGGGCACTTAACCACTAAGCCACATCCCCAGCCCTTTTATGTGTGTATGTGTGTGTGTGTGTGTGTGTATTTTTTTTTTTTTAAGAGATAGAGTCTCACTAAGTTGCTTAGGGCCTCGCTAAGCTTCTGAGGCTGAGTTTGAACTCGCTGTCCTCCTGCCTCAGCCTTCATTCTTCAGAAGCAGCAACTGAGGCTCAAAGAAGATCAAATATTTGTTCAAGGTCACACAGCTAGAAAGGAACAGCACCTGGTTTATTTACAAATCTTTCAAACAGAGTTCTAGATATAGGCCACTTGACCCCCAAGGTAACCTCCACCCCACCACATTCAGGTCAACAGGAAACCCAGGCTTTTCTTAGAAGACATAAATGTGGAATAATAGGATCAGAGGATTTTGTTTCCTACTTCTTTTCCTTTGGCCTTGGTTGGATGCACCGTATTCTTTAGTGTCTTGGCCCCCAGAGGAAATAGACAGTGATGAGAGTGTTCTGAGACTTAATTAACTAATGTCTTTAACATTCAGCTGCCTTGGGCAAGAGTGTCTATGCTAAGATATTCTCAGAAAATTCTATGGACAGAAAATCTACTTTTCAGTTGCAAAAATCCTTTATAAAAGGGAGTAGGGGGCGTGGGTCGGGGAAGGTCTTCTCATTCGCAGCCAGGCAGGGAGAAATCCAGGTGTCAGAGAGCAGGAAGCTAACAGCCACCAGGGTCAGCTAGCAGCAGTCAGCAAGAGGAGGGATCAGCCATGCTCCGAGCTCCAGGAGAACTGGTTCTCAAGGTACCACGTGACTAGTGGGTGACCTTGGTCGGGACAGCTTGTTTCCTTACTGTGCAACATCTCTGTGGGGGGAGAACCATCCCCTGCCATTTGACGTCTCAGCGTCTGAGATAAACAAGGCTAAACAAATTAGCAAGGAAGAAAAAAATTAATTGAATTTTATAGAGAGATTGTTTTGCTTATCTCGTCTCTGCTAACAAAACCGAGACAATTCTGGAGTTGTCTTGCCTTTTGTTTTGGGTTTTTTTTTTTTTTTTTGGTTGTTGTTTTTTCCTTCTTTTTACAAATCTCTCATAATACGAGGTGGTTCCGGGAGATGCCCAGGCAGGAATTTGTACTGCAGATCACATCCCAAGCCTCCCTGTAGCAAGGCCTCCTCAGAGACTGCTCTTTATTTGCCACTGAAGCCTGGGGATGGCTTTGATATGCGGGCCATGTGGCTTAGCATCATTTCTAAGTAGAATCATAATCCTGTGTCACTGATTAAAAAGATGGGACTGGGAATGGAGGAGGGACTGGGGAGGAGCTGGGGGGTCACCAGGATCAGGTCCAGTAAATCATGCAAGTATTAAAGGGCCATCCTTGGTCACCCCAAATGCCACTTACACTCTCAGTCTTGCAAAAGCATTTCTTTCAGAGGAGAGCAGAACAGGGACAGCAACTTTGGAGCTGTTTCTCTGAGGCTGAGGTTTCAGGAGGAAGATGAACCACGTGGGGCATGGTGGTGTTTATGTTTTCTTGATCCAGCCCAGTGCTCTATTCTGGATGCTCAGAAGCCTGGTGACAGGCTCATTGGCTGTTATCATCAACGTCCCCAACCACAAAGCCCACAAATCCGTCTCTGCAGAGACGATGGAGTCTGGGGTCCTGGCCCAGAAGTCTGGTTGCTTTAGCATTTGGATGAATGCGGGTGGGAACTTTGAGGCTTAGATAAGGGCATGTTTCATTTAAACTGCTGAAAGAGGCAGTGGGCCCCACTGCAAAAGTTAAAGCTGAGAAAGGAAAGAGAGATCAGGAAGAGCAGCGAGCTGGAAGCTGGCAGTGCTGCGCTGGGTTAGGGCCCCACGCGCCTCCCGGAGGGTTGCAGGATGGAAACCTGATCCGTGCTCACTCTTGGAAGAGAAGGCGCTGGGAAACAGGGCTGGAGCAGGAGCTATGAGACAGGAGGTCTACGGTTTCCTTTTTGGAGAAATCCAGCTCAGTAGCCACTTGGGGTTGCATTTATACTTTGGGCAAGTAGGCTGAGACCACCCAAGCTGTCTTTCCCAAGGATCAAGTTCAAGTCCCCAGGGCTTCCACAGAAGGAGTGGGATCTAAACGGATGTCTTTCATTCACCACAAGGCCCTTCTCTCTTCTCTTTATCAAATAGGGTCTGAGAATGTTTCCATAGAATTATTTTTCCTTTTCTATTCTGTCCACCCCCCTTCCACCTTGACCTTTGCAGTGAGGGTGATTTTCTTCTGACAGAGAATTCTGCAGACTCTTTGTGGTTTTCTAGTCAGTGCATTTGGGCTGTGACAAGGCAAAGAAGTGGAAATCCTGGGAATTCCATCTTGGAATCCAGGTCCCCACCCCTCAGGGGTGTCAGGAGTTGGAGGCAAGCAGGTAGCCTGTGTGTGGGGAGTGGGCTTAGCAGGAACTGCCTCTGGCCACCCAAGCAGAGCTGGGGAGGACTGAGTCCTGAGGATGCTTTCGTCACTGACTCAGTACACACAAGGACTCGCTCTCTCTGGGTCTCCATGTCCTCGTTCATCAAAAAGGACTGCTAAACCCTGGCTGGTCACCCTGTAAGTCATTTTAGATTGATTTTGTGAAGCTGGCAGGCAGCATTCAGCTTTGCCACTCAGGACTGTGGCTGGGGAAAACTGGCTGGAAATGCTAAAGATGGTTAGGGTCACAGGTCAGGCTTGGTCCGCCGAGGGCACGCTATCAGTGGAGCTGTGGTCCAGGGCGCTCTGAGGCTCTTAGCAGCCTGGAGGTGAAGGAGGCTCAGCCATGTCCCGTGGGCTTGGATTGCTAAACACAGCCCCACTGAGGGCTTACTGGGAAACAGACACTGTCCCATTCCATCCTCGGCACAGACATCGGAGGCAAGTGCCATATTCTTCCCACATTGCAAATGTGGACACATCAGGGCACATGGGGGTTAAGGGCCTTTCTTCTAATTATACTGTTAGTAATTGGCAGAACTGGGATCAAATGCAGGAAGCCCAGGTTCAGAACCTAAGGGCTGTGGGAAGAGCCCTGGGAAGAGCAGAGTGACAGAAAGAACTCTAGAGTAGAAGCTCTGTTCTGGTGCTGACAGCCTTCAATCAAGCCACCCTGAGACCTCAAGCCCATCACCTTACCTCTCTGGGCTGTGGTTATGCAATTTCACCATTCAGCTGTACGATAAGGAATTTTACAAAAGTCTTTTCTATCTTTAAAATCTAGAAAGGTGTTAGGTGATGTAGTTCATCATGCTCAGACGCAAGGTCTTCCTGTAGAGTTGCTGGACGGTCACCAAAAACTTAGGAGCAATCTCGGTGCAGTAGTGTGTACCTGTTGTCACCCAGGAGGCTGAGGCAGGAGGGTCTCTTGAGCCTACGAGTTCCAGGTCAGCCTGGGCAATATATCAAGACACAGCTCAAACAATAAACAAGTCACACACACACACACACACACACACAAGCTAGGAGCAAAAGCCCAGATATTATAAGAACAGCAATCACAGGTACAACTTCCACCTCAACTGCTCATCTTTGCTGATATTCGCTGAGTGCCAGGCACGAAACCTGCAACTGTTTCATTTAATTCTCATAATAAACCTATGGGATGGATACTAACACATCCATATCTTACAGATGCAGTAACAAAAACCCAGAAAGGTTTTTATTAACTCACTTGAGATCACACAGCTCACTGAGATGGGGCCTAAGGCGTCCCCCCCCCCCCNAGGCGTCCCCCCCACCCACCCTCTTTGCCCTCCAAGTACATCCTTCCTCCCTTAGGTTTGATGCCACAGCACAGTCGAGAACTCTAGAGGAAACGGCATTTAGGGTTAACAGTGCCTCCAGCACTTGGTAGCAGATATATGGCCTTTGAAGACACCCAGGGATTGAGACAGGTTCTAAGAATCCAGGGCAAACCTAAGGAGATAGCTACCCAGACAGGAAGGTGTCCCCAGACTGACTTTATCTAGCTTCTGCCTTTAGGCACCTCGGGGAACAGGATCCTGGAAAGTCATATTGGAGGGCTTCTTCCTTCTATTTCTTCCCTTTTGATTACATATTAAACTTGGATGGCAGCACAGAGGTGGGAAACGAATAGGCCCTGATGGTAAATTTCAGCCAATATTTTCCATGCAAAATCCAATTGAGTTCAACTGTGGACTAGAAAACTAGTGCAGGTTCCAGGGAGTGGGGAGGGAAGAGGAAAGAATTGGTTCTTAAGTGCTGAAAAGGGATGGGACAGAAAGTGGGCATGAGACTGCAACTATGTGTCCTTCTGGTCACCAGAGTGTCCCTAGAACTGTGTGACCATCGGGGAAGCATATAAAGTAAGCAGTCCCAGTAGATCTATTTATGATGGGCAAAGTAAGCTACCTTCTATGACAAATGACCTCAGAGCTTGGGGGTAGCTTACCTACCCCCATCCCAAATCTTTACTTTTCTCTAATCTCACTGACATCGTAGCCCCATGTGGCTGGAGGCTGAGGGAGGAGAAGATGGCGGGGTCTGCTCCACTTAGCCATTTAGGGACCTAGGATCCTTCCACTTGTGTCTCTGCCATTCCTTTCAAGGCTCAGTTCCTCACTGTATTCCTTCCTACAGTTGAGGAAAGAAAGACCACAGGAAGAGGGCAACCCTGCTCTCAGGCCCAGGTTATACCACATTTCCTTCCATATTCCATTGGTGGGAACTAGAACAATGGCGCCACGCATCTGCAAGGAGACAGTGAGACTGCCTAGCGGGGTTTCCAGGGAGCCGGGAAACAGAGTTGATGAGTCCATGGCTTTCTTTGTTCCTGCCACATTAAATTTCTGAGTTCCCCAAAAGTTGATTCCCAAGACCTTCTTCAAAAATGCTAATAGAATCTACTGCCTGAAGGTCTAGAGCAAGTCCCAGTAGGGATCATGTCCTTTTCCCTTGGCATGTATGGCGGGTGGAGGGGGAAGCCAGTTTGTGGTTTTGTAGTGGCAAAGGATGCCAAAGTAAAAATCCCTTTGGTCCTTCCCATCATCATACTCCTATGGATGATCTAAGCTCAGCCTGTGTGTTTCACATACAACGGTGTGTTTCGTATGATCTATGCTAACTCTCTAAGTCTGGCTCTGGTTTTATCTCAGCTGAATACAGTCATAAGTGCTCATCTGAAGCCACATAGAGAAGTTCAACCAGTGGGTCTCAAACACTAGTGTTGTAGAATCAGCCAAAAATTCTAATGAGGTACAAACCTTTTCTTTCCCGCCACCCCAGAGATTCAGAACAGACAGATCTGTGCGGCGCCTCTGCACTTGCATTATTTAAGAAGCACATCAGAGAACTCTGACGAACCCCAACGATGGGAAACTGCAGAAGAAGAGCATCATTCAGTTTCTCAGAGCAGATCATTTTGGATCATACTTGAATTCAGTCAACTTAACACAGATGTTGCCTTAAAAATATAAACAAGCAGATAGGTAACTTGACGTAGTCCACGCCCATGGAAATCTTCGTCCATTTTGACCATGAATCACATAAGGTGGGATCAAGTCTTCACTGTCACAAATGCGCCAAGTGAACTCTGTTTTTAAAAACTCACTTATCAAACACACGTCTTGTTTCCCTTTCAGAAAGTGGGACTAATGGCAGCCCCACCCTAAGCCCACGGAGTCATTTGGATGATCAAGTACACTTATGTGCGGTAGCGCTTTGAAAAATATAAATGTCTATAATAGCAGCAGGTAATATCAATATTAGATAAACTGAGGGGGTTATTTACACTTCAAAGGAATCATTTGCTTTACAAAGAGATTGCTTAACTTTCCTTAACATTTAAGTGCCGACTTACAGAAAATTAATTGGGGAGTGAGAGCAGAGGAAAGCTCAATGAATGCATTGTTAAAATATTGAGGCAATAAATCAGAGATGAGGGTTTCTAAAATGAACATCTAAGCCAATAGATTGATTTTTAAAAATTCAACTAATGTCTATCCAACGCCAAAAGCAAGGTACAACTCTGAGCATATCTTTTTCGTAATTTTTTTTTAAGAGACACAGAGAGAGAGAATCTTTTTTGTAGATGGACACAACACAATGCCTTTATTTTTATGTGGTGCTGAGAATTGAACCCGGGTCGCGCCCTTGTGAGGCGAGCGATCTACCGCTGAGCCACAATCCCAGCCCTTTTGTAATTTTTATTAAGGAAAACAGAAGTTTCTCTGTTATGGGCTATACTTGAATTCTAAAGAACAATTTCTATTCTGAAAATGGGAGGTGTATTTATTTATTTCCCATACTTTTGTTGTTGTTGTTGTTCTAACTAGTACTGACCCTGGTTCCTAAATCGATATTTCCAAGAAGTACGACACTGGTAAGGTTCAGTAGACAGACAAAGAGGCTTGGAAGTCTGCATCCCTTCACTCTGTCTCCCAATATTAAGGCCAGGGAATGCAGGATAGAGGGTAAAATCCAGACATGGGTTTTTAGCTTTGTCATGAAAGGTAAAAATGGTGTGAGAAACAGGCATTTTTAGGGAAATGGATGGAATGGATTTTGAGCCCAGATGGCCATTAAGTTCCATCAAATACATTGCAAGTGGCTACCTGGGATACAGTGTTAAAAAGGATTCTGAAGCCTCATTTGGGCACCTTAAGAAAGATTGCAATGATTGATTAGTGATGTCTGCCATGGCAGAGTGAGAAGAAGATGTCATCCAAGGACAATGGTCAAGGGGAAGAAAAAAAAGTAGGTAGAAGAAAATTAAAGTGAATGGATTTCTAAAAATGTCAAATTTGGGGCTGGGGATGTGGCTCAAGTGGTAGCGCGCTCGCCTGGCATGCGTGCGGCCCGGGTTCGATCCTCAGCACCACATACAAAAGTAGATGTTGTGTCCGCCGAAAACTGAAAAATAAATATTAAAATTCTCTCTCTCTCCCTCTATCTCTCTCCCTCTCTCTTTAAAAAAATAAAATAAAAAATAAAAATAAAAACAAAAATGTCAAATTAACTGGCAAAACATAATGCTTTAAAATTCTCAGATTCCAGTCTTTCATCCTTCAAACCCTACTTCCCATATTCCCCATCAAAACAACAGCACACCATAACATTTCTATAACTTGTGTCTTGTCTCTATCTCCACATCTTGGCTCTCCCTCTCACAACTACTGTCAGACTTGTGACCTTCTTGAAAACCCTCTTTGCCCTCTGGAGTTTCCTTATTTTCTTTCCTCCCACCTCAAATTTCATGGTATGCAAAGGTACATAAGATGTTTATAAACTGGCCTTATTTTTATTTTGCCATCTGATTTGTGTGGACTGTTTGTACTTTATCAACAGATAAAATCTGTTGGTCAGATTTTGTCATCCTTTGGTACTGAGGTCCTAGAGGGAGTGAGCCTTGCTGAGTGCTGTTCTTCATGCAGCATTTTGGATAGCCACTGTGAGGCTCTGCCCACATCCCCCTTTCAGTACTCTCTGGGAGTGTTGATGGCTGACAGTGTTGTGGCTCTATAATGGCGGATCCCAGCATCTCCACACACCCATCAGCCAATATGGCAGCTTGGCTAGGGAGATAGGGTAGGTTTTAGAACATCCTCAAACCTTCCAGGTTATCCTGCTTCCCCCTCCTCACTTCCATCTTCCCCTTTTATCTCCTGTCCTGCAGACTTCAAGCTCAAGCACAAGATAGAAATAGCTGCACATAAACCATGCAACCAGCTCCCGTGATTGCTTAAGTTAGTTCCTTTTAATAAATAAAAATCTAATTCTATCTATCTATCTATCATTAATCTATCATCTATCTCTTATCTATCATCCATCCATCCGTCTCAACATTCTTCCATCCACCTCCCCATCCGAATGTGTCAGGATTCTGAAAGATTCTGAAGTTTCACTTGGGCAATTAAGAAAGTATGCTATGAATGACTGGTGACATCTGTTATGGGCACGGAGTGAGCAGGTGGCTGGACTAGAGAGATGGATGGAGTTTTTGTTCATCCTCCAACATTCTAGCTCAGTGGAAGGAGCTTCTAAACCTGAGGTGACACCCCACTCCATATCCAATGCCTGGTTGGCCTAGGGTATACAGGCCTGGACTTCTTGCTTTAAGGTGGGACCATTCTAAAGGGGTTTTCCACCTCTTGAGCCCCTTATGCTGTTGGCTCAAGTCCTTATGACTGTGTCACAATCCAACATCTCCCTCTTCCCAATATTAACTTTCTTCACTTCTTCCCCACCCCCCGGAAGGGCCGATCCCCAGGGCACTCCCAGCAAACTTCCTGCCGGCAAATTGTCTGTGAGTCTGATTCTTGGAAAACCAACCAAGACACTATTTAGTGTCTTCATTTAAGTTTAACAAATCTGTACTTAGCAGGTACCTGTGGCCAACCCCTGGGGACCCAGTGGCTGTTCCCAGAGAACACATAACTAATGGCCTAGGCAGAAACATGAGCAGGGGATTCCAAGGCCTAGACGTGCTCAGAAAGCTGCAGTGACAGAGCCTAAAATGCAAGACAGGCTTCCTGGTATACCTAAGCCGAGTCTTGGGTGAGTAAATGTTAACCAGGCTTGAACAAGGACACAGTGTCCTGTGCACCTTGGTGTTGCCAGGTAGTCAAGGGCTGCAGTGCTATGGCTGGAGGAGCAGTAGAGACACTGAACTTGGATGTTGTTCTGTGGTGATTGATGGAGAACCACTGAGGAGTTCCACAAATGCTCAGCGTTGTGTTTCAAACACCTTGTACCCTGTGAGGAGTATGGTGGAAATGGTGGTTTGGACTTGATGTCTATTCCAACTCCATTCTCCCGGTGTGAGAAGGCACAGAACTACACTGCTAAGGCCCCACTGCAGCTAGGGTTCCAAATAGGATTTAGGTTTTATCCATCAGAAGTACTTGGGTGGTGGAAACAAAAACCAAGCCTCTGGTGTTGCTGGCTGCTCACTCAGGGAGGCGCTGGGTTTTTATTTTACAGTGATGGCCTGGTCACGGTGGCTTCTAATTGAGTCTGTTTCCTAATCGTCGTGGCTTTCCGATCATGCTGACATCCTGGCTATGGCACGGAGGCCTGATCTAGAACCGGAAGCTGGAGCATAAGCCTCCCCCTTTGGCAAGCTGATTCTGGGTTGTAAAAGAGGCGCAGGACCCTCGTATTCAGGTTCTGCAGTGACACTCGCAGAGCCAGTTTCAAAAGTTTGACCAGTTTCTTTGCTCTTTGGACAATTCTGTAAGCCCCTTAATACTTATAACCAATCACCTTCTACTTGAACACAGAGAATGGATTCTGTTCTTGGCAACAGAATCCTTATTAAAACTAAAGGCAGGGAGACCAGTTGGACTGTTGCAAATACCCAAATGGATGAAAAAGAAAGTTTTAGGGAGAGGAAAAAAAGGGACACATTAGAAAAACATATGGAGCCGGGCATGGTGGTGCACGCCTGTAATCCCAGCGACTCAAGGCTGAGGCAGGAGGATTGCAAGTTCAAAGCCAGCCTCAGCAACTTGGCAAGGCCTTAAGAAACTTAGCAAGACCCTGTCTCAAAAAATAAAAAATAAAAAGGGCTGGGATGTGGCTCAGTGGTTAAGCACCCCTGGGTTCAATCCCTGGTACCAAAAGAAAAAAAGAAAAAAAAAAGATGAAGAAAAACATTTGAGAGGAAAAATAAGTACTTAGAGATGAAGTGGGTGTCAGGGGTGAGTGGTAAAAGAAACATGACTGCAAGGATGTCTCAGTTTCTATGCAAATACCTAAGGTCAATTTTGGGGACCAAACTTGGGAGTGGAGGCAAAAATGATGAATTCAGGTGCTTTTGGGAGTATCCAAGTAATTTTTCTCCTTTTTCACAATTAAATTAGTTATAACTATACCTATAACTGTGCAATTATTTTTGAAATATTTATTTCTTCCCTAATCTGTGAACTCCATAATAATAGAAGCCCCATTTCCCTGTTCATCCCTGACCCTCTCCCTGGCATGGTGTTGGTTAGGAGTTTTGTAAAAATTTGTCACATGTTGGAATAAGTGAGTCAGATGATAAAAATTGTGATGATAATATTCAGTATTATCAGGACAAGCAGCCTCATATACTGCTGCTATGAATGGCAATTAGACACTCAGCAAAATTGTCTTTTTTGATGATGATGATGATGATGACGACGATGATGATGATGATGTTGATGATGATGATGTATTTGGCCAGGAACATCTCTGTGGTTGGAAAATGAAACCAGAGGTACAGCGTTTCATCAGCATTCCTCTCCAAATAGGCCAGAATCTCCCACTTCTATCAAATTGTACTTCTGTTCCATATTCATTAGGTGCCAATTGTATGGTAGGCCCATTAGGAAGTTTTCCCAGGTGTTTTGCAAATGGAAGACTTCTGTTGATCTCTCATAGACTTAGTGCAAGTGCCAGCTCTTGTAAATCAAAGCCAGAGTTGATTCCAGAGCTCAGCGTAACGCGTGCTCTCCTCCAGGATGATTTCCCACAGCTGCTCAGAGGGTACGCAGCAACCTGATCATTACCCACGACGTGGTGATTAAGCAGGGCTGTGATTGGGGCAGGCTCTGTCTCTGCTGGTTTGGTTTTCCCCTACTGCTCCGTGGGTTTGCTGTGCATGCCCTGTCTCCTCCTCTGCATGAGGGACTGTCCTCTGACCATCAGACCCAATGCCCCTTTAGCAAAAGGCATATTATACCCCTCTACCTTTCTGAAGTGACATTTGTAGATAATATAAACCTGCCTGCATACTTAAGTCCAAATAAATCAGTGTCTTTCCCAACTATAGTATTTAGGAGTAATAGAAGGATGGTAATATTTAATAAGTTATGGGTCATGGGTCATGGGTCATGGGTCAACGTACCCATGATCATATGACTAGATGTAAAGAAGCAATCAAATGCTTGTGTCCACATGGAATTCTCATGACTGGGACAGTGACAAATGTAGATTGATAAGCACATTATACTATCAAACAATTCTTTCATAGTTCAAAAAAAATCAAGAACAATCTTCTCTTAGTTTACACTGTGGTTTCATTCTTTGAAAATTAATTACATTGAACTACAAACAACCCCCCCCCAACAAATGAAAACCCCAAAACCCTGTGCTAAGGTTCTAGGCTCAGATGATTAAAACTGGGTTCTTCACCTGTGTTGTTGTTCATTGGGACAGACGAAGTGGTGTGGGACTCAGATAATTCACTGGGAGGACTGTCCTCTCAGTGGCCCATGAAATGCCAAATAATGACTTTAATTTAAGAAGATTTTTCATGAGCAAGAAATAAACTTTTGTTGTTAAAAGCAAGTGAAGTTGGGGGATTAGTTGTTACCACAGCTTATCCTGATAATAACAACTCTATCTTCACAAAAGCCCTTATTCAACCTCCTACGATACTTCTATTTCCTTCATTGCCTCTTACTTTGAATTCACATTTTAGTTCCTCTTCACCCTGTAGCCCCGAGACTTAGAAAACCAGTCAATTTGGTAGAAGAGAAAAAGTCGTTATTTTTCTTTCACCCATCCCCAGGTTGAGGGATCAGACCCCAATACACAAATGGCAGATTAACAAGAGAAAACATACAAATTGATTTCACTTGTTTTATGTCACATGGGAGTCTTCAGAAATTAAAACCCAAAGGAATGAGGGAATCTGTGTATAATTGAGCCTTTGTATGTGGGGGTTAGGCAAAACTCTTTGTATAACTTTTGACTCTTTCAATAAAAACAGGGGGCGACTACAAACTCACAGTAGTGTAGTACTGTAGTAGGGTTAATTGTATGTAGTTATGATTTAATGCTGATCTTTACATTTGTTTACATTTCTCTCAACTACTAATCATGTATGGTTTATAAGTGTTTACATGCGTAAGTTTTGATAAATCTTTAATCATTTTGTGTGGGGGAGGCTTGTGTTTTTGTTTTTCTTTTCAGTTCTAGGGATCAAACCCAGGGCCTCCTGCATGGCAGGTGAATACTAGACCACAGAGCTATACCCCTGGCCTTATACATTTTTAATTTTTATATTTTTGTATACTGTATATAAAACATCATAAAATAGATTATTTGTGTGTGTGTGTGTGTGTGTATGCATTCACAATGTATTTAACTCGTTCTTGCCTTTTTCCATATTTCTAGGTTACATGGTTCATTTGAAAGTTTTTTCATAGTTACAAATCTCCCCTCCTGCAAGTGGATCTGTACATTCAAACTCACGCTGTTCCAGGGTCAGCTGTATTTTTATGGAGTTATGCAGAATTCTGACGGGAGGACTCACGTGTGTAATCTAATGGTAATAAACACAAGATCTTAGCAAGACCTGTCTGTTCAGATTCTTCCTGATATCTCTGTGATATTCCCTCCCTCAGGTATAGAGCAGAACGGCTGTCACATGAGTGGCTTCGAGAGAGAAGGTCGTAGGTGACCTTCCTGAGTTTTATGACTTGCTTTAAGAACAAAAGGTGAGGAAAAGGTGAGAGTAGCTGCCTGCTTCCGCCATTTCTCAAAAGCAAGGTGTCACATTTGGGAGTAGCGTGTCATGAACCCTGTCACTATCCTGGCTGACCTCAGCATATCCAGAGTGTGAATTCCAGCATACGCCCCCCCTGGTTGGCCAAGGTTTAGAAACCAGACAAGAGCCAACATTTCCTACCAGGTGGGAGAGAGAACCCAGACAAGAACATAGCAGGACCAAGTGGTCAAATGTCCTTTGGAAACAGGGTTCATTAAGAGACGGTGTGCAAATAACAGGAGAAGATAAGACTCCCTTGACTTTGTTGTAGCCCAGCCCTTAGCAACAGGCCTAGCATATAAAGAGTATAATAACTATTTGGCGAATAATTAATTGATTGCATTAGGTTGGACACAGGCTATACTATAGGAAATTACAACAATTTCTTTACCTTAGTACTTGCTTCTTGCTTTAATTTATCTATTTTTTGCAGTGCTGGGGATTGAACCTGGGCCTTGAGCGTGCAAAACACATGTTCCATCACTGACCTACGTCCTCAGCTCCATGCTTGCTGGTGATTCTCTCCATCCTGTTAAGTAGCTATTTTTATTAATGTCTTATTTATCTTCACATTTTTTTCCTTTATACTAATACCAATAAAAATTTTGAAGTCTTCCTTTTTCTTACACAAAAGGTAACCTCTATATACTCTTTTGCTTGTTTGCTTTTCTCATTTTAGAACACATCCTGGGAATCTTCCCAAATCAGCATCCAAAGAACAACTTCAATTCTTTCACCTCTGCATATATCTGTTGTACATTGAATTATCGCTTATTTAAACACCCCCAAGAATGAATGTTTGAATTATTTCCAATCTTTGACTTATTGCATTACTGTAATAAATAAACTTTACACCAGGCATGGTGGCCCACACCTGTAATCCCAGTGGCTCAGGAGGATTGTGAGTTCAAAGCCAGCCTCAGCAGCTTAGCAAGGCCCTAAGCAACTCAGTGAGACTCTGTCTCATAATTTTAAAAAGGTTTGGGGAAGTGGCTCATGGTTAAATGCCTTGTGTTCAATTTTGAAAAATAAGTATACCTCACAAAACACTTTTAGAGAAGAATCCAAAATTATGTCAACGAAATATAAAGTCCTGAAATGGAACTAGAAATACCCATCTTGGGCTGATATTTAATAGGCTTCAATAATAAACTTTAATTTTCTAGCTGGGCACGGTGGCGCACACCTATATTCCCAGTGGCTCAGGAGGCTGAGGCAGGAGGATCTTGAGTTCAAAGCCAGCCTCAGCAACTTAATGAGGCCCTAAGCAACTCAGTGAGACCCTGTCTCTAAATATAATATTTAAAAAGGCTGGGGATGCGATTAAGAAACCCTGAGTTCAATCCCTGATATCACCCCCAAATAAATAAATAAATAGGCTTTACGGGTAACTCTGATCCATTTCCAGAAGAAGGATGGCTGGGCGAATGGACAAATGTTTCTGTAATCTTGGTTTCTGTTGCCAGATCGCCCATCACAGAGTAGCACGGTTTTTCATTCTCATGAACAATGTATGAGGACATCTGCTTCCCTCAGCCTCCCCAGCAGAGGATGGTGTCAAGCTCTGGGGTGTTCACTAATCTGCTAGATGAGCGATTGTATTTTTCTGTGGTTTTCTATTTGCATTCAGCTGTGGCCAGCGAGGCTGAGCACCTTTTCCTATGTTTAAGGAACATCAGACTTTTGTCTTCAATGCCATGCCCTTGGCTTGATTTTTCCAGTGAAATTTTTTTTAAGGCTCTTATGAGGAGCTGAAAATATTTTAACATTTTTCTTTTATCATTTTTATGGTTTTAAAATTATTTTCAGAACTGATAAATATTGACATAATTTATTTAATAACTGTTGAATCTGACTTAATAAATATATTTATTTGATAGCTATATGGGACATATTAAAACATATCAATGTTTAAATATATTGAATATATTAAAATCTATTTCCTAAGTAAATATATTGAATCCTATGCCAGTTGTTGATGGTAAAAATGAATAATTTAAAGGGGCTTTCCTTGAAAAGTAGCTAGTGCAGAGAAGAAGTTCAGAATCTAGTTTGGTGAGAGGAATAACAACAGGACCTGACATTTGGATGACCCTTTACCCCATTTACAAATTACTTTCACAGTTATCTTTGTGGTAGCTCAGAGACAATTTTTAGGTTGGGATTTGTCTATAGTCAAGGAAAATTGAAGATAACATCACCTTCAGCAAAACAAAATTTCTCTAACCTGGATAAGCCCAGATGAGTGATCCTGGGATGGCATTGGGTGCCATGGTACTGAAATGTAGGCTCTTGACACTTGTCTAGACCTCCTGGCCCCAGATGGTGACATCAGTGGTCTAGACGCTGGAAGGGAATAGTAAAGATTAACAGGACAAAGGTCCATGCTGACTGACTATCCGTAAAGGACAGTTCCAGCCACCACAGACTCTTCCTCTTATGCTCCATTGGCCAGAACTTATTCAGATGGCCACGTCCAGTTTCCAGGGCCGCTAGGATTATGCCAGGTTGCCAAGTACCCAGCTGAGGATGGGGACAGGAAGGATATAATAAAAACGATGGAGAATGGACGCCAAAATTCAATTCCCATCTCTGCCCAAAAAAGAAGTAGAAAAGGCGTCATTGTACTCGTTGTGAAGGGGTGAGGGGTTACTACTATTTCCCCGTTCACGGTGTTCTAGTTGAACATCTCTTTCCTCTTTCACACCTCACAGAATAACAAGAGGAACAAAGAGCACACAGTCATAATAGTGAAACATGGATGGGGCTGTTTGTGAGTGAGGGGCTTTCGCAAATTCCAGGTGGCCAGAGAGTGGGTGAAGTCAGTCTGCCCAGCAGATCTGGGGGGGGGGGGGC